>NW_017728910.1:19154921-19191523 GCF_001723895.1 Crocodylus porosus | reverse complement strand
AGGTGCTACTTCACGGTCAGGGCGGCTAGGGTCTGACCCCAGTGCTCTTTCCTGCCAAGGCAGGGGGTCGGACTAGATGATCTACCTAGGTCCCTTCCGACTCTAGCTACTATGAAACTATCTCCTGCTCCAGTTTGGCAATGTAAACATTTTCATATGCACTTGAATGCACTTGAGATACTGTGGGGGAAAAAAGAAGCATTAGAGATATCCAAAATGGGTTGATTATGAATGTATGGCACACTGTGATGGCCAGAACCAAAGAAATTAATAAGCAATAAAGATGTGCTTCTTGGAGGCATTTGGAACTTTTGTCTAATATGAAGCTTGTATTTTTGTAACCCGCAAATGTAACTTGTAACTGTTTGTGGAACTGACCAGGCCTCAAAGACAAAGCTACAGCCGTAAAATTAGCTGACCTAATAGTTCTTTCTTTCTCACTCAGAATTTAGCCTTGATGATGATAAAAACTGGATACAACTGTCCAGCTTATCCAGTACATTTCAAGAAAGGACATCTCAAAAAAGCAGAGTCAGAGAGTTTAAGGGGCTGGATTTAGGCGGGGTAATGTTAATTTTAAACCTGAAGATGCTGTGTTGCAATTTGCTTATTGGATAAACCCAAGCTCGGGCAGTAACTTATTATAATAATTTCTAACACCTTTTAACTTCATAGGATAACAGCTATAAAGCAATATTATGAATGGCTATAAAACTAAAAAATTAGCATAATTAGAATATAAAAGAACACGTCATAGTAACCCTCGGGAAGGAAGGAACAGAAGGGTCATTGCTGTCCCATACCCCCACAGATCTCTCTTACTTCCTGTGAGAGCAAGGACCAGATCCTGACTGAGCGGCTTTCACTGGTATCCTTCGGGCAGCCCAATTCAGAGACGTCTGCCTTTGCTGATTCAACTTGATGTGCATCTTTTAACCGAGGGACTATCGATAAGTTACTAACCAAGTGGGAACTCTTGGTTAATTTCTTTCTCTGTTTTATTATCGCTGTCAATTTTAATCTGTATTGTTATGTTGTCTGTTTATTAGGTTAATCTTTTTATTAACTATTATATATGCAAACTATATCTTTTGTTGTCATAAGTAAAATTAATTTCTTTTTGTAAGTAAAACTTGTCATTTCTTTCCTTTCCAACATCACCTTCTCGATCCCGAACCAAAAAGCCTAGTGGCTAATAAAGTGGCAGTGCTCAGTCAGTTTGCAACCAAATTGATATACTCACAGTGCCCAGCTGGCCTTTGACACGCACACGTTCTGGTTTAATTATCAAGAATGAATGAGGGTCCCACCCAGCAATGAGTGAACAAGAAGCATATATTATAAATGAGTCCTTGAAAGCAAAACAGTGTTTGTCAAACATTTTACACCATTGAGGCCAATGAGAATTTTGACACTGACTTCCTTGGATATGAGATCAGTACCAAAGACTAGGCAACACCTAAAGATTTACAAAAGGTAAGATAACAAATCATGGCAGCAAAAACAGCATGAGAGGAGAATCAGACCAAGAGAAAGAATAAAAATCAAATCTCAGTCCATTAATAACCTTAAAATCTACTTTCTGACTTTTTAAAAGTAAAGAACTTGCATGCAGTTCAGTCTCTCAAACTTCAGTGAGCCCAGACAACATTGGATCCTCATCCCAAACCACTGTGGCTTGGCTATAGGTAAGGTGCTGTAGTAGCCGGAACTAATTCTAGTGGAAATAACGTGCCTATGCAGTTTGAAAGTATGAAACCTTCACTTTCCTTGGGCACATATTAAACAGAAGTCCTATCTTCTGGAATACACACATAAAAGCACAAGGCATCTGCCTATTTTCGAAGCACAAACCTAACCAAAGATGTCAAGCTCTGTTCAATTTTTGTGCCTTACGTAATCATTTTGCATATACATTTGTCAGTTCCAGTGCACGTTGACTGTTATTAAACCAGCTCAAGAACTAGGGAGCTGCAAACGGGTCCTGTGCAGATGTTTTTCCCTCCCCTGGGGGGATAAGTAATTTTTGAAGCACACTAAAAGGTTTGCGTTATGTACTTTTGCCCATCTACTGATACGAAAAAGTCTTTTGGGAACATAACCAGTTCTTCACTCGAATAGAGAGTACACAGAGTTAAGCAATAAGGCTACAAGAGTCAGATTTGGGAAGACCTGGAGAAATGGATGGAGAAGAGAGGGATGGGAAGGAAGCAAAATGGGTGGAATGAGCCATGGAAGACATCCTGGAGCTGAATGGCAGAGTTCAAGAAGAAGGAGCCTAGGAGGAGGTTATGGAGCAAGCTAAAGGAACCTAAGCGAAATCACGGAGCAGACCAGAAACATGTGGGAAGAGGACATGGAGCTGGCCAAAAGAAGAGTACAGAGAGGTGGAGTACACAGAAACTGGGGAGGGATATTGTCACTGTAGCAGGCTCACTTTTCAGAGCTTGGGTTGAGTCTCAGGTTTGAGATCCTGCTGTTTTGATTGGTGGAGCCCATCCACCAATCAGGAGGCAGCAGGAGAAATAAAGTCATGATGCCCCTTTCCTGAGGGGAGGGGGAGAAGAACTCCCCTGGACCTGATTGAAGACTGCAAACTGTCAGGTCCAGAAGACTTTGGGGCCGGGCCTGGAGCGTATAAAAGGAGCTGCGTGCCCAGCACGAGGGGAGATGCTGCAAGGGACTCAAGAAGAGCAGAGCCAAGAAAAGCTGGGGAGCTCTCTCCCAGCAGGCAATAGGCCCAAGGCTCCTGAAGCTGCCACTGGAAGAGGAGCCTTGGGAGCGGTGCGAGACTGCTCAGGCTGTTGATGGTGCACAGGGATGGTGCGCGGAGACCTGGCCCTGGGAGTCATGTGAGACTGTTCAGGCCCATCACAGCCTGCGGCTCAGTGCAGAGAGCTTACGCTTTGGGACCTGCAAGCTGCGGCTTGAGCCTGCACCCCCAGCAGGGCCAGTGCGCCACACAGTGCACGGGGCAGCGCATGGGGCCCACGGTGCGCAGGGCAGTAGCCTTGGGAGCCAGGGAGCAGTGGAGGCTGCTTGTGTTAGCCACCCGGTGTGAGGATGACTGGCCAGAGGCTGAAGGGCCCAGCCTGTGTTAAGAGAGCCCTCGGTGCCAAGCCAGGGCACAGAGAAATGGTAGCACTGAAGCGTGAGGCCTAGCACCCAGGTGCCAGCAGCTGAGAGGAGCTGAGCCCTCGGTGCCCAGAGCAGGGCACAGGGTGGGGAGGAGCCCAGCGGCACAGGAGAGGCCTGGAGAGGCGCTCCAGCAGAGGAGATCCCATAGAGCTGTGCCCGGACCACCGCCACCTGAGGGAGCGTGAATTACTGGGCCCTTGGGTGCCACAGGGGAAAGATGTTTGGGGTGGGCAAACCCAGAGAAGGGGCTGGATGAGCAGCCTCCCGCTTAGTCAAGGACGTAAGAGGAGGGGCCCCTGGTGCTTTCTGGACACCCCCCAAAGCACCCCATTGGAAGAAGGACCATCTCTGCCATGGGTCAGGGACTATATTAAGGAATAGATGATATTAAGATTATTCATATTTGTGCCTTACGTTTTGTAATTTTTGTACTTGTTAATACAATGTGCCTTATATTTTGTAATATAACTTACTTTGTAATATAACATATTTGTGCCTTATATTTTGTAATTATTAATATACAGTTATATTTTGTAATTATTCATGTTTGTGCCTTAAATATTTTGTAACTGAAATGTTGTATTGTGATGTTGTAAATAGTGTTATTTAGGGTTTGACCTTGGTTAGTGTTCACTGTAAATATATGTATATGATATTTAGTTTTGTGTATATTATAACTTAATGAATTGTATATAGTTAAGAATGCTGGGCTTGGGCTAACTCTATAAAGGAAAGAGGGATCTGCTTGAAATTCTGGTATCCTTCTCACAGCACCCCCTCCTGCCTACCCATCCTATTGAACTGGGAATAGGACACACCCTTAGGTGTACCTGGATTACATCACTATAAGAGCCACACAAGGTCTACAGGGCCTTGGAACGTGTCTTCTGACATCCCCTCTCCATACCCACTTAATATGTTCTCTTAATGCCCACTGAACAGGGGAGGATGGGTCATATTCACTGGATATGAGAATCAGACCCAGGCTGACACTGAAGCAAGGCACATATTGCTTGGATATTCCCAAGTGGAAATTTTTAAAGACTCAGTTAATAGAAATAGGTCCTGCATATCTCCCCACCTGAGCATACCAAAAAAAAAAATCTTGCTAATTTGATCCCAATGCATGTCACAGCTTCTCTGCCCAGAGTCATTTTGGGCAGATTGCTGTGCAATATGGCAAGCAGATGCTTTATAGACTACAACCAGATTATTTCAGGATAGCTTTACCACTCAGTCTCTTTTGCTGTGAAGGCTTTACTACTTTGACCCAAAGTTATGCTTTGCAGATAGGACATTTAAAATGCTCCATTTTAGTTTGTCGTATGCTGAGCTTAGCTCGCAGATATTCTCACCTTAAAAAATGCATAGAAACACCACAACAAAATCAGAGAGTTCATCCTGTTTTTCACACTTTCAAGGCTTATGACCCCAGTTGTAGTTTCCCTGTGCCAAGGGCTTATCTCTGTTTTGCACATATTCTGTTTGGTTTCTGTTCAGCTCTTAAAACAATAAAGCTCTTAACAGCATGGCTGTATAGATGTGATATTTAACTTCTGGTAAGATATCGGGAAGTATGCTATTTGGTTAATCACTGTTACAGAGTCACTGACCTAGGTGAAGGCCAGATTATAACCAAAATAAAATTTACTCTAGGCCGATAGGGATTATCTATAATCAAAAAGATCAAAATATGGGAAGTAACTGTCACCACAACAGCCTAAAAGGAGAGACAACTTCATCCAAAAGCCATCACTGAAGTTAGTACTCTATACCTGGCACAATCTGGATTCAAGTCGGAACGTGCAACTGAACATAGGAGCAGTGAGTTCTTAAAGTCAATGGGAACATCACTTGACTTGAATGAAGATAGTATTTTCTCCCCGTAAGAATGTCAAAACCAACTTCTATGACTTTTGTATATTAGAGATAAGGCCAGTTAATTGTGCAGATTTGTGTTGTAAGCATTCTTTTTACTTGCTTGTAAAAATCTCTGAGATGCTCTTTTCTTTACAGCTTCTGTCCGATAGAGAAAAAAAAAAAACCTCAAAAATCACTTCATTTCCCCCCATTTTTGTGCAAGTCTGTCTTATTTTGATACATTAACACTTTAAAAGTGTTGCAATAGAACAAAAACACACACAATAACTACTATCCACTGTTGAACATTGACAGAACAACATTAATAGCAAAAAACATGCCCTGGGAGCATAAGAATGCTGGAAAGCTAGATGGCTCAATCAATTACTAACAGACCACATATAACTATGTTTTGAACTACAGCATTATACTAGAATGATGGCTATTATTATAAATACTAAAAAGTCAGATTTGGAGGGTTTTCAAATGTCATGGCTTTCTCCTAGTGAATAACCCATAGGAATAGCACAGGCTTACCGTTCCTGAATTTTTAGAAGGCTCTCTCTCATCCAATAGCAACATCACTATATGTGGTAGATTGCAGCAGGAAATTATAATGATCCTTTCTATTTTCAGAATAGCCACTTCATTTAAAAGAAAAAACAAAAACCCTGTCATGGGATGGGGTCCTGTAGCATGACCGTGATCCTCCCAAGACCCCTTACCATACCAAGTTGGCCCAATGGGCACCCTCAATTCTCGCCTGCCACGTCTTTGATCGAATGATTAATAGGGAGGCTGCCTCTACATTGTCTTGGACATGGTTTTGCTGTACTCTCTGACCCCACGAGCTCCTGGACCCCTTGTGGGTCCTGTTCTGCAATGGGTATTTCAGGGCACCCTAGCCTTATGGGCTATGCATGGCTCCAACCATCCCTTTACCACGCCCCAAGCCTCGCAGATGGAACTGATGCTGTTCGGTCTGGGCCTTGTTATAAATTTGGCTCCCTGGCCCTCCCTGGACTCTCTGCGGCCCAGTCTCGCTCGTTGCCTCCACTGGTGCCAGGGTTGGTGCACCCCCAAATGCCGTGTCCTCTCCGGGGTCCCCACACTACTGTGGGTCCCCTATGAGGCCTCCTCCTTCCCCTAATAGCCTCACCCAAACCACCCACCTTAAACAGCAAACAAAACACAAGCCCCTGGGCTATAACATCATTCAAGCCACACCAAAGTGCTCCGTCCTTCACCCGTATCAGAGGCTGTACCTGCAGTCAGGCCTCTCCCCTTTGGTTGCTCTGGGAGAGCTCCTTCCCCCTTGGCTGCTGGCAGGGAACTGCCATCCTGGCCTAAGCCCTGGGGTTTATATGTGAGGCAGGCCCTGCCCCTTCCGGTCAGCTGACCGCTGGCAGGTGTGGGCCACTAGCTCACTCAGGTTGCCCTGGTAACCAGCAGTTGGGGCTCCCCACTCACTGCTAGGGCTCTTTCCCTAGCAGTTTCCACTGTTCAAAAGGAGCAGGGCACCTAAGCGCTCTGTGACAAACCCTAAACTATAAAAACAGAGAACAAACACTTGGTGTTTAGTTTTGGAATGATAAAAATACCCATGTAGTTCGTAAAAATATGGACTGCCTTAATTTTCCTTCCAGCTTTAAATAGGAATCTGCTATCAAACATTTTGATTGGAAAACCATTCAGACAAATTAATACATCTCCATAGATGATTAGGGAAGAGAGACAGGGTTTGGTTAACTACACCAGAGAACGTGCAGGTTTTTGGGGACTAAGTTGACAGTCAGAAACTTTGGTTGGTGCACACCTCATTAGTGCTGGATCCACCTCCATCGAAAATCAGTGAAAAGCCTCAGCAGGAACTGGATCAGGGACTGAGGATGCAAGCAGAAATAATTAGCACAGAGGTTATACTATTAGAAGTGAACAAGCTTCTCTTCCTTAGAGTAGTCACTTGCTTCTTGTCCACACAAGTTAGTAACCAAAACCAAACTGAGTTTGTCTTGGACTCTTTAAATGATTAGTTGAGTAAGCTAATGCTGATGGCATTAGCATCACCTTATGATACATGTGAACAACTGAGCACATAAAGCTTCTTTTACCCCATATCAAACAAATTGAACCCATTCAGTATATGTCAAATATTTAAGCTATCCACAAACCCCTCAGTCTGAGAAACTGGGGTAGAAGGAGACAAATACACTGTTTACATGAAGACAAAAGTTTCAGTTACCCAGAGGTAGTGATAAGCTGTGAACACTAGAGGGTGCATGAAGTACGATGAGCTTACAGCTCAGGGTGAAAAGCGTATTCCTTTGCTTGTACTCTTCTGGGAACACCATGGGTGGACACATTTTGCTTAATTTGTGTGACTGCAGTGGCAGCCAACAGATTATTTTATTGTGTTTATAAGGAGCAAATAAATAGTTAAGAGATGTCACACACACATTACAGAAAAAACATGCGCCAACTACAACTACTAAACATTTCCCACTGAGATGCTTATGAACAGTAATTGAACCATGGGATCCATATAATGTTAACACTTCACTAGCCAGCAATAAACGGAAAATGCTTATATATCACTGCATTTTGTATGCCAGTAGTGCCTAGAGACCACAACCAAAATAGCCCTCTGTGCCAGACACCAGATAAAAATATTTTGTGCGTTTCTGCTTTAAAGCTGTATTACCTGTCTGAAAAAGGAGGACGTCTCTCTGGAAGGCATCTTTCTTTAATTTTTTGACCACTGAAGATGCAACGACGTTTTTTCCCTGTAAGGAAAGGAGTGTGACAGTGTCAAAACTAAAATCCTCACTCAGGACCGGGTGAGTTCTTGCATTCCTCTTCTCAGCTGTTGTGCATTGTTTCTCTAAGAAGAATAAACCAACTGCCTTCTTTCACCCCAGTGGTGGCTGCCTGTGGGTTAGATGAAACATATTCTAGTTGCATGATAGGCAAGTAAGGTGAATGGTGTATTTTTTAAAACGAGAAATATGAAGGATCACAGACCATCTACATAAGGCTGCTATGCTGCATCTTGGGCAATTCTGCAGACTCCCCACTTGTGCAGATCCAGAAAGCCGAGGTGGCTCGGGAGCAGGCCTGAACATGCTGAGCTATTATAGACATACCCCTATGCAATTTTGACAGTGGGCTCATCTACGTGTTGCTTTATGGTGACATTGCTATGGCGCCTTGCTTCCTATAGGAAATAGGAAGGAACAACACAGTATGGGTGATTACTGTGCCATATGGGCAACGGACACTTAGATTTCCAAGCTATGTCGTTGTAGCGATGCACTGTATGTGGAGAGCGTGCTCCTGCTACGACATAGCTGGCGATCATGTGTAGACCCGTGTCATTGCTACATTGCTGTAGCGCACTGTATGGCAACATGTATATGAGCCCAGTTGCCATTAATTTGAATAAGGATTGGGTAGCCAAATCCCTTACGTAGTTTTAAGAGTTTCAGCCTTATGGCTAACTTACACCATGCTGCTTTCACTGTGAAGCTAGTGGGATTTTACTCCACTGGGAACAGCAGTGTGTATACAGAGAGGGACCCTCAAGGTTTGCAGATTCTCTAGGTATATCCAAGTTCTACACAAGGTCCCTGAGCTGCAAGATGAGGGGAAGCTCATCTCGATGGCTGCATTGAAGGTCGTTACGGGATAGTATATACACATTATTGAAAAAACAAAACGAAACAAAAAAATTGCAGAAGGAACTTCTGTCCTGACCATGAACCTCCAAGGGAGTGGGAAGGAACAAAAAAAAAAAAAAAAGGAACCCATTCAAATTGGTTATAATGGGACTTTCCCTAGTATCTCCCCTCATGCCTCGCTTCCTCTTGTTCTAGAGGAACGACATGAGCTGCCTGAACAACTTCCCCTCTCAAGTTTCAGCAAGTATAAATATTTATACAGAAAACTAGCATCAAGTTATAGGGCCAGATGAGTCACTGGTTTCTTGTTCAATTTCACTTATTATCTGGCCAGAATAAAAATCTTACCTTGTTGTTGCACTTGGATTATCAGATCTCCATATTCAGCAGGTGTAAAAATTTCCTTAAAA
Organism: Crocodylus porosus; assembly: GCF_001723895.1. Classification (NCBI taxonomy): domain Eukaryota; kingdom Metazoa; phylum Chordata; order Crocodylia; family Crocodylidae; genus Crocodylus; species Crocodylus porosus. The sequence goes on along the minus strand of NW_017728910.1, from coordinate 19,182,438 downwards.
AGCCTTCCCCAACATCGTGATATAAGCAATACTTCCATGAGTGTAGTAACAACTCAAAAAAATAAAATACCACCCCCTGAAAACTAAGAACCATCTGAAAAGCCACTTATTCCTTATTCTGCCTAAGATTTCTGCATTTTCTGCACAGGGATCTATGTCCCTCAACTCGACTCCCTATTAAAAGCTTGCACACAGATCAGGCTGTGATCTTGTCTTCCCCATATCTTTACCATTTTTGGAAAAAATCCTGGATAACCCTCCCTTTGAAATATAAAGTAAAAAGCCTACATTCCTGATTTGCACTTTTCTTTTCCTCAGAACCATCTCTTGGATTAGATATCAAATTCTGCAATCAAAATACAACCATCAGACATTTGATTCGAAAACCTCACATGCTCTAACCATTTGGCTAAAATACTCTGGGTAAGGGTCTGGTTTTATCCATGACTGAAGATTCATAGATTGTCAGGGGCTGGAAGGCACCTTGCAGATCATTGGGTCCAGCCCTACCTCGCTCTAGGCAGGAAGACAACTGGGGCTAGGTGACCCCAGAGAGGCAACTGTCCAGTCTGCTCTTGAAAGCCTCCAGGGTAGGTGATTGCACCACCTCTGGAAGGAGTTTATTCCCATCTGGACACCCTGACTGTGAAGGAGTTTTTCCTGGTATTAAGCCTGAAGCGGTCTTCCAGGACTTTGTATCCATTGGTCCTGGTCTTCCCCAGGGGTGCCCTAGTGAACAGCTGTTCACCGAGCTCCTGATGTACTCCTCTATCAAGGTAAGCCACTATCAAATCCCCTCTCCACCCTCTCTTCTTTAGGCTAGAGGCCCAGGTCCCTCAGCCTTTCCTTGTATGGCTTGCCTTGCAAGCCTCTGAACATATGGGTGGTTCTTTTCTGGACCCTCTCAAATTTTTCTACGTCCTTATTGAAGTGAAGACAAAATGCTCAAGGTAGAAATGATGTAATTCAAGGCTTACTTCTGTGATGATTTAAAATCATACATAAATGAAAATAATATGTTAGCTGGCTACGGAGAGGCAATAACCTGCAAGAAGATGCAATTTAAAAAAAAAATCTTTTTACAATTGCAATGGGTATGCACATACTTTGCACCTCCTTTCACCCCACACTTTGAAAAATAGCTGAAACACTTAAAATATGTCCTGCTACAGCTGTAGCAATCCCTTAAAATTAACAACTCTTCCATAATTCACACATATCCGAAAGCAGAAGTGTACCAACCATATTTTTTTAATTTACTTTTTAGTATATACATTAACACTCAAAAGTATGATGAAAGACAAATAAAAGTGTTTTAATAAACAGCATGATGTGATACAGACCGCAAAGTTAAATAAAAAGTAGATTTTTTACAATTGTGGATGAACAGGAACTACAGTAAGTGCAGTCACAGGCCAAACTTTTCTTGCTATTGAGTAGCACAGCAAAAGGGAAAAAGGTGTACAATTGATTCAAATGATACTGCAAGACTATACTCAGTATGACAACACATGCATCTTGCTGTGTCTTAATACTTTTTTGGCCCATTCTTACAAAAAAATGTCTTGTCTATGTTTAGATGAATGTATTATACCACAGGACTTTTATCCATAGAATGACCTAAAAACTAAATTACAGGGCAATATTTTTCTCTCTAGTTAAGAGTTATTTCAAAAGAAAAAAAAAAAAATCTTGTCTTCATTTTAAAGGTTTTTCAAGTCAATATTTATGGGCATTAAAATTCTCCTCATGCAGGCATACACCTTCTATTAACTTTAAAGGGAATAACATGCAGGCACCAAGAGGAGAATATGCCCTCCTGGGCTCTATTCATCCAAAATTTCTGCAATTGTGGGTACCAGTTGTGAGGACAGCATGAGAACAGGTCTTCAGAAATCCAAGTGTTAAGAACCTGGGAAATTAGATTGTGACCAGGTTCTCTATCTCTTCCAAAGACAGAAACTCAGACTCCCTTCCTCTGCTGATGGTCACATACAGATTATACATCTCAAATGCAGTTAAAAGTCATGCGCCAATATTCAGTTATCACTAGTGGAGAAGATGCTATTCACAGATTAATATAAATTGAAATGTGGCAAGAAATAAGACAAATACGTGACATAATCGCCTTAAGGCAGAAAGAGAGAATCAAACCTCTCCTGCTACAAATGAAACGTTAAGACAATTTTGGCCAGTCGGGGAACCCAGGACTCCTAAGAAAACACTGGAGATGGATTAAATGCATTTAAAAGTTTAATAAAGAAAACAAAGTGAGAATATGCAATTGTGAAGAGCCAGGTTTTGGTCCTCTTGACCTAGGCAGCCACATAGAAATGCTGAAAGATAAGCTGTTAGTTCTCCACAGCCTGAGTTATGCAAGAAAACTGGCCAGTTGGGAAGACCATGAACCGGCGAACTTCAGAGAGCGGATGAGAGTCTTAGTTAGTCTAAGTCAATACAGCTCTACCGAACTATGTTTGTATCAGCAAAGGATTTGGACCATATTGTTTAATGGGATGCATCCATAAGCCATCAACATAGGGTGTTTTCCTTTCTTCTGCCTGATGAATGCCACATTATAGTGAAAATAAGGACACTTAACATACAGAAAGTGTTTTAAAGTTTGTTTCAGCATCAGGTTTTATAACCATTGGCACAAATAGCTGTTACATATTCTAGAAATGTATGAACTGTCCCTAGCAATGCTTTCCCAGAAATTCCTCTGATTTTTGCTCACATCTTAGAACAATGATTTAGATTCATGGAATCATAGAGTGTGAGGGTTGGAAGGGACCTCAGGAGGTCACATCTAGCCCAACCCCCTGCTCAAACAGGACCATTCCCCACTAGGTCGTCCCAGACAAAGCTTGGTCTAGCCTAGCCGTATAAACTTCCAAGGATGGAGAGTCCACCACCTCTCTGGGTAACTTGTTCCAGTGCTTCCCTACCCTCCTAGTGAGAAAGATTTTCCTAATATCCAACCTAAACTTCCCTTGCTGCAACTTCAGACCATTGCTCCTTGTTCTGTCATCTGCCCCCACTGAGAACAGTCTAGCTCAAGGGTGGGCAAAATGGTGGATCTGGGGTGCTGATGGACTCCATTTCCCAGCAGCCCCTGCCCACATCGCTGCGGGCGGTTTCCATAGAGACCCCAGCAGCGGTTGTGCCGTGACAGTGTGGGGGCGAGGGTTTCCAAAGAGACTAGCCCCAGCAGCGGTGCCAAGGTGTGTGGCTGGGCAGAAAGCTGCTCCGGGGCTGGGATCTTGTGGTGATGGCAGCGTGGCCCGGAGCCGGAGCAGAGACATGATCCATTGCTTGCACCACCCAGCCCGGGATGTGGAGGTAGCGGATCATGGCACCACACTGCCACCGCCACAAGACCCCAGCCATGGAGCAGCTCCCCGCTCAGCCACGCACTCTGCCAGCACTGCTGGGGCTGGGCTCCACGGAAACACTGCCCCCGCGCTGTCACGGTGCTGGTGCTGCGGGGTCTCCTCAGAAACCAGCCGCAGCAACACCAGCAGAGGCTGCTGGGAAATGGAATCCACCACAGGCCTGATCTGGCCCACAGGCCAGGCCTGCCCCTGGTCTAGCTCCATCCTCCTTGCAGCCACCCTTCAGGTAGTTGAAGGCCGTTATGAAATCCCCTGTCAGCCTTCTCTTCTCTTCTTCAAACTAAGTAAGCCCAGGTCCCTCAGCTTCTCTTCGTAAGTCATGTCCCCCAACCCCCAAACCATTTTTGTTGCCCTCCGCTGGACTCTCTCCAATTTGTCCACACCCTTTCTGTAGTGGGGGGCCCAAAACTACCCCAGACGTGTCTTCATGAGTGCTGAAGAGAGAGGAAGAATCACTTCCCTCAATCTGCTGGCAACACTGCTACTCATGAAGCCCAGGATGGTGTTAGCTTTCTTCGCAGCAAGGGCACACTGCTGACATATCAATCTGACTGTCCAGTCACCCCCAAGTCCTTTTCTGCAGAGCTGCTGCCCAGCCAGTCACCCCCCAGCCTGTACTGGTGCATGGGATGTTCTGTCCTAAGGGCAGGACTTTGCACTTGCCCTTATTGAAACTCATGAGATTTCTTTTGGCCCAATCCTCCAATTTGTCTAGGTCTCTCTGAAAGCTAGCCCTACCCTCCAGCTATGGGCTCTTCACTTAAAAAATCTGGGCCACAAATGCAGAACAATGCAATTTTAACACCGTTGTAATTTTGTGCTTCATAATAGAGACAATTGCTCCACTCCAAATTCCAAGTCAGCTCATCTTTTTCTGATACCTGATGTCATAAAGCGCTTATTGTCATTAAGGAGTAAGGGAAAGTAGAACTTCCTTAAGAGGAAGTATTTTAAGCCAGAGAGATCCCCGAAGTCTCAAAAACCATGGCTGAACAGATTATAGGCAAGGCCTTAGCACTCCTGATTTTGAAAACTAAAGCAGACAATTAAAGGAGAACAAATAAGACTAAGGACCACCCAGTTTAATTTAGTTTGCTACCAGGACTGGTTTTGGTAAGAAAACTTATTTTTGGGTTTTTTACAAGTCAGACAGACAAAAACTCTCATACCAAGGGCCCAATTTTGATCTTCTGTGTTGGCATTAGCCCAAAATAACTCCAGGGAAGCTACAATTAAATCACAGTAAAGTCAGATAAGAATTTCTGAAAGCTGCAAGCCCCTATAGGGCCTGGTTCCTGTACTCAGACAAAACCCTTCTACAGCCAGGCCCGATTTTTGTTATTATCTTGCCCAGTCAATATGGACATAAAAATGTGACCATCTGCACTGTGGTAGGCCACAAACTATTTTAGACAGATAGAACCTTACCTAAAAAACTCAGACAACTTTGACTAAAGAAAAAAATACAATTTACCGTAAGAATGAAACATGTATTGCAACACTAATTGGCTTCAATGATCTGCAACACAGTGTCCACAACTGTATACTATTTGTATCAAAATTGTGGTTCTTCATCTATTCAAGTAAAACCTTAAAAAACTGAAATACAGAAGTTTAAAAAAAATCTCAGAAGCAGCACATCATAATTCTCTCTAATACCACACCGTTTTCTTTAAATTGAAGCATTTTAAAGATGTCAAAGACATCAAAATACATAATCGTTCCAAGTGGCTTTTTTTTTTTTTTTTTTTGAATGGGTCCAGCCCAGATCTGCAACCTGTACAGACACGAAAAACAGGAGGAATTCACAATTGTTATTCAGCACAAACTTTGACCATGCCCGTTATAAAATGACAAAGCAAAGAAAATGTCTTCAAATTGCTAGCCAACATGGGCTACTGACCACTACAGGCCTTAAATGGTTTTACACAAAAATGAGAAGAAAAAGCCAACAAGCAGGGTCATCACATACAAAGTTCTCTACATGCTGCGTAATTTCTACAGTGCCCTTAATATGCAGGCTTCTTATATCTTCTCCACAAGATGCCAAACCACTAACCATTTTGGTTTTATTTAAATACTTTTTTTAAAATTAAAAAATTAAAATTATCCTGAAGGATTGCATCTTACCTATGAAGAAACTACCGATGCACTCCTTTGAGAACAGAAAGTGTGCATATGTAAGTCAGTACAGGAGTTTCTTTTGCTACCTTTAGGAAAGCAAAGAATACAACTCAAGAAAAACTAAACAGCAGCAGCCCATTTTGCTGTTAAAACAATGTAGAGTTTCACAGTTGAAAAAAATTAGTTACACCATATCACAACACATATTCACTAAAGTCACCATTTTCTAACAGTTTGGTAATAAAATGTAAGGCCCACTCCTAGGCTCTTTGCTCAGGTAAGACTCCTACAGGAGTTTTGCAGGAACAAGGTGCTCAGATTCAGTCCAAGGTTGAAATCAGCTACTAAAGTGTGTTTTGCACAGCTGATATTCAGGACAAAGGGAAATTCTCAAATCTAAAATGTCAACAGGAAAGAGAGAAAAATCAATTCCAAACTCTACCCCATACAGAGCTCCATTACAAATGTATTCAGTCTTCAAGCAGAAACTTTTTCTCTGAGAAAGTGGGCCTGATTCTCTCAGTGTAAATCAGGAATGATCCCCATAAAGTCAACGGATTTACATCAGTTTAAGAACTGGTGTAACAAGAAATATATTTAGGAGTTACTGCACATTTTAAAAAAATTGACTTTTCTGCATTTGATGAATTTGCCCTTCCCATCCCCATTCAATATACTTCCAAATTATGATAACAATTTGTTTCATACACTATAAACCCAGCCCATGACCTTCCCACACTTCTATTTTCTTTCATTCTAAAAGTCCTCCAAATTCTATCGGGACTATTTAGCTGATGGATTTGCTTTCCTATACTATCACATGCCCATAAGAGATTTTACAGCTTGTGCAGTGCTTTGTTGCAGTAACTCTTGGAAATAGAGGCCTGAATCTTCCCAACCCTGCAGTCTGTGCAAAATGGGTGCAAAAATTGCTATTTGATTTGGTATATTTTTTCACTCACATTTTATAAATTCATATAGCTACCACTGGGTCAAGTTATGGAGAACCAGTCCCATAAAATCCAATAAGCTTGAGGAGTGGACCTTTTAATTCAGATCCTAAAAGGCTGGCCAGATCTTGTGTAAACATGGTAAAATCTCTCTCTCGCAATACAAGATAGTCAATAAGATTAACGTAGGATGTGGCATTTACTAACACATTTCTCTGTTAAATTACGGTTTACAGGTAACAGGGTTTCAGATTTGAATCATTTCATTGAATTTCTTAGTGTAACTAATTCCCAAGGTTCAAAGTGTTGAAACAGATTGGGTTGACTACACGTAAAGGTAATTGTGTTCTGGTAAACATGCGATCATAAATGCTATTAGGAGTGAAAACATTCACATCTGAAAAGAGGCATATGTAACAGTCAGCGAATGAAAAAGGATTTGAACTCTGCTGGACAGCTCTAAAGTGATCATTAGAGCCAAGACACTGTATTCTCCATTCTAATCTTAGCATTTCTTCATAGCTTCCATGAAGACAGTAATTTTCCCATGCGATTCAGTTAAGTAACAGTGTGTTCAATGATTAACCAAAGAACTCCTGATTATGAAAAGTGTCTTAAAAGACGAAACAAAGTCCTGGCTTTACAATCCCAAATTTACTTTTGTCCAAGTCTTCTAAGGGTATAATTGATTGCACTTTTTAAATATATTACAATTTGCTTTAAAAAAAAAAAAGTCCAACCACTTGATACCTCATTAATACAACCCCACAAAGCACAGTTCAGTTAGAGATACCAACTGTCAGCATATTTCATATTACATCTGGTATTGCACTTTTGAGTGGCACTTAAATTTGTATAACCCAGCCCAACCCCCAAAGTCCCAGACTTTTGGATTTCATTCCAAATGCTGCAGATCTAGCAAGTCTAAAATGCTAGAGTAAATGTCAACCTTCACACCCTGGGTTTTGCATTTTTTTCCCCTAAAAAATGCTTAAGAATTTATAAAAAATAGTTTCAGAATAGCAAGTTTGACCTGTGGTCGCACACAGGACATCTAAAAACCTCTGGTAGTCTAGACAGTCTCAAAAACTGGTGCCAATTTAATGTGTAGATTGTTTGAGAGAGAGAAGGACAGTTAGATTTACAAATACGTAGAGAGAGATTATGTACAGACACACAGCTATAAAACATTTGTTTGGTAACTCCACATGCTATGAGCTACCCAATGTATTTGCTGAATGTTGAACTGCTTAGTGATTGTATTGAAAACTCATTTGTTTCTGAAGTACTGGTTACTGGGATTAAACAGCTGCTTTCAAAAGCAGCAGGAAAGAGAACAAAGAGCAAGAGAACAAGGTGGACCCAAAAGTTGAGGGTATAACCATACATTCCTTGAACTGCCAGCATATCACTTAAGTAACGTTAAGAGTATTGCCTGAGATTTGCTGAAGAGACTTAGGACAAGTTCATTTCTGGCACTGGTGGCTGCATCTCCCACTGATTTTAATAGTATTATATTCTCTTTCACCAGGGTTGAATTTGGTCCTTGGAGTACAGCTGGTCACCACCAGTGACATTACAAATAATGGGAATCTTGGACAGATAGAACTGGGCTGCAAAATTAAAATGAGTGACTATGGGACAAACCATGTAAATAAAGAATATATATTAATAATAGTTCCTATTATATAAATAGCCTTCATAAAAAAATAATCTTTCAATAATTTTTAATAACTCACCTTTTTTTAGGCCCTGGAAAACATGCATGAAAAAAGTCTATTCAGTTCAAGTCAGATTAAATCAAACCCAAAGTGAACACTACAATGTTTTGTTGCACTAAACCCAATTTTGACCATTCAATTTCTCAAGCTAGCCAGTCTTCTGGGCTGCTGGGGAACAGAGTTCTTTATGAAGCTAAGAATTTCATCTCTACAAATACTGTCCAGGAGAAAACGTCATACATATTGGGCCTATTTCCAACTGCTTTCAAAAACTGTGCAGATGACAGACCTAGAAGTGAAAAGGTTCAGTTAAACTTCAAACATAACATGTCTCTGAATACAGTTAAAGGCACTGCTCCCTCACTATTATTTTAAATCTCTCTGCCCTTAAAAACCCTTCCCTTCAAGATATGCAGCATCTAAATAGCTGTGGTAAATGGGAAGTTCTCTTTCAGCTCATTTGAAACCCAGCATAGTCTCCATCTCCTGTACCAGACTTCCTCCTGTAGTATGTCATGGACTGCATTTGATGATAGCAACTCTTTTCTTCCTCCTTCCAAATGATCGTTAATCAAAAAACAAAAACAGGAGAGACTTCCAAACCTTTTTTGGGCTTAAGGCATAACATGAAGTTACACATCATACTATAGCTTCATTTTGAAGTGCGTAGTTTTAGTGCTTTCTAAACCCTTTGGAAAATTGTCTGACTGTTTTGCTTCTGTTCTTGTTGTAAATTTAAATGTTGTTCGTGCAATTCCTATGCAACCAGTCTTTGCTGCTGACAGGCATTAGCAGTGCAGTGTAGTGCCCACAAAATGGGCTATCAGTTTGTGTCATCTTTGCTTTCATTTCAGTTCAAGGCATGTTGCTTTATTGTGTGGAAGATCCAGTCCATTTTTGTTGTCCAGCTACCCTGGTGAGCATCATTCATCTGTTTCATGAAATACTCCAGAGCTTCCTGCTCAGTTTTGTCCAATGCAAGTGTCTTTCGAATGTATGCAATATCATCAAAAGACTGTAATTCTGGCATGCCTGAACCAAGCATCATGGAGAACAGATTTATGAAGAGATTGGCATGCTGCCGAATTGCTAAATAAGCCTTACAACACATCTCTTGAAACCTTGAAAAGACAGACAGATAAGAGTTGATTCAAGACAACTTATTAGACCCACAACAACTTTCTTTTCTTGGAAATCACATTGGATATATATTCTTTTCATTTTACTATCATCTTCCCAAATCTCCCACATGTATGTTAATTCCAAAACTGAAATCATGTTAACATTAGCCATAGCCGTAACTTTCAGACAGGCCTGAAACAGTTCTAAAAGCCATTTTCATTTGCTGATACTTGCTTACAAGGTAAGTTATCCAGGAAAGTTTAAGGAACTCTACTGAGCCATTTGACTTATGGTAAAGCAAGATTTAAGTATTAAAAGCAAAGTGTTCATGGGTGATAAAATGTCCCAAATCTAATTCATTGTTTAATAAGATTTTAAATCAAGTAAGCTTAAATGTTCACATATCCTGCAAAGTCTGTGAAAGTCACAAAAACTTAGCACACCCCGGGTGCAGACCCAAAAACCAAGGTTTACAGTCTACACTTCTGACTCGTGGGTGGAAAGTCTGAGACACAGGATTCGTGACCTAGATCTGAACAAACAGAAGGTGCACATTGAAAAAAAACATAAAAATGAACAGAATCCATCTATGTCGCATTTCTTTGTACAATAAACTCTGTATGCAGTCGCACCAAGTCTAGTAGGCAGCTTCATTTAGTTATGGGTCAGAATATTAGAAGATCTATTACATCCAAGGTAATTTTTCTTACAAGATATTCCCACATGCACATAGCTGGGTAAAAGAGAAAAGTATTTTATTTGTATAAAAATACTCCATCTAAGAAGGCTTACCTTTCAAATTCTCTCGTTTTGGTACATTCTTGAGCTCCTTTACTAATCACTATTAAGAAATCTTGCGTTAGAACGAATGGTACACGCTCTCGCTTGTAACCAAATTTTTTCTTTTTGTGATCCAGAAAGTGCCCAAAATCAATGTGAAACAGCTTCAAAGAGGGAAAATAACAAAGTTATTTGCATGTTCATCTAAACAGCTATCACAGTAACATCAGTTCATTTAGCTTTAGCTTGGATTGGTGATGGAAACACCAGCTTACAACAAAAGCTGTATCTTAACATCAGACAACATGACACGTTACATAATTTAATATCTGCCAAGGAGTATTCTTGCATAAAGTATAATACCTGTCCATCATCCTTCACCATGATGTTACTATTGTGACGGTCACCGATTCCCAGTATGAATGTAGCGACACAATAGCCAGCACAGGAGCGTGTAAACAAGTCAATAGCTGCATCATACCTATTGAAAACAAAACAAGGCATTTTACTATTCAAGTTCTAACATAAAACGCAGAAGTAGCATTCATATCAGGAGGAGCTGGATGTGTGCATGCTAGTTCAATGAAAAAGAAACAAAACTTCTTGGACTGAACTGAATCGCAAAGAACGTGAAAGGAAGACAGAAGATGCCAAATAATAATAAAAAGAACTATTACTGCGTGGTCTTATAGGTAAATGGCCCCTGGACCAACACTCTTAGAAGGAGAAACAAGGTCTCACTTGTTTACCTACCTATTTAATTTGAGATGTAGTCCATATTTTGATGAGTGCATAGCAAAAAAAAAAGGGCAACTTAAGATCACTGTTGTATTGTCACCAGTGTGTTAAACAATACCTCAATCAAACTCAAAAGAAGAGATATGGGGGTGGTAGAGAGGGGACGAATGTGTGGGAAAGAGTACTGGTTAGGAGGAGGAACAAGGTCCATTATGCAACGTCCCACTTCCAGAAGACAGGATTTGTATACTTTTGCTTTACAGCTTCCTTCAGAGAGACGTCTAACAAATAAAAACAAAACAAGAGTAAAATCTCACATTTCTCCTTTGTTCTTGTCTTTGAGCCACTGATGTAATGTGTGGCTGTTGAATTGCAGCGCGCCCTTTAGGCCTCCTTTGCACTGTATCTGCATGATTGTATGAGAGCTTCTGACCACTTCAATAAGGCCAACACAGTCACCAATAGACAAACAACCATAAGGCAACATCCTGGAAGAGAAATTTTTTTTCAGATCATAGTTTGAGCCAGCAAATGTGTTAGCAGTATTAAATATGCACTGTTTAGTAATGTTTGTCAGATGAATACCATCTGTTATTAGCTTTACTACATGGGGATATGAATAAAAATCCATATTAAAGCCCTACAGATGTATTAGAAGCACTAAATAAACCATGCAATAATATGAAGTATAATGATGTGCTTGGCTCCAAAGCCATGGCATCTGGTAATGCATTTCCTGAGCTTTACTCCAAAAGCAACAATTAAGCTGAACATTAAATTAATGGTTTCCTACTAATCTACTAAAATTAAAAACAAATCTATCCATTTTAGGTGGATTTCATTAGTTCTTGAGATAAGGATAGACCCAAGACATTCAGGAAGGGAACACCTGTCACATCACAATTACCATCGGATAAGTACAGTAGAGGGTTGATCATCTAGAAAGTCAAACAACCAGCAGGTTTTACATTTAAAAAGCCGTAAGCCCGCAGTTGGGTTTTCCTTGTTGACGAGACAACTACTCATTGTCTATTTACTAGGCATTTGAGATTTTAAAACATTACATGGAATCATACATTTATTTCCTTCTATTTGCTGCACAACACATTCATTAAAAGGTCTGCTGTCAATACTTCACACTGTGGTGTTTCGTTATCCAGATAAAAAGATTATCTGCAATGATGGTGACACTAATTATTTTGATAATTAACTTTCTACTGTACATGATAAATTTTAAGAAAAGTTTGTATGGACATTTAAAAATACATTATTTTCCACTGTAATTACCTGAAAATATTATAACATTGTAATAAAAACTCTATGATGTAGAGTAGCAATGTCTGAAGCTGCTTTTAACTGCATATCCATCCCTGGAAATATGCATGTGATGTACACACCACAAACACGTGCCACCCCCAGTACCATTTTTATAATATCCTCCCCACCCTATCAATGACTGTTCCCTACATGTAATAAAATTTACAGTAGGACAGTGGCTTAATTATTCTCCAAAGCAGTCGAAGAACTATTCATTTTTCTTTTCCCTTCACCTCTCCCTCCTCCTTCATCTTTTATTGCTTCTTTTATTCCTTCCCCCCCCCTTTATCTTTTTTTCCTCAACCTTTTACTGGGAACAAAGAAAAACTAAATTAAAAAAAAAATTGCTTTATATTTGATTCTGAAGGCTGAGAGAACTGGTCATTCCAAGTCCTCTGTGGGCAGGCTGGATTTTGTAACTGGAAAGGACTTGTCTTGCATTTTACCTTCAGGTCTGAACTTTTAGGGAAGGGTCATAAGGAACATAGCTTTCACATCACTTGGTTGTCACAAAGAGACAGGACATTCTGAGTTAGGAAGACGAACTCCAGGGCTTTCAACTGGACTTGATTTTACTCACAGTGGAATGAGTAGCACAGACATCGCGTGCCCTGAACTACCCTTGCTGCTGAGAAGACTATTTCCTCCATTCTGGGCTAATTGAAATAATTTTCACAGTTAAGAGTACTAATATTTAGGCATAGTGAGCTGCAACAGTTTAATCTGAAAGTCAAAGGCTGTGTCTACACATTGTCCTACAGCCATGTAGTGACACACTACACTGCCATATGGCGTGCTACGGTGATGTAGCGATCACATATGTCTACATGGGACTTCCAGCTACGTCGTCAAAGTGGCATGCTCCCCGAGTATAGTGCACTGCTATGGTGATGTAGCAGTGAAGTCTAATGGTGCACTGCAGCGCAGTAACCGCCTGTACTGCGCCAAAAGGAAGAACTAAAACACAGCAGTGTAGCAACACTGCCACAGGGCAATGTGTAGATGCCCCCGAAAAGAGCAAACAATGTGGCAGGCCTACGTTCAAAAGGCATGATCCCCTGGCTATTCAGAAATGAAAAATTTTTTTCTTCAGCATGTGTCTACAACAGCAGCAATGAGGAGATCAGAAGGACACAATCTAATAGTCTACACAGGAAACTCTTTTGACAGAGAAAAATTATGAATTTTTAGGTCTTCAAAATATTTTGCTCTGTTTATCATGATTCATCCCTGGCTCATTCAGTGTTCATCTTCATCCAGCTGCCTTGTCTGCATAAGAATGTCAATCAAGCAGAGGGCCAGCTGGGAGACAGTGCTATCTGAAAATGGAAGAATGACTATCATCTGATCTGTGTAGTGCTGATATACAAGTCCAAGGAATCTTAAGTCCTCTTTTAAAAATTAAGTCAAAATATTGAACAGCTGGGGGGGAGGGGGGAAGAGAGAAAATCATAAATAGAGCTGGAAGGGACCTCCAGAGGTCATCTAGACCAACCCCTGCCTGAGGCAGGATCAACCCTTGCCAAACCATCCTATATAAACCATAATACAAACTCTACATAAGACTGTCAACCCGGACACAATACAGACCTACTAACATGCTAACCTGCCACAGGTAAAGCAGGGGAACTATGGCAGCCAACATCCTGCTTCTATCAAATGTTGTCAATATATTGTCAAGGGATCCCAGGTAGAGGGGCCATACCACACATTACAGTAGAAGGCAACCCCCGCTCCTAAGTCTGTACAAATCTGACTACAGAGTAAAATTTCTTCTTGACCCTACACATGGCATTTGTCTGACCCTGAGCAGAGAGGCAAGACCCTCTAGCCAGGAACTTCTCGCTTTGGTCCCAGCAGGAGCACTGGCATACCCCAGTCAAAGTCCTCAGCCTTGGCTGTAGCCAATACCCAATGCCTCTGAGGAAGGCTTAAAAACACCCTGACATGTAGCAGAAAGAGGTGAAGGGTGAGGAACAACAGGGGCAACTAGTAATGCACAGAAGCATGGGAAATACGCACAGTAGAACATAGGTGTAGCTATACCGAGATCATCCCTGGCCAGTGGCTGTCCCATTTCTTTCTGAACACCCACAATTTCCCTAAGTAGTCTATTCCACTGCCTTACTGTTCTAACGGTGAAGAAGTTTTTCTCGATATCCCATCTAAATTTATTTTGCTGCAAATTCATGCCATTGGTCTGTGTCCCCCTCTCCGCAGAAAAGAAAAAATGTTTTCTACTTTATGGCAGCCCTTCAAGTAATTGAAGGCTTCCATCATGTCCCCTCTTAGAAGGATGGGGCCGTGCAGAATTCCATAACTGATTGCTCCTGGATGCAGAGGAACAACTGCTTATCACCACAGTAGTTGTAGTTGAATGTTATACAGTGCTGTACACAGGTCCAGGTGGGAAAGAATGGATGTCCTGCTCTTATCTATGTGCAAGGGGACGTTGTCTACCAGCACTGCTCTCTACTCTATAACCTGGTCTGAATACTCACGGAGAAGTGCCCTGGGTACTACAAATGGACAGATGTATTTGGAGGCGGGTCCCTGCTAGTTTCTCAATTATCTCTTTACCAAAAAGGTGATTCTTGGCACTATCTGGTATTTTCCAGAGTCCATTGTGCCCAGAACTTACTTTGAAAATTGGTATGTAGCATGCTTTAGGCTGGAAAGTTTGTACGGTACTAGTAGGAGGGAAGAATCCATGGCAGCACATGCAGATCCTACCAAGCAGGCACAAAGACAGGAAGCTGCATCCTTGCAACTCTCCATAAAAAAAACCAGGAAACCGACCCATACATCTTAATCTGTCCTAAAATCACTATTACCAGAAGTAAGAACTTGGGAGTTTTCCTTACTACCTCTTCTGTATTTTGGAGAGAGGTGAGTTTGAATGTTAATGAATGAAGAAAACCATAGTGGCTACAGAGTTTGGTAAAGATATTCAAAGAAAAAAAAAAACCTGTATAGTGAAGAAAAGCAGGGATGTATAAAATACAGAGGAAGTACAAAAAAGGAGCTAAATCATGGTTTATCTGTGACCTGTACGAGACTGCAAAGCAGTGAACAAAGTAGCCAGTGCCAACCACTACAATTTCTATTAGGTAGATACCTGCCTGCTAGTCACTGGTATGATATCACCAAATTCATTTTCAAAAGGGAGCACTGATTACTTACTGATAACTAGTACTTTGGTTACCTCAATGCTGTACAAGTTGCCAAAACAGAGAGAGTTTGCCTTTCACAGGAAAAGGGGAACAGCAAACAGATGAAGCAGAAAAGAGTTTTACAGTTCAGGGTTGTATAGCTCGAGAACGCCCTCTTACTTACCGGAGATCAAGACCCTGATTTTGCCAGATGTTTTCCATTATTCGAATAATCTGAAGCGTCAGCATATCCTGACGTAAATCTGAAACATTCAAATAATACAGATGTTGCAGATTTTAAAAGATCAGATTGAAAGCTTTTGGTAATGTGACACTGTTCACATTTTTCACAAGGACAGTAGCCCGTGTAATAAAATAAAGTTCTAGAAAAAACATTCTTCTCCTCATTATTTTGCCTCACAAGAGTTAAATAACAAATACTGGTGTTTGAGAGAGAATAAAAGTTGTAGCATTCGTTTCAATGCTACCAAGGCACAACTTAAAAACCTTTAAGAGCCAAGAGACTGAAGGCGACAATTATTATAAAATTAAAACATCTTTTAAATGTTCTATATTTTAATATCTGAAAGAGAGGTACTGTGCTTAAAATAATATTATGTTGCTAGTGAATCCCTATTAAAAAGAAGTCAGGCAAATCAGTGTTAATACTACTGAAAGGACTGTTTATGAGTCATAGTCTAAAGTCACCTGTTATGTTTGTTGCAAAAACAACACTTTTCATAAAGCCTGTTCTAAAAGCTGTGGGGCCAGCCTTTTTGGCAAGCATTCCATAAGTTATTCCCATGCCCCTCCTGAGTGCCGCTCTGACCCTTTCCCTTACCTGATCTGCTACTCCCTGCCTTATGGTCCCTGACCAAGCTGCTTTTTTCCTCCCTGTCTGATCAGACACTGTGCTTTCTGCTCCCGGCTTCTATCTGTCACTGTACTGCCTCTCTCCTGCACAACCAACTGTATGTCACGTGAGGAGTCTGCCCGTGCCACTTTTGCCACCCATGCCTCAGGCTGGCCACCCATGGCTTACAAGCACAACTACATTTATAAATGCCGGCATATGGAACAACTATTTTTAAACGCATCTACTTCTTTAGAAGAATCAACATGCTCATCACAAATGTTTGTGAACTTCTCTAAAAGACGTATCCTATATATAGGGCCCTACTGAATTCACGGTGGAAGTGAGCTGCGTTACAGCTCCTTTAATCGTTCTTCCTCCCCACCACTAATTGGCCAAGAGGCCCCAGCAGCCCTGCTGCTGACCGAAGGGGAGGTAAAACTAGTGCCATGTTTAAAACTGTGGTTTTTGCTTCCCTGCCAATCAGAAGCGAGCCACAAGCAGGGCCCCTCCAATCAGCAGCAGAGCGATGTGCAGGCAAACCTGCAAGATTAAAGGAGCCACAGCACAGCCCACTTCCACTATGAATTTGGTAGTGCCCTACCTACATATTAGGAAAAGCTTCAATTAAATTGGCAGTGAATAAAAAACCCATACACCCCATTCAATTACAATACATTAAAACAAGACAAACGTGTGTTTTCCTTACCATCCCCATTTTTAAAGATGATCTCGTTGTTCTGAAACAAGAGTTCAGACATAATATCTGGGTTTTCCCAGTTCAGCCATAGAGGCCTTTTTGCAGAGGACATAATCCTGCACTCGTCAAGCCTACAAAAAGATAGAAAGAAACATAGCACCAGACTATTACAAATGAATGGTGTTTCTGCATTCTTCTTCTCTCCCAGTTTCCTCCCCTCAGCACTTTTTGTTGATGTGAAAACAGAATGGACAGAAAGGGACAGTTAACTAGCCACCGTTGCCATTCTAGGAGTGCTAAACATAATGCAATAAAGGGCACTAGCCACTATGGGAGCATCCTATATACCGTATTTCTGAAGCTCTACCTACACAGAAACTGCAAATGCATGGAGTTATACACTGCTCTGTGGTGATTTTAAATCGTTTTACTGATGGCATTGGCTTAATGTTCTTTAGGAATCCACTACAAATTTGCTTAGTAAAATCCACAATTTAAACTTTACCAAGAAAATGCATGTCACAAACATGGTTTATTTAAACGTCAGTTCCAAAAGGGAAGAACATACCTGAGGTTTCCTAGCTGATGGGCGGGGTTAAGAGGAGAGATAAAACCTTGCAAAGCATCCATGAAATCTGGCCGCCTCATTTGTTCAACGAGAAATTTCATTTGCACCTGACAAATAATAAGATTTAAGTTTGGGGAATTTTTTTTTTTTATTATTACACATAGAATAGGGGTAGGCAATGCTTTTTGGCCACAGTGCCAAATAAACCACAGTCTACCTTGGAAGGTGCCAGACAGCTGGCATGCCAGAAAAACAAAATGAGGGCGGGGGGATGGGGTGTGTATGGCAGGACGCATGGCATATTAGTATATTTAATAATTATAAATGTTGCTTTTGTTGCTGTGTATTCTTTTTTTGTTGAGCATGTTGCAATGGGGGGGGGGGGGCCAACAGCAGAGCGTGAGCACCAGACAAACGCACACAGAGACCCATATGCACAAACACAGAGAACCAGAACACACCCAGAATAGACACATGCACAACATGTCCAGAACCAGACATATGTGCATACACAGAGAAGATCAGACAGAACCAGATGTGTGGGCACACGGAGCTGGGCTCCTGGGCCACTGGACAAAGTCTGCTCCCAGACATGCGTCCACCCTGTGGTATGGAGCTAATGCCAGGGCCCGGAGATGTTTGCAGCTGCCCAGCTGCCTGCTGGAAGCAGCCCGGGCTTCGTGGCTGGTAGCAGCTGCAGACAAACCTCAGTTTAGCTATGTATATATAAAATGAATTATTAGTTTAAGGTATATCCTAAAAATGTATTTAGGTTAAGTACATTTATTAAAACCAAAAGCCATGTAACAATAGGTGGAGAAAAGATACCCCAACTTTTTGGTAAGGAATTCTATTATCTAGTAAGTTATCGATGCTAGTACTGCTTGTGTCTAATAAACAAGTGAAGATCTAACTCTTGAAACTACTAACAGGCCACATACTTAACCACAGTATTTATAGCTACAATACCTTTTGCGTTTCATCCTTCTTTTCCTGCTTGAGAATATCAGTAAGGTTAATTAGCTTCTCCATTGCTTCCACCTGCCTGCTCAGGTGTTTTAGGTACATCCCACATGCTCGACAGTAGGACTCCAAAAGCAAACCAAATCTTTGACTTACAGTTTTATTGTGCATTTCAGACCTATGAGAACAAAACATTTACAGGTAAAAGAAAAGACTGTTTACAGGTGTTAAGAGTTTAGTGGTCTTTCTGGGAAGGGTTCAGCAACCTTTAATAAATTGTGGGTTAGAACAACTCAGCTTCTGTCAGATGTGGGCCTTGTGGTGCCACGTCAGTAACAAGGGGCGGGGGGTTTTCTCCCTCCACCTGTGCCAAGACAGACAGCCAGGAGCTGTGCCCATGCCACTGCCATTTCTTCAAGCCTGAGGGGTTGTGGGGAGGTGGGGGTGGTGAGAAGCAGAAGCAGCAACACGGGGTGCTGGTAGATGTGCCAGGAGGCTGCTCTGATGAGCTGTAATTACTAATTAGTGCAAGTCAGCCAGCCTCTGCATCTCGTGCATCAGCGTCCCTATGCTTCATAATGGTGGTGAGGGCGCTTTAAATAAAGCTTATAGGATGAGCGTTAAAGCACCCCTGGTGCCATTTTGAAGCATGGGGACACTGATATATGAGACGCTGTGGGCAGTTTAATTAGAATGGTTCTAGGAGCCATTCTAATTAAAGCCCCACCCCCCATGTGTAAAAATGCCCAGAGGCGCAGCTGGTACCTACATGACCCTGAGAGAGGTCTTTACTGCATAGTCAGCATGGGTACAGGCAGAGGAAGTGTGTAGGGGCTGTGCAGTTTCCAGGTGGGCCCAACCTGCAGCTGGGAGGCAGGGATGGAGGGAAATACTGGCAGAATGGAAGCAGTTTGCCTAGTTTCCCAGCCATGACACAGCACATGTGGGCCCCCACGCACCCAGGGAGTGGGATAGGGGCTGAGAGGAGAGGCAGTGGTGTAGGCTCCAGCTCTGTGGGCCAGATCCAGAGGGCTGGAACTGATCTGTGGCTCGTATGTTGCTGATCCCTGCTGAATAACTGAATCAATGTTCACTTTTTTCCATAAAGCCCTATTCTTTGTGCAAGTCTTGCAAAAACATTAAGAGGAGACATATCATAGCCTTAGGAAAAACAGTGCCTTAAATTTATACCTCAGCTAACAGTACATGATTATATTTGGAATTTACCTCTCTGAAAAGAGAGCAATATTCTTGTCACCGATACTGGCACCGTCCTGAACACAGTATTAGAAAAGCATTACAGTTGACTGCTGGTCTCTTCAAGGGTTCAAAAATGCTATTACTACAGCTTTCTGTTCAACTTTAATTCAGCTCCATAATGCTGGAGTCAAGGTCTTTAAATGAACAATCACATAGTATACTCTTCCTCTATCTTAATCCAGAGATGAAGACAGTGGATTAAATTTATTGCAGGAGAGGGAAGTTGTAAATATTAGTGTTGCTGGTTAAAGGATAACTAAGAATTAAACCAGCCTTATCTACTTTGGTCCTTCAAGAAGCCAAAGCTAATGCTTAATTTAATAGCTTTTCAATATTTAATATCCTCTTAATACTTTTGATTCTTTTTTTATAGGTTTTTAAAACGTGCTAATTAAAACGCAGATGCTATCATGTCGCCTTATGTTACAGGTCACATGAAGTGGGTAAAAGCTGAAGGAAAAATGGAGTTTTAATTTACCATTCAAACTTTTACTGCTAGTGAGATGTTGTTTATAGGCACCTAGCCATCACCCAAACACCAGCACAAACTTACTTTAAATGCCAAAAGAAAAAGTGTCCTATTCTTTGATTGGTCAGTGCCTTCTTGAGTAAAAACCTCACCAGCAGATTATCCAAGTATTGTTCGTATTTCAGCACCTAGTTACCGATAAGAAAACACAAAAGCATTAGGAAATGCTGTTATGCAAGTGAATAACACATACAGTGAAACATGCATTTACATTAAATACTACCCAGAACACACCTTATATTTTAGAACCCAGCAATGTCGGACTCGCATAGTTTAGTATTTGTTAGTGCAAGACAACACTGGAATAATACTTGCTAGCACAGAACATATACTGGACATGTCCTAAAAACACCCTGTTACCTCTCTGATATTTTCCTTGCAATTCACTTGAAATACTTGACATGTGCCAAAATTTTAGCCTCCAGGTTTCTAGAGTTTCCCCTGCAGGGCTCCCCTTTTGTTACAAAGAGACCTGGTGCAGCTGCCAAAACGAGTCAGGAGACTATCTCTGTGCTGGGTTATAGCATACAATCTCTCATTACAGTAAAACAGACCAAGCTGGATCTTTCAAGGCTGAAAAATCACAAAGGAATTGCTCTTGTCAAGATGCCTCTCCTTGTTACTTGAAGAGTAACATGGCAACGACAATACTCAACAACGCATAAGACAAGGAAATGGAGCAACTAATGAAACAAAACTTGTTAAGAATACCTGTACTAGCTGGATTAAGTACTGAGACAGTTTGTCATCTGTCAAATACTTCTCCAAACACTGAACTGCAAATGATCGCACCATTGGATCAGGATAATTACAGTCCAAAAGTTCCATTGCTTGTTCTGGCTTGATTGGAGGCCAGTCTTTTATCAAACAATACATCTGTGTGCAAACATCCCCAACACACAGTTTAAATCAGTTACATGGGTAAGATAATCATTATGACACAGACACTTATAAGTACTACTATGCATTTGATTTCCCCGATTAAAAACTAGAGTTTACTCTTCAGACCGTAGAGGCAAATTATGTTGGCATAAATTGTAACCTACTAAATAATTTATCTACTATTAAAAGAGTGAATACTAAGAATTACAACCTTGTGGGCTTATAGTCTATCCCATTAGCCAGCCACCAGGGATTCAACCATGAACTACGAAAGATGTGTTAAAGAACCAGGCTCTGGAACAGCAGCTGTAAGACAGCCTTATCCTCTATGGATCAGGCAGATGGGCATGTATGATACACCCCACTGTCAATACAGATTTAACTTGAACCACCATTCACTTTCATGAAATTTACTGTGAAAATAACTGTTTAGAAAATCCAAGATATACTGTGCACTTAACATGATCTACTTTCTGCACATTACCTGGGTTACTTCATCTCTAGAGTTCCATTTAACAGACAAAAGCAGTTTGGGGAGAATTTCTGGGGTATTTACACAATTATGTCTGTAAAAAGACAAGGAAGAGAGAAAAAGTTACCTTGTACGTGCAAAAGAGAAACAGAAAATATAAAATACTCAAGCATAGCTGGACCTTATCTATCTTTAAGCCTGCAGCAGTGGGTCAATGGGGCTCTGCATGGGTTCAGGAATCTGTAAGTACAGATAAGACTGCAGGACTAGGGCATGTATCATTTGCTCCTATCACCTGCTTCTCTCCATAAAATGAAAATAAGTCACACTATAAAATATGCTTCTAAGTGTCTTTTCTAAAATACTAGCTGCAACAAGACCAAGATAAAAGGGAGGTAAATGCCAACCAATTACGGCACTTAATGAAATTGGAGGTGAGTTCCAGAATCTCATCATCTAGGTTCTTTATACCTGTGGCTCCAAAGAAAGTCCTTCTCTTGCTCAGTGATTTCAGATAGTGGATCTCTTGTACAAATTGCACGGAGTTGTTCTTTGTCACTTTCTCTTACTTCAATATCTCTAGCTAGCCTGTTACTCTGTAAAAAGAAAGTGGTACATTATCCCTCCATACACTTCCTTCTGCACTCAAAGCTACCTAATTTACATAACATGTTAATACAGCATGGCAGTATGTATAGTCTATTTTCTTCTATGACAGTGAGGATTTACGGTGTGTTTTTTTAAAAAAAAAGGAAAGTGAGTGCCTGCTACACAGTGTTTTGATTTTTTTTAACAGCTTTCATCACAACCACCACCACTTCAAAGGGCATATTTCCAGTTGGCTGGATGAAGAGACAACAGCAGTTGATGGAGTATAACCAAGTATCACCAAGGCTGTCTAGCAACAGCCCCACAGAGCTCCAAGTTCAAGTGACTATCCCTAGTCTTAGTTCTCAGCTGTGGAGGAGACCGACTAGAAGTGGGCAAAAAAGACCCAAAGAGCAAAAGACGTAAAAAAATTGAGGTGAGAAGGGAAACACAGACTAAGTCCAGGAATCTTTATAACTGGGAGGGAGGGGAATGGATTTTACATTCTTTCTACGCAACTGTAAAGCCGGCACTGGTTAATGTTGAAACGACTCCCCATATGAGCAGGGCCATTAGACCTGGGTATACATGGGACTGAGCTTACTTAGGTTGATTCTGTTGATTAGTATCACATATAGTTTTCATTTTTAAAACATGTATGCCCCCAAAACTTGTTACACAGGTGCATTTTAAAAGATACCAAAACCAAAGAAATGTACTTGATCACTCATGACTCATTTGCTTCTCTTTAATCTTTCTCCCCTAATTTGCATCTTTTATCTATGATTCCTGTTACATTTCTGAGCTCTACAGAACGATAATAGGATAATGTAGCTTGATTTCATTTCCAGAATTAATTGTGTTACGCCTTAGTATGTACATAAAATATTTTATCTGTACACTCAGCCAAGAGATTCTAATATATAGTTACCTCGGGTCTGTTAACAAGATTGTAAGTATTTTGCTTTGCTTTCTGTTTATAGTATGTTGTTTTCTTTTACTATAACATTAGTCACCTGCTGCGTTACACTGAGAACATTTTACATGTCTTAAATCAAGTAATTAACATTTCCAACTAAGAGTGGTGAAAAAGGCACCACACCCTTGAATCCTGTCTACCATTATCCCTAGAAATGCCTTCATCTTTTGTGCACTGCCCATCTCCCTGCGACTGATGCACTGATAACTCCAATCTGCTCACTTTTTTGGAGGCAGCTGCTAAAGTAACTGCCCAATAAAGGCAGAGACAAATACTTCTGACCTGCTACAAGTGAACATGGTCATAAGGGCTATATTGCAGGAACAGATACAGCAAAATAATGTTCTGCAGAGATCAAAAACCAGGACACAAATGTACATGTTATGAAGAGATGTACAGTGAAAAAATAAGCTAAGAGATAATTATGGGAAAGAAGTTAGTGGATAAATTATTCATGCCAGGAATGAAAGGATAAACAAATTTCAGTATATACTCCATTCTATAAAAATAAATATGAATTATAAAAATTCATAAAAGCAAACATTTCTCTTTGTTCTGGAAAAGTCATCTTGAGCAGAACAAAGCCAAAAAGGGATCAGACTTGGCATCTGCTGCTGTCTACAGATAGCATCTTCAGCTACAAGGTTCAGACATTCATGCCTCCTACTTTTACACTGATTACTGTAAATGAGAGTGACTACAGTACAATATTATTTTTCAGTTTCTTTATGACTAATACCACTGCATGCAGTAAGTTAACTCTTTTTCTTAGATAACCTTTCAGATATCCTTCTCGTTTGTGTGGCCATTTTAAACAGCATCCAAAGACAGAAAAACCATTAAAAATAGGAAACTGTGTTTGTATAACTATAAAAAAATTGGCAGCTGGATTTATGGGAAAAGAGGTAGTAGTAAACTACTCCTAGTTCATTTCTCAATTTGAAATCTAGTCTAGTTTTAAAAGTGCCAAAAATCAATATTAGCTTCTAGTTCAGCACAATTTTTTTGATCTTTACTCAAAACCAGCCTAAAAGAAGGTTATTTAACACTATTTGTACATGTTGGATCATAAGACAAAATGTACCTGTATAATGGGTCAGAAAGGTCATGGTTTAGGTCAAGCCCAGTGGGAATAGCATTTATCCTGTTGAGGTCAACATCAAAACCTTGAAATTCTATGAAGTGTGGGACAGTAAAGTAGATTATATATAATGTACGTATTCGAGAAAGCTTCTTCAATATTAGCGATAACAAGGGATCTATAAATGCTCCATTAAAACAGTATTTATGCCTAACTTCAATTTTTTTGTATTAATGTACTGGTTAAAAAGCCAATGCTGTGCATTAAAAAACAAACCAACAAATATGTATATCAGTTTGCATGTTAACAACAGAAAATGTTTTACAGAATTTCAGTGACAAGTCACATAACAATGGCTTGGCCTGATGTCTTGTATAGTTTCTGGGGCTAAATTATTTAAAATGTGATAAAGAGATGGGTAGTATTAGCCTAATGAAGTGCCAGATCTTGAAAACACAGCACACATTCCCTCATATCTGCAAAAAATTTGTTTTCCATTTATCTAGCATTAAAGTTATTATTCAGCCATAAACATACGCAGTGCTTTACAAAATACAGAACATACAGCTTCTGCCTTAAAGATTACAAAATTAACCAGGTTAGACCAGTGGTCCTCAACCTCTGGTCCACGAAGCCTTATCATTGAGCCCGTGGAGCTTCACATGGCTCCAGAAATTTGCATAAATCACTGCTCCCCTACAGCCAAATTTCCAATCCATGGAGAGCCCTGAAGGCCAGATAACGTGGTCTTGCATGTTAGATAGTGCCTGTGTGCAGCTGAGTTAGTGCAAGAGGTTGCTCCATGGCTGGATCTTGGTATGGAGGGTCGAGCTGGCAGACGGACCCCATGCCACTCATCTGGCCCATGGAACCAAAAGGATGGGCACCCCGGGTTAGCCAATACAGGGATGACAAGGATGGTGTGGGGATACCACCGGTGATAAATTTAAGACAGACTTTACATAAGAAATATTTTAAAGATTAATTTGAGGAAGGAATAAAAAGACATTCCGCAGGCAACTATAAGGAAGCTAATCAGAGCTATAGCAAGGAACAGCGTGAAAGAAAGCACAAAAGTAGAACAAAGGAAAGAAGGAGCAACACTACGCATGGCTGGACTGACAAGCAAATGGAAATAGATGTTAAATGGCCTTCCTCATCTTTAATTACTGAGACCTAACTTTAGGCTCCTGTAGGAAGGATCCAGACAGGTTCAGGAGAAATAGGTGTAAGTTTGTAACATCACCCTAATTCTTAGAACATTTAACATTTTTGAAAATTCAAAAAACACAGCAACTAGACACTATTAGGTTTTGAAGACAATTTGACTTTATGTGCTTCTGCACTTCTCATTTGCAGCTAATGACAGGAGAAATAGTATTAAGATGGCTATATTCAAGCCTTTATATTAAAAGGGCCTTTATTTAAAAGTATGTTTTTCCAGATTTCGCAGCTCTTGGAAGCGAGTCGGCAGTGCTAAGCTTCAGGTATGTACCCATACTCTTAGAGGTTCACCTGATCATTCTGCATACCTGCTCCCTTTCTAATTTAAAGCAGATTTTAAATAGGAGATGGAGTTAACATATTTTAGCAAGGCAGGAGACTGGCATACATGATCTTTCATCTCAGTGCCAACAACTGACCCATCTCCTTCTGTATCTACAAGTTGAAACTATGAAACATGGGAGTTATCATGCAAATTCACCCTCTTGCTCTTCCCCCAGAAAGCAGCTCTGTTCTGAGCACTCAAACCAACAAACCTGTATTATCAAGTTTACCCTTTCTTTCACCTGTAACACCCAGTCTTTCATTGAACCTTGTCATATGCCTTCCTGGAATACTTGCCAAGTCTGTCCGTTGTCCTTTGTCCTACTACTAAACCTCTAGTTCTACGAAAGCATGCGTCTGTCCCTTGCCCTTTCCCTCTTTTTGTTAATGTTTTGATAGAAGCTCTTCAAGATACAGTCTGTGCATCTATTTCTGTGTAAAATTAGTTCTTTCACATTTACACCAAACATAAAACAGCAACGATAGAGGTGATAATTGACATTTTACAGTTATGCCACTAAACCCACACAAAATGCTTAGTTTATGTGGCTTGCTTTTCAAAGAAGGCCGAGTACCCGCAGCTCCAATTAGCTTTAAGGTTCTAAAAACCTCTGGATAATAAAGCTGAATCCAAACCAAATGTGATGCACTGATTGTCAAAAAAAAAACCCCCTTTTAATTTGCAGTCATAATACAGCTTCCTCTGTTTAAGGTACACACCCATTGTCAGTCCAGCCTGCAATGTAGGAATGCACCCAAATCCCTGTTTGATAAAGCTGTCAGCTTCTACAAATAATGCTTTCTACCATGTTATTTTATGGAACTTTTAAACACGTAGCTCAAGCGTACAGGAGATGGGACACTCTTAAAGGATGGCTGAGACTGGAGAATCAGCCTCCACAAGAACTACAACCCCCCAAGGATGGAGATTCCACCACCTTTTTGGGCAACCTGTTCCAGTGCTTTACTCCCCTCCTAGTGGGAAAATTTTTCTTACTATCCAGCCTAAACTTCCCTTGCTGCAACTTGAGCCCATTGCTTCTTGTTCTGTCATCTGCCACCACTGAGAACAGTCTAGCTCCATCCTCTCTGTAACCACCCTTCAAGTAGTTAAAGGATGTTATCAAATCCCCCCCTCAGTCTCTTCTGCAAACTAAATAAGCCCAGTTCACCCAGCCTCTCCTCATAAGTCACGTGCCCCAGCCCCCCAACCATTTTTACTGCTGTCTGTTGGACTCTCTCCAACTGGTTCACATCCTTCTTGAAGTGTAGGGCCCAAAACTGGATGCAGGACTCCAGGTGTGGACTCACCAGTGCAGAATAGAGGGGAATAATTACTTCCCTTGACTTGCTGGCAACACTCCTACTAATGCATCCCAGTATGCTGTTACTTTTCTTGGCAACAAGGGCACACTGTTGACTCATACTCAGCTTATTGTCCACTGTAACCCCCAGGGCTTTTCCTGTAGAACTGCTGCTTAGCCAATTGGTCCCAAGCCTATATGCAATTCTTCCATCCCAAGTGCAGGACTCTACATTTGTCCTTGTTGAACCTCATAAGCTGAGTATTGTCTTTTGGCCCAATCCTTCAAGTTGTCTAGGTCACTTTGAATCCTAGCTCTACCCTCCAGCATATCTACTACTCCCCGCAGCTTGATGTCATCTGTGAACTTACTGAAGGTGCACTTGATCCTATCTTTCAGATTGTTAATGAAAATATTGAACTAAACTGGCCCCAGAACCAACCCCTGGGGCACTCCACTCGATACTGGCTGCCAACTAGACATCAAGCCAC
>NW_017728910.1:19152673-19154100 GCF_001723895.1 Crocodylus porosus | reverse complement strand
GGAGGAGGAAAAGAGAGTTTGGACTAAAATGAGAAACAAATCTCATAAAAATCCTGGGAAATAAACTTGTATTTTTAACAGAATTGGAAGAGGCCATTAACGCCTGACCTACAAACATATCCAGCAGTGAACTCTCAACCTCAAAGTGATGTCTGCAGGACTAGGACATTTTAAAAGCATTACGGGAATGAACTGACACAAACTTGGGTATGTCATGCACGCCGAAGTGAGTATAGAGTATTTGTTTGTAAAAACAACACAAAAGGTTTTTGGAAGGAAACATAGGGGGCCTAGTAAGAATTCTTGCTTCTCAAAAGT
Organism: Crocodylus porosus; assembly: GCF_001723895.1. Classification (NCBI taxonomy): domain Eukaryota; kingdom Metazoa; phylum Chordata; order Crocodylia; family Crocodylidae; genus Crocodylus; species Crocodylus porosus. The sequence continues at coordinate 19,153,782 of NW_017728910.1, read as the reverse complement.
ATGGGATTATAGTAATTAGTTAATTCTGTTGTTCCATATAGTGAAGAGTTAGGTATACTTTACATAAGCAAGAAACAGCCTGGCTGTTAACCAGTTTAGGGTTAAAAAAATCTGTTATGTAGAATGCAATTCTACTCAGCCCCATGCACTCTGTGATAAGCTGAACCTAAGTGGTCATTTTATTAATCAGAACCAACAGTCCACTGAACCGAATGGAAAAGTGTTTCAGAAAGCGCACAATCATTTTTCATGCATATTTAAGAGTTTATTCACGTTTTCTGGATTAGAAATGTAATTAAAAGGAAACTCAGAGCCTATAGTGCAAGCATGCAGCAAAGGACAGATCTGGTGGCAAATTTAAGGCCACAGAATCACAGAATAAATGGGGCTCTGCCTATAGGAATGCTTCTGTTCTTACTATTAATAGTCAAGAAATGGTGAAACAAACAAGCCAACTTGCTACTAAAAAGCAAAAGGGTAAAAGACTGGTTTTGCAGAAGAAAGTAAAGGATTACACGCACATTTAGATTGAAAAGGCAGATTTTACAGTGTCTATCTACAACAGAGAGCAAACTGTGACAGGAGGACAGAACTAAAAAAATGCCATTGATGAAGAACTTAATTGTATTACTTTTTGCAAAATTAACCTCAAGTCCAGACATCCAGACAAGCTGCTTAAGTAAGCCTCAAAAAGTCCCAAACTGTTTGCAGCGTAAGACAGTTCTACCCGTAAAAGGTTTTGGTTGATCAGCGAAGCGTACATAGTTCGCTGCAAGAGACAGAACCTCTTGTCAGCTTCTTGTCTGATGTTTAACAACATGAATTTGATAAGTGTGATGTGTGTGTGCGTTGAAATTTCTAACTCCAACGTAAAAGCTTTGCTCTTCACTATTCAAGTACTTCAAAATATTAAAATCTTAAGATGTGTAGCAGCTAAGTCTGGAAAATAAGTTCTTCTTACCAGCCCTGCGTGGCTGTAATTACACCCTAGTTCTCGAGCGATAGCCCAGTTGGCATGTTCTTCAATCACTGTCATGTCTGGAAACTTTACAGGACTGCTAAACCAATCAAATTCCAGCTCTAGACATGGAGTTTCCTGAAAAATAAAG
>NW_017728910.1:19127927-19152048 GCF_001723895.1 Crocodylus porosus | reverse complement strand
GCCCACCCCAAACTCCTGACCTTTGTCACCAGAAGTCTCTCCCCCTGCCCCCCAGAAATAATGCTTTTAGGAAGGAGGGCTGCCATCTTAGAACCAGAAAACCCCCAAAATAATACACTAAAAACTCAAAACACTTGCTATAACGTATTTTAATTTTATTACAAAAAACTATTTTTGTCATGATTTGTGTTTGTTTAATATATATAGGGGTGACGGCATAACAACTCAAAAATAAAGTCTTAAGTCTTGTATATTTTGTGTGTGTGTGTGTGTGTGTGTGCGCGCACACGTGTACGTATGTATGCATGTGTGTGCGTGTATGTGTGTATGGTAGGGTATGGGGAGGTTTGGGAGCGTGTGTGTGTATTAGAGGTGCAGAGATACATTGGTCCCGTATCGGATCGGTACCGATATAAGGAAAACTGAGAGCGTCGGCAAGGTGGCATCAGCCTTGTGCATGCGCACAGCCGCAGCGCAGCATGCAGGTGGGTCAGGAGTGTAGCCCAGCAGTGTGGAGAGCAGTTGGGTGCAGCTGGTACGTCTGTTGTGGGGGAACGTATGTGGGGTGGGGGAGCAAATCAAGGCCCCTCACAGGGAGGAAGTAGGGCTGGGGTAGATGCTGCCCAGCCCGGGCAGGGCAGAGCAGGTCCTCGGTGGCTGCAGCAGCTGAAAGCTACCTGCTGGCCACACTGGGTCGGGCCCTTCCACCCACAAGGGTGGGAGCGAGGCGCAATTCAGTATGTTGGGGCATGTGTATATATGGACGCCTTGCTCCCACCCTCATGGGCAGAAGGGCTAGGCAGAGTACAATTTGTTGGTGGGTGCTGTGGGCCAGATAAAAAGTGCCTGGAGGGCTGGATCTGGGCCGTAGGGGAAGCCTGAAGTTAGTAACAACTATTCTTCCTGCATTTTTGATTTGCTTATTTTTCTGCCTTAAATTCCATTCACAAAACCAGAAAATAGTACAAGCCAATGAAAGGAACATGCATATTCAAACAACTGTTTTGCATCATTTTTTCAGAAAAATTTGGATTCAGGAAAACAAGGGAGTAAAGAATCTTACTATTATCCATTGACATCATATGCATTAGTCAATTGTCTAAGTTATCAAAGACAGAAAACATACTCTTAAACAGGGATTAGAATCATGTAAATTCAACAAACTGAGTTTAGTTAAACTAAGTTGTGATAATTTATAAAAATATATAAACAGAATGCATTTTAAGCTAGTGTCATAAGACATAACTATAGCACCAATGTTAAATGTCTATTGTCGAGTGGAGAGAGATCACTTTTCCGGTGCATCTATACAAATATGCAAATTAGCAGAGGAAATTATGAAAAGTTATACCACATTTCTCCTGTGTCTCTTCAACCCTGTCTCCACTTTCCTTTTACCCATCGTTACCATAATACCCAACTTTCGTCATTAGTCGTTCCAACAATCATTTCAGAGAATGAAGTCTAACTAGTTACCTTTAATAAGATTTTGCTCTTCAAGTGACAAAAGACTTCAAGTTTTACATGAAGTTTTTGTGTAAAAACAGACCTCATCGTGCCAGTGCAACAATTAAAAATGTTGGTCTTTATTATACTTGTGTCTAAGATTAGGCTCATAAATCCACACAAGTTCTTAAATAAACAAAATTCCCCCAAAAACCTAGCAGCACAGATTTTAAAAGCTATGGATTTAAGAACCCAAGTCTTTCTGGACAACAACAAAGACCACAACTTATAGGGAAACAGATTTTCATTAATAAATAAAACAAAACAAAACTGAACAGAAAAAATATTTCTAGTCATAAAAACAATTTCTCTCAACTTTCACGACTGACCAAAAGTTACTGTATGTTAAGTGATATTTTAATCAAACACAAATCAATTTTAATTAGATTACATTCCATTTATGTGTTAACCAAGGCTTCTTTCCAAGCTTTGTTGCCAGGAGTTTTATCTGACAGTATACTGAAACTCTGAAACATTTTACCTCTTTCGCACCCTTTCTGCCTTTAACAGAGCAGATGGAGAGGCAAAGCCGAGCAGCACGTGGGAGTTCAAGAATGAACATGTCGTATGACAGCCATTCATTCCATCTGTGGCATTTAAAAATAAAATAAAAAACAAGTTAAAGCAAACTTAGGTAATAAAGAACACTTAATAAACAGTCAAAAATGATAGTGGGAACCCCCCCGCAAGAAAACCTAGCTTTGTTATTCCCTTCAAAGTCCTTCAAACAGTGGTGTCAAACTCACCCGGCTGTACAGGCCATATGAGGACTGCTGAATCGGTCTGCAGGTTGGATCAGCCCACATCAGGGCCTGCAGCGCCGCACGCAGCACGTGACCCGTGCTGGCCCCCTGAGCCGCATGCAGTGTGCCAGGCCTGCAATGAAGCTTGCACTGCAGAGTGCGCAGGCTGGAACCAATCCTGCAGGAGCTGCACATAGTCTAGGGTGCCAGCAAGGTGTATATGCTGCAAGTGGTACCCTGCTGGACTGGCCCTGTACACTGGCTCTTGGCGCTGATCTGGATTGGGCCCCAGGCCATCCACGTGTACCAGAGCAACCACACAGGGTTGGTTCAACAGGATGCCGCATGCAGCTTGCACCCTCTCTCAGCCCCATGTTCTGTATGCAGCATTGGGTCCATCCAGCCTGTACACTGCCTATAGTGCAAGTCCCAGAGCAGGGGCAGCACATACTGCCTGCAGCACAGGCTGGACCAGCCATATGCACTGAATGCAGCACAAGGACTGGCATGGGGTGCATGCTGCACCAGCCCAGCCCTCTGTGCTGGCCCTGGCATGGCTTGGACCAGCCCTGCAACCAGAGCACAGGCCGGTGGGCACAACATACAGTGTGTGCCTTGTTGCCAGCCCCCTATGCCATGTGCAGTGCATGGGTCCAGCTTGTGTACCAGACTAGCTCTACTAACTGCTTGCAGTCAGCAGGATCAGTCTGCAACCCACAGGCAGGATTACATGGCTCATAGTGTCAAATCTGGCCCATGGGCTATGTGTTTGACAATGCTACCTTTAGATATCTTGCGTTTCAAGATGCACCTTGGAATATAACTGCCGTATTTACTGGAATCCAAGATAACCCTGAATTTAAGACGACCCCCTTCTTCTCCCCCATGGAGGGGGCATGGGGTAGGAGGGTGTAGGCAGCAGCTACAGCAGGTGCCTCTGTCGCTTTGTACTCATTTCTCCCATGTTGCATTAGGGAAAAATACCCCCATTTTAGAATGTAGTAAATACGGTACATAAAAATGGCCTCTTCTTCCCCAAGAAAGTTTGTTGTATGCATTCAGTCACATCTGCTGACTTAGGGACCCAAAAGCTGTTTTCTTTTAAAGTCTAGTTAACTCTGTACAGCCAGCACTACTCAGAGAATGTGACCAAGATTTTCTTTCTTTTCAAGCATCAACAGGTTTGTTCATAAAATTCAGTTACATTTTGCAGACTCACTAATGGCAATAATTGAGACAGGTCTACTTTGAAGACAACGGATGGACAATAGCTGTTAATTATTGAGGGCTTAGTCTGACCAGCAAAATCGTCTTTATTCAAGCAGCAGCATACGAAGAAAAGAACTTGGCCTGACATTCAGAGATTAGGTTGAATTTGAAGGGTTAGCAAGGAAAAAAGGATGCACATAAGTATATTTTTCTACCAACAAACATGGAACCTTCATTGTCATTTTTGCATCTTTTTATAGTGAAATCACACTGGTAACCAGTTTTTATAGACTCCAATCCACAAAAAATCTATGTCTGCTGGTAAAATAACTGAAGTGTAAACAGCTGGTATTCAACATAAGAAAGCCTTTTGTAGCTATATAGAAGTGTAGAGAAAGTATTACTCCAGACAGAATGAAATAAAAACACAAAGCTTTTGAAGTTATAAATTCTAAAATGAAAGTCAATTAAATGAAATTCTCATATGAAAGATTATCAACTGCACACGTAGTTTACCCTAAATATATATTTCCTTTTTCCTCAGTGTGATAAAACCTTAAAAAAAAATGTAATTTCCCTATACATTTGGCATATGGTCTATTTTCTAAATGTCAGCAAAGTGACTATTTGTACAGTGTGAAAACAAGAGCAGTTTGCTAGCAGCTTTTGGATATTTTCCAAATAATTGCCCAGCTACATTAATTGTGGTTCTATTAAAAAGTCCATCAGTAAACGGAACAGGAAGCAATTAACAACAGAACTAGAGATGACTGCAGCATGCAAGGTCTCAGTCAATGCAAGTCAGATAAAAGTCTGCAGTATGATTGCTACCTGTTTCAATGACTGTATTATAACTAGTGATATAATAATTTTTACAGCTTTGATAAGTGAAAAAAGTGTCTTCAAATAATTTATTTTAAAAAGCACTGGCGGCTTTAATAGACTATCATTTTCTACAAGTCAAAGTACATGTTTTCACTTCAACAACAACTCAAACATTACCTAATCCCACAGATTAAGCCACTTTCTGGCATTCTGTCACCAGCTGATTGCAATTATCACAATCTTGGGTAGTTCAAACAAGATTTTATATTGGTTGGTATAACTGAGTGGACCTATATTTTGCTCTCAGCTGTGAATATTAATTCTGGAGTTACTATACTGAAATTAAATCAGTTATTTCTAATTTACACAATCTTGACACAGTAAAAATTTGACTCTACAGAACTGCAGTGTACTATTTTTAAATACTTCTTTAAACAGCTTGAATCTATCATCTGATAAAATGGTGCTCTAGAAGGGTAATAGCCGGATGCATTTATTTTCCTTACTGGGGTTGCCAAGCTAAATTTCCTCTGTTTGAAGAAGCCACCAGCAAAGACCGTTTTAGCTTGTCAGTATTTCCTTGAGCACAGCCAATGCCCAACAGAAGTATTTCAAAAGCTAACAGTGATCTCAAAAGCTGAAGATGCATCAGTAAGGCTCCTTTAACATCTACAGAGAACCTATTTTTTGGATTTGCCCTTAAAAGAGAAGCTGTTAGTTTTCCCAAGGCAACAGAACTTTTCACCTTTTATATAATTCACTCAGCAGGGTCACTGAAACTGGATCAGTGTGATAACAGGCAATCCATATTGTAGTTCTTGCACTGTGCTACACTTAGTCTCTTCTAGGACAGCCTCATCCAACCAATAGAAGAAACTAACTGAGGCAGCAACACACATGGCTGATAAAGGGAAACAGGACTGGAGCAGAAGACCTGGGCATCACCTTCATGGAGGGCACAAAAATAGCCAATGCCAACGTGGCAGTATAGTCCTGGGCACACAGCTAAGCTCAAGAAAGGGACATGGACACTCTCTTGTAAAATGAGAGCTCAATCAGAAGACAAAAAAGCGTGACCCACCATCAAGCTCACAGTAAGTGTTGCCAACCATACGGGTAGGAGACTGGCAGATATAGGTCACCCTTTATTTCTATTCACATAGTGTTTTCTAGTTTGGAAAACATGCTGCAAGTTGCACCTAGTGCAAGGTGGAGATGATCTATATAGCAAGACTGTCCCATTTATTTCGCTGTGGGCCAGAAGGTCCAACAGTGGGACAGCAGCTGACTGCTGTGGCAGTACCTATACAACTCTGGAAGCTAGGCAGTGACCACCACCACTGTTCATCCCTTTTCACCCTGCTTCCAGTTTATGTCACCAGTGGCAAATGAAGACCCTGAATGTGCTAGCAAGCAAGTAAAGGCAATATTCACCCCCTGGGTTCCAGAACTGCATCAATCCAGCGGCTCCAGCAACTGCACTGATAAGCCCCACAGGCCACGATTTAACTTCTCGTGAACTGCTACTTGGACAGCCCTTACCTATAGCACAATGAAAAGATTCCCAAGGCCCTGTAGGTGATTTCATCATGCGGTCAATACAGAACTATAAAACTCCTGACACAGCTATAAACACTGTAGCTGGCAGCCAACATCTTCTCCCAGAATAGCTGGATCAGAAGCAGGTGTCTTTACTACAAGCCCTAGTACTGAACTATCAGGGGAAGGAAAAGTATGACTATCTTGCAGTGTCATTAGGAGGTCTGGAGAGCTACATAGCTGAACACATTCGAGGAAGTCTCAAATAAAAAGTGGGCCAGTACGAACAGGCTGCGACAAGGAAGAGGAGCCCGAGATGGTCTAAGAACAATACTTGCTTACCAACCAAAATTAGGTCCCCAGACATTTTGGATTCACATTAATCTGTACCGTTTATGCCTAATCTACAGCCAGGTAACTGCATTCAGCTTGCTCAGTGCCAAAACAAGTGGTGGATGACAACGGCCTTAGAACCATGACAAAGTAACCTTCTTTATAGAGCTGTAATGAGTACAATAATGTTCTACACCAAGATTTTCATTAGTCCCCAAAGGGTCTTTTCCTCTATAACATCCACATAAGGGGAAAAAAACAACAACCCTAAACCCTACAATTAAACTGAATCACTATTATGTGAAAGGAGAAATTATTTTTCAGTAACACATTCCTTCAGGCCTATTAACTATAAAATGTTTAGTAATATTATATAGTAATAGTAATAATAACCTTGGAGAATACCATAGTCGTCTAAAGTAAAACGTTATTACCATCCAAAAAGCTTTTAAAGACAGGCTGTCACAGAGGAAATGATTAGGAGTTATCTGACAAAATATCTTTTGGGTCTGATTTCGGCCATGCTGAGGCTTTTAATTTAAAGATATGGAGAGTAGTGTAGACACCTAACTTCTTTTAGATATGCAGAGTCTGAAAACAAAGAACCTGATTTATAGGACCTCCATTTACATTTACCTGGTATTTGTAGATCCAAACCAGGATAGTTCAGGTTTATTTAGGTTTCTGTCCTCTATAACATTCCTTTCCATGTTATTAACTGCTTTCACATCTCTGCCATGCTTCAACAGCCCTGCTTTACATGGGCCACAGTGCATGTCCTCTGGTTTTATTTTTATATTTTCACTTCTCTTTCACACAACTCTTCTTTTAATAGGACTTGTTACAACATTTTTAAAGCTTTCTGTATACTCTGCATATTCTAGATGCACCTTGATTTTAGTCTTGCATCCATCCCAAGAACTTAACAGCACTTTCCCCTTTTTGTCTCTCACTGGTGGACATTAATCATTCTGATTAAATCACAAACCACTGTTGTTTGTGAAAAAAGACTGACACTCCAATTGTGGCTTTACTCTGAAAGCTGATTCTGCAAAAAAGCATAATGTGGTTTTACGCAGAAGGATGATTCTATAGAAAGGTACTGTGGTTTTACTCTGAAAAGCGATTCTGTAAGAGGGTGCTATGTTGGTTCCACATATATTATCTCTAACTGGGGGGGGTAGAAGGAAATCAAAGTTTCCCACAGTACAAATTATTTGTATTGTGGTGGTATCTTGGAGACCCAGGCAAAGGCATGAACTAACTGTGCTAGGTTCAATACAAGTCGGATACCTAAATATTTGTCAAGCTGGTGGCCCTGCAAACATACTGTGAATCTGAAAGTCAGCAAGGTTTATTGTATGTGGGCCAGTAATAGGGAAAAAGTAAGCAGTGCTTTTGCTATATAGTTATACAACCCCACTGACACAAATTTTACATACGGCACACTGCACTGCTTCATACGGAGAGCAGAATTTGAACCTGCAGTGGGGACACTGCTAGCAACTCACGAGTCCAGTCATCCATATCTCTATGCTTGTTCTGTATTGTAAACCAAACAGCAAGTGTCTTTGTGGACACATACGGAACTGAACACACAAAGGGGAGCAGATCTGTTGAGTTAAAAGTTACTAGCTTCACGTAAAATCTTACGAGCTGCAATGCAAGTTTGTATTTTCTAACTTAATCTAATTCAAACAATTTATTACTGGAAATGAACAGCTTATATAAAATTCAATGATTAGTTACTTAGTTGCTCATGAAAAATAAGTTTCAGTATCTTTTCAGAGACAAGGAAGCTACTCTCTCAGGAAGCAAAATCTACTCTTATATTAATAACATTCAGCCAGAGACTGTGGCTATGATGGTGCAAAGTAGTTAGGAACTATTTTTCTATGTAAAATTCAGTAAAGTGTTGTTAGTTACCTAGGATTGGAACAAGGTACCCTTTGAGTATTCACATTGTCACATAATGGTTCACCTCCATGATAGATACCTGTTCGGACATATATCTGAAAAACAAGCGTTTGAACATTAGCACCATATTATAACCCTTTTGAATAAAATACCTTGTCTGAACAAAAAAGGTGGGGGGGTTTGTGTAAAGAACCACAGTGGTAGTGTTTATTAGAACCACACAATTTAACAGATCAATTTTAAGAAAAAAATTCACGAAGGGGTTCAAATATTGCGAAGTACTTTTCTCGTTTCCTTGTTTCCTCTGCATTAGCATTCCAGAGTGAGTTACTTGAGTAATAACATCAAGAAACTATTGAAACGATCCTTAATTCTTGTCCACTAGCTAGGCTGAGCTAGCTTGAGCTGAATGCCATTATTCTCCTAGGGTAGCTAATGAGTCTTATAATAATTGCTCTATATGCAGATCTGTGGTCTTAATACATCTTTCTTGCCTGCGCCCTGGTTTATTTCCAATGAAGCATCAAAAACCGAGGTCCTACAGGTTGCTAAGCATTTGAATCTTGACCTCACAGCATCAAACCCATAGGCAGTAAATTATCTCAAAAGGAACAATTTGAAGTTGTATAATGATTTAATGAATAAGCATGGCATTTTCTACTTTGCATCTAAAATGTTATGTCACTTAGCTGCCTAAGGGCACGTCTACACTTTCACTAATGTGCTTTTGCTAATGTGCATTAATTTTAGTACCTCATCAGCAAAAGCACATGGTTTTTGTGACTTCAAGGTGCATTAAAATAGGCTACTGTGCATTAAAATGCACATGTAGATGCATGCACCCTAAGTGCTGTGTAATCCCTAGCTCAGCTAAGTAGATGGCAGCTGAGGGCAATGAGCTAGGCAGCCAGGTTTGAAAACATGGACCTGATCTGATAAACTGAATTACCCCGTGCTTCTCAAGAAAAAAATGGGACATTGGGAGCAATGCGTGAATGCAACCTTTCAATTTATGGAAGATACTACTTTTAAACTGTTTATGGGATCTAGAGAGCATTGTGTAGATACGCTGAATCTGTTACGAACCAGAGCAAAAAAACAGAACAGAATAGAAATAGCAGCATATAGTTCAGCACATCTTTTGGTAGTTCCTTCTCTCTCTCTGGGTAAGTCTTGAACCCACTGAAGTAAATAATAAAACCTCCTGTATTTTAGCTTTCAGTCTTTAACAACAGAGATAGGCTGTGTGTAGACAAAATGAGGGGCGTGTGCACAACACTTTAAAGTGGGCTAAATGTCTTTGCACTGCTTTAATGGCGTCGGTGCTTGCATGCCTCGGCGGTGTATGGCACATAAATTCCAGTTGCTGTAAGAAATTCAGTGGTGTAATGCACCTTAAATGACTTGGGGCACAGCAGACTAAAACTCCTCTGAGGAATTTTAGTTTGCTGTCCCTACAACAGCAGCGCAAAGCACCAGGCTCCGTGCAGCTCCGTAGGAAGCCCTGCAGGCAGCCTGGCAGCAGCCCGGGAAGGCAGGCTCTGCCCAAGAAAAGCCGTGAGCCTGATCTTTCGCACCACTGATCTTTCGCACCTGCCTACCTGAGCTGTGTGGGGGCCTGGTGTTTCCCTCTGCAGCTGTGGTGCCCCTTGGGACTGCTTGAGCCAGGTGCCTGCAAGGGGGTGCAGCCTGGAGGGTGGGGAAAGAAGCCACTGCTGCCATGGAGGGAAGCACCAGCTCCCACTGCAGCCCAGGGACTGCTCCATCCATTGGCAGCTCGTCCTCCCTTCCCCACAGTCGGAGAGGTAGGTTAAGTGCAGGGTGTGTGCACGACGTGAGGGTTTACTTTGCCCTAAATTGAAGCGGTGGGTTTAAAAACCCACCGCTTCGATTTAGAGCCCCCGTTTCATCTACACACACACCCATAAATGCTTAGCTACACCTCAAAGGAACAAAGTACATCTTGATTATGTTACATTTTTATAACATTTTATTATAATAATTTAATGTTATTTGCTTATAGTCACATATGAGCATGACTATCACAAAGCAGGTTCTTCTGTATTAGTACTTTAGAACAGATCAAAAAACCAGGCCATCTCGCATATAAAGAGATGCACGAAAAACTACTTTAAAAATGAGACTCAGAGCACATTTTGAATTCCTAGAAATAGTTGAAATTTTTAATATAGACTTCCTCTAAATACTCTGTAAAATATAATACTTAGACCATCTTAGTTTGTCTCACTCCTGAATCCAGAGTGGCTACTATTCTTATTTTTTACATTTTTAAAAGTAACTCAATTTTTAAAACGATTATAGTGATGAAGAAAAACACTCAACTGGCAAGAGTGCAACAAAAAAGTGTGACTGGTAAAGTAACAAGCTTCACTGCAAATTGTAGTTTGATTCTACCATAAGGAGAATCTCTAAAATTCAAAATGTCTCATTTAGATTTCAGGCCTGTTGTACAGGGAAATCACATGAAGAACAGAAACGGAACAAACATTTACTGGAATAACTCACTTGGAATGCGTTTTACTTTGTATAGTGAACAGCATCACCAAGTACTTATGAGTGGACTACTACTTTGCATTTAGCAGTTGCCTTACCTTGTCAATGTCTCGGATATTTACATTTACATATGTTGCACAGAGAATTCTTATTCTCAGCGCACTGTTTAAAGACCAAAGGGATTTGGCTGAAGCTTCTCCATTCATATATGGGGTCGCTGTAGAAATGCGCCTGGAATAAGATGGCATTGTAAAGGTATCCAATGGCAGCTGGGTATAAAGGCTTTCTTTGGCCATCAGCATCAGATTGGGCATGCGGCCAAGCATTATACAGCTTCTTATGTACTGCAAGAGTTGGAAACGAAATTGAAAGTGTCTTACTGTTTATTCTTTGTAATAAATACCAAAAAGCATTAAAGGAAAGTGCATGCAAAAACAAAGGTTAAGAGAAATACGCTTAGAGAGCTCTTGTAAGAGCTGCTATATTACTAGCAACCTGCACAATGCAAACAAAATGCGACACTCGTGTTTTAAATCAGATTGCTGTACAGGACAACACTCAAATTTTAAAAAGATGAACAATGTTTACAGCAGCAGAAAGTTATACTACTAGCTGGAAGTAAAGTCTATACTTCAGTCCTGTATCTGAACGTGCCTGGTTTTGGTGACAATCTTAAAAGAGCAGCCTCAATCAGCACATCTATTGAGTAACATTGGTTGCTGCTTGAGAGACAGAGCTGCTCACCTGCTTTCTTACCAAGTGGGTCCCCATCAAAGTGGTAACTGTTACTTAAGAAAACTACCAGCAGCAAGGGAAAAAAAGAATATAAACTGAGGGACTTTTAAAATAAAAGTTAGGATGATTTGACATAATTTCAGAGTTGAGAATTATGATTGCAGGGTAATATCATTTTATTTCAGTCAGAACTATGAAAACAGGTGTTATAGAGCCTCTTTATAAGAAATCACGCAGTGGCTATTTTATACCATTTGGATTACAGCTCTTCTAGGTTATATCAGCCCCAGACAAGTAAGGTAACTCATTGCTGCTGTCAGAAATTAAGGTGGGACTTCAACAACAGGAAAATGGATGAATGCTAAAGGGCTTCTGGAAATAAATTCCCACCAGCTTCACTGACGTGAAAATTAGGCCAATACTGAAAACTAATCACATCTGTTGTATTTTTATTAGGGCTGTCAAACAATTAAAAAAAAATCTGATCACGATTAAAGAAACACAGTTGCAATGAATCGCTATTTCAATTGCACAGCTAAAAACTCAAATTATGCACAAAAAACCCTGAAAATTATGCAAGGACTTTGCATGGCTGGCGTTTGGAATTGGGCTGCGTGTGTGTGGGGTCCCCACATGTTGACAGGATGCGGGTCAGGAGTGAAGGGCAGCAGCAGGGCTGCGGTTTGGGAGTTAGGGAAGACAGAGAGACAGACACACAGCGCCCAGCAGGTAAGTCTGTGGAGGGGGAGGGGGAGGGGGAGGAAGGAAGGCGCACTGTGGGGCAGACTGAGCCCTCTACAGTGAGGGAGGGAGCGGGACAGGGGCAGAGGCTGGGTGAATAGAGCTCGGAGGCTGGGGTGGTGTGTGGAACAGAGGCATACACAGCTCATCTGTGTGTTTGGGTGGGGTTGGTTGGGGGGGGGCACATGCCCCCCATATCTGTGCGCAGGGTGGAGGCAGGCTGCTCGCTGCAAGCTGGGGATCTGCAGCCTGCAGCTGATGCCCCAGGAGTCGTGCACTGGCCATGCCACACATCCCCTGCCTGCCTGGCAGAGGAAAAATGCAACATGGCATTGCGTGGCTCCTGGGGCAAAGGCAGCACAGCGTAAAACCGCAGCCCACAGCAGGCTGCCCGCCTCCACCCCACATACAAATCCAGGGGTGCGCGCAGCAGTGGGGAACCACACTCCCAGTGCTCCTGGACGAGCTGCCTGCAGCTCCATCCCACCACCTGCCCTGGCCCCAGGTCCCAGACACCCAGTCCCTGCCCCACACCCTCCCTTACCGTGGGGGCCTCGATCTGCCCCTGGCCCGCCCCCTCCACAGACTTACCAGCAGGGCGCTGCTCTACATGCTGCCAGGATGAGTTCCTGGCCACGTGCAGGCTGTAGCTGCTCGTGTGTGCGCATGCATGTGTCTGTGTGCGCACGCCCCCTCCCCTGCTGCAGCCGCCAGGAGCCCATGCCCAAGCTGCCCTGCCCTGCTGGGCAGTCTGGAGGCGGCAAAGTGGAGCCCTGGCACAGGCTCCAAAACCATATGCGTGATTAATGCATTAAAAAATTAACACAAGAACCAATTAACATGTTAACTGCATGCATTAACTGTGATTAATTGACAGCCCTAATTTTTATTTATATAGCAGTTATCCAGTCAGCAGCACAAGAATTAGCCAACTAGCTTAATTATGAATTTTCACTTTCTGTCCCCTGGACTAGTTTAAGGTGTCAGTCATAAACTGTGAATGCACGAGTCTCTTCTTTCCTCACAATTTTAATTCTCCTAGCATACTCTGAAATAATTCTATTAACATTACTCACCTTATACTGGCTCAGAGGATATTTTTCTAGCAAGTATTCATCACAGCCGCACACTTTTAAAATATACTTGCCCTGGTACTCTAAGACGCAGAGTTTTAGTTGTTCAGATGACAGCAACATACTTCGTGTTTTTTTCCTGATTGCTTCAGCAATAACTTGCTCAGGAACACAGTCATGGTTGATTTTTAAGGTGTATTTCTGCTTATCATTGTTGGGAGAGACTATAACCCATATCACCACTATAATTTGCCCTGGAATAATGCAAAATAATGTCAGGTTCTATCACTGCCAATACATTGTTCTTTAAAGAAACTGGTCAGTCTAAGAGATTGACTAGCAATTTTCTGCACAGAAAGAACATGCAGGCAAAACACATGGCCTGACCTTGCAAAGTACTGAGAACTTCTGCAAGTACTGGTTGCACTTTCTTTTACAATTACTTTTGAATATACTCTTCAAATCAACTTTTATACCTCTGGAGGTGTAAAACCCTTTTCCAGTTAACTAGTACCATCTGAAGAGCTAATCACTTTCACTGAAATTATGACTCTTCTGTAACTAATAACTACAAAAAGCCAGGGCAGAGTAACACCTGATAGACTAATTCAGAAAGCATGAGCTTCCATAAGCAACACTTTACAGATGCTAGCAACACTGCCCTGCCCTCTGCCTTACTTAAGGCTAACTACCTCTCTCTCTACAAAACTAAAAGATAGATAATGTACCCAGGAATACTTCATTCTAGATTTTCTGAATATTAGACCGTTTTTGAACAAAGACAAAAATAATAAGAGAAGTTTGCAAATTAGTACTTGTCACATAACTGCTGATTCAACTGCACAAAACAGTACAATATAACCGGATAAACTTAAGCTTTTAAATTGCTAGAATACAGACAAATTGAATGATATACTTAATTAAATGTAATATTTCTTTTGAATTCATTTGCTACTTTGCAGGTTATCCTGATTAAAAAGAAAGTGTGAACTCAGACTGAAATACTGCTACAACACATAAACCTTCTAGATTAAAATACTGATTTAATTTTTCTAATTAGTATTGGTTCTCACCGATCTGTTTCACAGTATGAAGCCTATAAATTGCCGTAACAAATAGTGCTTTTACCTTTGTCTAGCTTATTGTATATGTGTTTGGGCAGTTCAGGTGAAGATTCTACATTTGGAGGATAGACATACAAAGCCCTGCTGTGAGGTGCATTGGCATCTCGAAGATCCACAGCTTCTTTACAGACATTAAGAATGTTTCTTCTGAAGTCCTGCACCTCTGGATCCTTAACCATATCAAATTCACAGACAGGCATGCCAATGGCAAATCCTGAAACATTGAAAACACAGTTAAAACTGTCAGATTTAATGAGTATCATTTTTTTTAGAAACATCAAATTCTCTCTATTGTTGACAGTGTGTCAGAGTACTGATTTAACCAACTTTAAAGTGTGAAAAGATATTTCAGATTGAATTTATATTAGCCACTGGCCCTTCACTCCCACATCTGTGCCATTTCACTCCCTTTCTGAAATTAATCTTAGTTAACATGGCATCTTCAGCATCAGTGAAAGGGTTAAAAAGGAGCACATGTTCTGAAAGAACATCGGGAGTCCCTGGATCAATGCTCATTGCAGCCAACATCCCAAAGGAAAAGAATTGATGAGACTACCTTTGAAGCCTGTAAATGAAGTTTTTTAAACCTGCAAGAGGAGCAGCTATACAAAACTTCAAGGTCTCATCAGCATCTACTAATGGCATGAAAACTTCCAATATTTTTCTTTGATGGCTGTGGGATGTAACATTTAAATGGACTTTGCCTTAGAAATAAAAAAAAACAAAAAAACCCCTTTGCTTTTTGGTGAAGATTCATGCAACAAAGGCCTATTCCTCCAGTTTCTGAACAACTGCCATCCCATTTACTTCAACCTCTAAAATGTGTGCAAGATTATATTGTGTTGACAAGTGATTAACAACCTATCCAGGACAACAGCTATATTTTTACTTAACTTGTGAAAAGTTTTCACTGATCATAGTTAATTGCAATTTGCATTTAGGAGCATTCTGAAGCAAACTAACAAGTCCTTAAATTACTGTGTTATGATGCGGCTGCTAACAATTTTAAAGTCAGTTTGCTTCAGGATGGATCTTTATCCCAATGTCAATGCCAGATCATCAGTCAAGTTCCAAGCTCAAGAAACAGCAAAGTATTTTGACCACTGTGTGTAAAAACACTTGTTGCATGTTTAAAACCTCCGTTTCCCAAGATATAATTACATTTTTTTTCCACAAGAGTTTGCAACAGGACAAAACTAAAGCACATAAACTGATTTGCTGTAGTGTTTGTATCAAGCAGTTTTCTTTTTTCAAATAAAACACAGAGGGAAAAGTCACATAAAAGAAAAGGAGGGTTGAGCCAGCTAGTTAGTATTGTATAGTGTAGACACACTGGTCATCATAGCAGGAGATATACCTGCAAACGGCTGTGTACATAAACTGCCTTATTATCAAAGAGCACACTTCTACCTAGGCTTTTAAAAACTTTTACCGGACAAGAAGCAGAAACAGAAGAAATGCTTGTGATTGATGCCCCACACCTGCAATAAAGATTATACTGTATTTAAGACTATGAAAACCTCAACTTGCTGTTATACGCTGGGGGGGAAGGGGAGGAGGGAGAGCCAAGTTTCTAGAATCCCATGTTTTTGTGGTACCTTCTCAACCTTTCTAGCTATTGCTTTTCCTCTCCTTTCCCCTCCCCCTTTCCTTCCTTTTGTCATGGTTAGTCTTTTCCTGTGGTATTTGCAGCCTGTTTCTCCTTCTTTTTCTTTTGGTCCCTTCTCCACCATTCAGTGCCCCTGTCTCTTTCCTTTAGTAGGAATTGTTTTTGATGCTCACTTTGTTTTCTTATAATCGCTATCATCTAATCTCTATTAACTCTTCCTTTTTCAGCAAAGGGAAATAATTTAAAACCAAAACAATCAAAGTTTTCTAGATCAACTGCTTGCAGCCTCCTGGCTGTCTGCCATAGCCGACCCAGGCTCTGAGCAGGCCTCTGCTGCCTGCCACAAAAGCCCTGGCTTTGGCGAGGCTGCAAGCAGCTGCACTGGGGTCCATGCCAAGGTGGACGGTGGGGAAGAGGCTGTGGCTGCACTACCACAAGGATCAGGACCCTTGCAGCTCCCCTGCCATCCGTCCCAAGGTGCGCACGACAAGCAAAATGACTTCGTGTGCCATACTCTGGAACATGTACCAAGGGGTTGCCTATCCCTGATCCAAGATTTGATTTAAAAAAATCCTCTCTAACATGAAGATGACATTAAAATAACCACAGTTAGTTGCATCTCACATTACTGGCACATGTGGACAGAGCCTGGAAAAAATTATCACTACTTTTTCTCCCCAGTCTCACATTTGGAGAAAGAAGTGTTTTAAGATTCCAACCAGGGTGCTGTCCACAGATCGGCTCAGATTCTTGATCTTCTGTAATGGATCACATCGGCTGTGCCTGGACCTGGACCAAGGAGCACCAGGAGCTGCAACGAGCCCCGCACGCCAACCGCTTCACCGTGACGCCCCGCACGAGGACCTTCCGGGAGAGGCTCCTGAAGGACGCCGTCCGAAACAAGTACACCGGCGACCTGAGGGCCAAACCCGACCAGGGCAAGGCCTTCGACGTCACCTCAAAGTGGGATGCTAGCAACCATTTCATGCCCAGCGGGAGCTTCACGTGCTTCGTGGACTGGCACTTCCTCCACCGCACCCGCCTCAACTGCCTGCCTCTGAACGGGGCCATGCGCTTCGGCCACCGGGACGAGAGGTGCCGACGGTGCGGCTACATGGCCACGTGCTGTGCAGCTGCAAGCCGCACGCCAGAGCCTGGCAGCTCAACCACAACGCTGTCCGGGACCGCCTGGTAAGGGCCATCCCGGCCGCGGCAGGGGAGATCTCCGTGAACCGCACCGTCCCGGGCTGCGAGAGCCAGATGCGACTCGACACAGTCATCACCAACAAAGAGGCCAAAAAGGTCGTGATTGAGGACGTCACCATCCCCTTCGAGAACTGGCGTCAAGCCTTCACCGACACCCGGGCTTGCAAGCGGGAGAAGTATGTCCCGTTGGCTGACACCATGAGGGGCCGTCGCTACAACGTGACGGTTGATGCGCTCATCGTGGGAACGCTCGGAGCCTGGGACCCCAGCAACGAGAGTGTCCTGCGTGCCTGCCGCGTCTCTCACCACTACACGAAGCTGATGCGCTGCCTCATGGTGTCCGATGCCATCTGTTGGTCCCGCGACATCCACATGGAACAGATCACGGGCCACTACCAATACTCCGACCCCACCAGACAAGCCACCGCTGGACTGGACCCGGAGGGGACCGCCTGAACCTCCCCCCTACCCCCCCGTGCGCCAGACGGACCTTCACTTCACTCCGAGAGGATTCTTCGACCATGGACGACCCTGCTCCACCCGAAGAGGACCCCCACGATGAGACTCTATATGGACTAAGGCACTTCCTCCGAACCACTCCCTCCACCATTGCGGAACATTGTAACAGGTTTGTATGCATCTATCTCCTTTCTCTCTCAGTGTCGCGAACCCCCTCCTCTCCATCCCCCACCCCCGGGCTTAGTTGGTTAACCTTGTATCTCCTGTAACCTAGTTCCGTCCCCCTCCTCACTCCCATCCCTCTATAGTTAGTCCCTCGTTTGGGCAATCTATATTTCCCTATCAGCTTTGTCATCTTCTTTCTGGATTCCCAATCCTGAACATTTACTAATACAACAGGCATTACAATGGTGACTCCCCAAACACACTATATGACACGCTCCTCCTAGGGGTGCACCGATAGAGATTTTGGGGGCCAATACCAATAGCCATTTTTAGCTGGAGGCACACCAGCTGATACCGATCCAATTTCTGATACAGCTGCATGCAGCTGGTAAGTGCGTTGTAATGAAAGGGGAGGGGAGGGAAGGGGCATGGGGTGGGGGGGCAGATCAACACCCTCCACAGTGAGGGAGTGGGACAGGGGCTGGAGTGGGTGCTGCCTAGCCAGGGCAGGCGTGGGACAGAGCCATGGCTCATCTGGGGAGCGGTTTTTATTTGGTCAAATTATTGGCCACATCAGGCTGATTTCTGATCCAGTCAAGATTCTTTATATTGGTGCTGATCCGATATCAGACCAATGTATTGGCGCACCTCTATAACTCCCCCTTCTGTCATAGTTGGAGTCTCTCTGCTACTGCAAAGAAATGGCCTAATCTCCCTTCTTCACTCCCTGCTTCCATTTTAGGTCCGTCCCCCTAGTGAATAGCTCCAATGCTCACTTCTGCTGTTGTTCATGCATCTTTCAGGCTGGACACAAAACATCTACCAAATTCTGAGCTATTTCACTGCTATTTATGAGGTTCCCCCATTATGCTGCTACAGTCTGGGAAAACTATAAGTAGTTCTGTAACTATTCTAGAATAGTTGAACTGGCATGGTCCTAGTACAAATTCAGTCACTGTGAACTGGTTAGTTCTTTGATCACTTGTTTTAGCCTATTTTTCATGTGCTCATCCTTGGAGTTGAGTATAAGGCTGTCACTTGCTCATACTTGACACCACTGGTAGAACACCATGGGACACAGGTCATCAAGCTACGGCCGGTGGAGCTGTGCCTTTGGTGGCATTCTGCAACAGGGGGGTGGTGACCGCAAAGAACCACAGTTGGACACCTAGGGCTTCTCTTCCTCCCCTGCTCTGCTGCTGGGTGGAAGGGAAAAGCAGTGGAAGTGGCTGGGTCCTGGACTCGAGCTAAGTCTCTCCCCCGACCCTCAGAAAACATTACAGACCCTGCCCTTGAAAGCAGCCAGTAGGAATCAGTAGGATATTCAAAACTACCCAAATCCTTATTTACATGTAAAATACTATTATCCTTTTAAACTACAGTAGTAAGCCTACCTAGAATGCGGCTCCTGTGTAAAACTACTCATACTGATATAGCTGCTTCCACACTAGGAGTTGTGCTACCAACTAGGAGAATTATTTGGGTCAGATGAAAAAATAAAATAAGTCTATACCTATATCTATATTGATACAGATAGTTTGGGGGGGGGGGGGGTTATAACTATCTGTACAGAAACTGCTCAAGAGAGACGTTATAGGTATCTCCTTACAGACTTAGGAATATACCCATTTTCACTTGAAAATAACCTTACAAATCATGAGTCAAGTTGTAATGGGTAGATGCTTTTCCTTTTACAGTTGGCTTTGGATCTGCAGAAAGCTGACTCATCATGACATTTTTCATACTCACCATGAGCAAGTGAATTTTTCAAGCCCCTTTCCACCAACAGCAGGTTACATGGTTTTTCACTTACATTGGAAGTTTCAGAAAGACACAGACATTTTATAAAACAACAAATACACTGGTGCTCCTTACCCTGATATGTCCCATTCCCAAAGCAATCCAGACCTTAAGCAATAGTGAATTATAATAAAGATATCGGGATTCAACGACAGTAGAAGCTACACTAGTGTTAAAATCTCCACATTTTAGGTAGATAACACAAAAGAAGGTGCTGACTTTACTACAATAGCTGTTCACATATTACAACCTCTGAGGTCCTTCAAGACAGTTCCAAAGTTTGCAATACTGTAGAAAATGACAACAGACGGTTAACTGCATACCCATTTCAACTCCTTTCCCAGTATTTTGAAGAAAACTGATTTAATGTTTGAACACAGGTCATCTTACCAATTTCTCGATTTAGAATCTTTTCTTCTCTGTTGCCTACTGGTTCAATGACTTTTAGAAAAGGCTGAAAAAGCCGCAGGTCACAAAGTCGCCGTGTCTCATCAAAAAATTCTTCTCTTTCTGCTTCTTGCGTAACACTTACAAAAATGTAAGAAGACTCATCTTGGAGGAGCTGGTAAAGAGGGTATTTTCTTGCTTCTTTAAAGAGCTCGTGCTTAATAGTGAGTAGTGTGGCCTCACGGAGGCATTCTAGAGTCACTATCATTCCATTCGGTAGAAGACACTCTACGAGGATTCTTGGCGGCATCAAGTGGATGCCCCATAGTTCACCAGACGATGGTCTCGGAGGCATTTTCTTAATCTTCTGATTACCTTACAATGGGAACTGATTTAAAACGGATTCCTATAGATGAGACCTAAATAAAAGTAAAAACGTATTAGAAAGAAGAATGCAAACACAACATATTAGAATCACTAGAGCAATTTTATCTACAACTCGTGTGTAAATCTGAATAATACATATCTGAAGACAAATAAGAAAATACCAAATAAGCCCAACTTTTTGCAGTTTACAAAAACAAACAAAAAACAGGCCGCCAAACCTGATGTTAAGACAACCCCATGGATTTACTTTAGTAGTTTAACTAGAATTAAACAAGTCCCTCAAATGGAGCAATTAGCAGCAATTGAAAAAAAGTACTGTTATTAGTTTCCAGCAAAAATAAAGCACCAGGACTGAAAGCCCCTTCTTGATCCTGGTGGCCTGTGTGAGCCCAGGGTTTTCACGCACCCCCGAGCCTTGGGGTCATGGCTGCCATGATCCGCCAGGCCTGGGAGTTTCAAGCTGGGCATAGTGCACCCCTGTGGCTGGGAGCTGTCAGCTGATAGGGCTGCCCAGCTGCAGGGGAGATCCTGCTACACGTGCAAATTAAAACTTGATAGCAGTCAGCTACGAAGTTAGTACATATTTTTGAGGTCTAACTTCATAGTTGGTTGGAGCTTTTTATTGTGCGATAGGTACTGTGCATGTATAACTCGTCTTAAAGGTAACTGTGCAATTAACCAATTAATTGCCCAAATACCTGTTATGTATAGAGGGGGCCTAACAAAAAGCTTAACTGTTTTACCAAACACCTAAAAGATACTGTTGTTTTCTGCTAGAAAAAGAACAACCTGAAGGACAGGGAGCCTCAATGGCATGTGTAGTGCATAACTGAGACCACACTTCTCTTCTGGCAAACGTTCTGACAGTAGTGGGCAAGGATGCCAATCACCTTCCTAGCTTTGCTCTGAGTCACTACTTTCCTATCAGGCATTTATTCTATTCTAATTTCCTTCAATGAAACAGAGATTGCTCAGGCTTCCTTCTTTCTGGCAGTTCTGATGGTGTGGAGAAGTCCCTGATGTGCTCAGCAGTCTAGCTGCTTGCAGAAAGAGTATTTCTGTTAGTCTGCCCTAGCTATCAAATAGGTATACAACTCATAAGCCATTTACACCAAAACATTTTCTCTCTTTAAACAGCATGAAGGTAGATGCACATACTGGAGTTGTATGCACACTCATTCCACGTGCATGTTAATTCTGCTTGCACATGTAAGCACACCTCCAGGGTCTGGATTTGGAGAGCAAACATATAAACAGAAACTGTCTGACTGGATAATTGGCAGCTTGTGTTTTTGTTTCAAATATTTTCAAAACTGGAAGGTTGCTGGGAATAAAGATAATCAGTTCTGCTCCTAAATAGCTCAAGGAACACAGTTAGAACAAATTATTTTGGAATGGATGCTACATAGGCCCAATTAAGGGTACACGTGAGCACTTCCAAATAAGACTTACAATCCCCCAGAATTTAGAGTACTAAAGGAAGCCAACAAGTACAAACACCCAGCCCCCTCACTGTCCTCTCTTGGGCGGATTAGATTTCCCAATTTACCATGTAAAGGCATTCTCCATTCACAACCCTACTAAATGCTTGCTGCTGTCATTGCTCATTTGTGATTATGTTTTTAAACTGAATGCAAGAATCAAGTGCGAAAATATAGCATACTTAGCTTCCTTCTTCCTTCCTCAATATAGGCAATTATACATGATACGCAAACATGCTTCCACCTTGTTTCCATTTACATATATACATGTTTCCAGTACTAACAGCAATAATGCTTTCAGTATAATTTTCATCTAATCAGTCATTTATCATCTGTTTTTCCTTAGTTTGTGCAGTTCCAATACAGCAACTGCACAAACTAAGAGCAAAGCAGTTTAGCTTTTGTCATAAGACTCAACCATTTGTTCTGGACAGATATGGCAGTCTTGTTTCCTCCAAACACTGCAGTGAAGCTATCAATAAGATAGCCTGGCTATCCTAACCGCAAAATTTTCATTCCAACAACCATTTGTCATAAATTGTTATATGCCATTAGCCAAGTCTCTTGGGCTTATTTTTTGTCAGGCACCGATAATCTAATTCTGATCAACGTTGACTGGAGGCCTTCCAGTAGCTTACTGCTATTCCTCCTCAAGCACTCCCCTCCAAAAAACTAAGTTTCTGAGTAAGTGCCCAGGGTCCCTTGCAGGCTTGTACGGTCCATGCCACAGCCTGTGATCCTGCATCTTCATGTCACCCCTCCTAGCTGGATCAGCGGTTTTCAACCTTTGGGGACTTGAGGCACAAATCTATAACTTTTGTGAATTGAGTGGCACCCAACATAAAAAAACTAATCTATATTTTACAGTGCTTACTTCCATACAGAGGAACCAGGCAATGGAGGTGGGGCATTGGCTAGGCAGGAACAAAGCTGAGCTTGCACTTATTTCCTGGCACCTTGAGGCACCCAAAGGATCTTGTGGCACCCCAGGGCACCAGAACATCCTGGCTGAGAATCACTGAGCTAGATTAAAGCTGGTCTGGGTAGGCATGCCCAGGCTATCATCCTATCTTGAACTGCAGCATAGGTATGCACATATGCAAAGAAGTGGGAGAGTTGATTCAAAATACTCACTGATCTACAAGTCAACATTTTTTCAACAACAATTTTAAATGGATTTTTCTGTGTTCCAACACTGCAATTCTATCGGTTCCTGGTAATTATAATAATTTGGGGGGGGGGGGGGTTAAGCCCTGAATGGCTTTCCTCTGCTCACGTGCACCAACTATTCATCCTCAGCTCCAGCTTTGACTACTGCTTTATTTTCTAGGCAGCCTTGTTGCCCAGCCTGCACTTCCAGCTTCCTCCCCCCGTTAGCTACAGCTTCCTGACCACACATCCACCCACACAGATCTGCCAAGCAGCAATGGGAGCATACACTGTAATCCAAACAATTCTTCTTTGGGAGGAAAGCAGCAGAGCAAGAGACAGCTGCAAGCAGGTCCCAGCATGGAAGGGAGAAAAAAACAAAAATGCCAAGTGCCTAGTCACAGGAAAACATTGAATTCAATGGCTGCACAGAGCCCTGAGGTCCCCAAGTGAGATGAGCAGGGCAGTTCTACCATATAAGCCATTGTTTGAGGACCTTTTATTAAACTCAGATGCAACCGACTGCACAAAGAGGGAACCACCTTTGCAACTGCAAGGACTAGAAAATTAATTTTAAAAATAAAGCTAAGCTTCTAGAGTGCAATTCGATAGAATCACAGGACACCTGGGGCCATGGCCACAACGTCACTGATGATCAGTCAAGAACTTGTGATAGCCTGCACTAAGCTTCTTAGCTGCCAAACGGCAAGGGAGGACTAGGGTATCCCATTTTTTTGCATTTTTATCACATCAATCTTTCTTCTTTCATGAATTATTATTCAGGGTCCAATTTTTAAATCTGAACCTGGTCGGGCTGAGGTGGCTGCCTGGTTTCTGAACAGAAGCTGCAGGGCAGGTGAGAGGGAGGAGGAAATCAAGTTAGTAGATGCATTCCCTGACCTGTTTTGAATTAAGTGATAGTGGGAAGAGACTTAGTAGAGCAACTATGTTATACTGCAGGGGTGGACAATTATTTGGGAATGAGGGCCCCATGGGGAGTTTTAATGAGCTGTTGCAGGCTGGGTTAGCACTGCCTCCCACCTGCTACAATAACTCATGACAACTCCCTATGGGGCTATGGGTGGGTGGAAGGAGCACTGTGCAAAGCTGGAATTACAGGTCTGGGTCACAGGGTGGTGATAGCTCCAGGCCAGGGCCGGGGTTCATGGCCTGCTCCTTACATACCCCTGCCTTCTGCGGGGTGGGGTGGGATAGGATG
>NW_017728910.1:19118735-19127827 GCF_001723895.1 Crocodylus porosus | reverse complement strand
CCCAGGTGCCTGCTGTGGGTGAGGGGAGGGAGGGGGGCACCTGGGCAGTGCAATATGTGCTGCCTCCACAGCACTCTGCATGGAGCCAAACCCTACCCACTTACGCCAGAGCAGCTCATGCCACATTCCCACCAGCGCCTACAGCCTGGCCAGGTACTGTTCTGCTCCCCCTGCCTCCAGTGGCAGCTCCTGCTGTACCAAGCAGCTTCTGGCAGGGCTGTTCCCAGTACAACTGGAGCCTGCTGGGTGAAGCTCTGCTCCCTCTGCAGCGGTTCCTACTCCTGATCTTGCCCCTGCTGTGCCACACCACTCTGAGCAAGCAGGCAGCTTCAGCAAAGTGGCTCCAGGAAGGTGGTCAGGAGCTGAGGATGGAGCCACACAGCTGAACTGCCTGCCACCCACAGCAGTGTGGCATGACATGTGCAGGAGCAGGTTCCAGCAGAAATGTTCTGGATGTGGCTGCAGCCGGATACTGATCTGCTCCCCTTGCCTCCTGTGGTGGTTCCTGCTTCTGCCCCTGCTGAGCTGTGTTGCTGCTGGTGGGCGGACAGGTAGGCAGGCAGCTTCAGTTGGGCGGCTCCTGCCCCAGTGCATGAGGCCCCAACTCCAGCTCCTGCCCACCCTCCCGGGAACAGGAGCTGGAGCCCCATGTGCTGTAGTGGGAGCCACCCAGCTGAAACTACTCATTCACCTGGAACAGACCAGCACACAGCAGTGGCAAATCAGGAGCAGGAGCTGCTGCTGGTGGTGGGGGGTAACAGAGTAGCACCTGGCTGCAGCTGCACCAGGAATAGCCCTGCCAGAAGCTCTGCCAGGGCATGGCTGTGGGGACTGGCAAGAGTCTTGCGAGGGCTGCCCCAGCAAAAGTGGGAGGGTCTTGGCCCCATGCAGAGTGCCATGGGGCAGGCATGGGCTGGATCCAGTCACCTGGTGGGCCAGATTCGGCCTGCCGCCCATATTTTGCCCACCCCTGCTACAGTGGTTCCTGCTGTAAAGCTTCAGTGGTCTTTTCTTTTCAGTGGTCTTTTCCATAGTGTAGATCAAAAAACACACACTGTACGTACCTGTAGCTCCAAGCCACCGCAAAGTTCAACCACCATCATCATTGGTACTAGCAAATGCAAGAGCTGGTTGTTACGGTATACAGGTACCACACTTCTCAGAAGCACTTTTAAAGACCTTCTCCATAATTCAGGACCCAAATCTAGTCTTGAAAGCAATGACTAGCTATCATTCTGAACTCCAACAAGGTATTTCTATTTTAAAACTTGCCCACAGATCTATTTTATTTTGCAGATTAGGCAGATTCAACCTAACTATACCGGAAGGCTACTCATGAAACAGAAACATCCACCTGCCAGCCTGACTTGTTGGCTTGGGAGGTCTGCTGCCTGCCAGAGGCCCGCATCTGAGATGCCATAGAAAGGTTGCCGATATTCATCTGGCCTTCTAAGTGCTGTCCCATGCTGCTCACAGGACTCTGAAAGGAAGTTTACAAGGACGCAAACTTGGTCATTGTTAGGGACCACTACCATTCTTGCAGTTTTTCGCATGTACCCCCTGTAGGTGATGGGTAGAGAGGCCCCACTGGCCCTGCTGTTCATTCCTGTTGGCCAGGAGTTGAAAACTGCAGTTTTAAATGCCACAGCCCCTCCTCCAGTCAGCAGTAGGAGGCAAAAGCTGTGGCATATTTAAAACTGCAGTTTCCACCTCCCTACTGAGCAGGGGCATGCCGTGAGCAGTGGGACCCCCTCCACCAATTAGCAGTGGGGGGTGGAGACAGCAAAATTAAAGGAGCCGCCATGCAGCGCACTTCCTGCGCAAATTCCAGTGGTCCCTAGTCATAGTACGAGGGAAGAGTATAAGACTATTATACAGACATGCAGGGAAAAAGTTAGAAAGGCCAAGGCCCAATTTGAAATGCAACTGGCAAGTCTATAAAAGGCAATAACAGGGGTTCTACAAGTATATCAACAGTAAGAGGAAGACCAGAGAAACCAAAGTTTCTTTACGGAATGCGTAAGACCATCTAGTTATGGAGAATTCAGAGAAGGCGCAAGTATTTAATGTCTTTTTTACATCAGTCTTCACAAATAGCGACAGTTATCAGATGACAAGTGCATTTAGCTGCAAAGATAGGGAAGGAGACAAACAACCTACAGAAATGGCAGAAAAAAGTTAAGGATTACTTAGAGAAGTTAGATGCTTTCAAGTCAGCAGGGTCAGATGGGATGTAAATACTTTAAAAATATATTTGTTTAACCTCTTCTCATTATACTGGTTAAATGATTAATCGATAACACAGCAGCTCAGACAGCTGCGGCTGGGAACCACAGAACCCTTGACTGGGGGAAGGGAGAGGGGAGGAAGTGAGCCCAGCCAGACAGCACAGCCTATGTGAAGCCCTGCACTGGGAGGGAGCACCTGTGTACAAGCAGCTAACTGCTTAATTGATTAGGCTGCTGCTGTCTTCCTCTTAGGCTATAGGTACAAGTCCCTCTCCTTTCTCCCCATCCTCTCCTCCTTGTTCCTCTCAGGGCACCACATGGCTTCCCCTCCCAGCTTCCCTTCCAGACTGTGCCAACCCTGAGCTAAGGCATAATAGGTAAGCTAACCAGCTACCGCTGCACTTATCAATTAAACCATTAAGCGTTTAACCTTAAAAATTGGCTAAATGATCAGCTTAACCTTAAAACTGGTTAAACAATTAACCGTTTAACCTTTCACATCCCTAGCCACTGGCTATCCTCTTTGAGAACTTGTGGAGGTTGGATGAGGTCCCAGACGACTGGAAAAGGGCAAATAAAGAGTCTACTTTTAATACAGAGAAGGAGGAGTATCTTGGGGAATTACAGAATAGTCAGCCTGCTGTTGATACCTGGAAAGATCATGGAGTAGGTCCTTGAGGAGTCTACTGTGAGAACAAAGGTGTTCAGGAACAGCCAGCATGGATTTAACAAAAGAAAGTCATGCCTAACCAAATGATTTCCTACTACGATAAAAAGATAGGATCAGTGGATAGGCCAAGGCTGGGGAAGGGGAGCAGTGGATGCCTTGATTTTAATAAAGCTGTTGACACCATCTCCCACTCTCACTAACAAGCTAAGGGAATACAGGCTGGATTAAAGTACTGTAAGGTGGATATATAACTCATTGGATCGTTGTATTTAACTAGTCATCATCTATGGCTCGGTGTGTTGGTGGGAACGGGTATCAAGTGAGGCTTTTCTCTGTAGCTAGGCAGAACTAGGAACAGCAGCCTCAAGCTGCAGCAAAAGGAAATTTAGGTTGGAGATTAGGAAGAACATTCTCACTATAAGGGTAGTTAAGCATTGGAACAGGCTACATAGAGAAGTTGTGGAATCTTCATCCTCGGAAGTTTTCAAGAGCGGGTTAGACAGACGCTTGGCTGGGATGGTTTTGTCAGGTATGATTTTGTCTTGAGCAGGGTACTGAACTAAGTAACCTTAAAGATCCATTCCAGTCCTGCTTTCCTACGATCCTATGAAATTCAAGCAGGTACCACTGCTTGGTAATCAAAGAAAATATGTAAGTTATAACACTGATTGATTTGTTCTCCACCCTGAAGCTCACCCAGCTAGCAGGTACTTTGGCAAGAAGAGCTAAATCTGCAACCCGAGTCAACTTATTTGCCTCTACAAAGGATTACAGATGACACAGTGTCCACATCTGTACATGTGCTGGGGTGGGGAATAACGTCCTCTATGCTTTTCTTTATTCTAAGGATTGCTTAGCATTAGCATAAAGAGCTCTATCACTCCACAGAGTTTGCAGCAACGAAGTCCTGCAATGCTACCATTATCCACTGACTAGCATAGCAGCTTGCAGGCAGAGAAGTTCAACCAACATCCTTCCTTTTATTTTCTCTCTTGAAAAAGAAAACAAGAAGCAGGAGCTGGGTATGAAAAAAGAAAGCATCTCAATATATTAACTGAACCACTGCATTCGGTAAGTAGTATTTCTTTGCAAAAACAACGCAATTTTGCATCATCACTGGTGTAAAAACATGCCATTATTATTTGCAATTCAAAACAGACTCTAAATACTCATTCCAGTTCTATTAGTCTACACTTGCAAGTGAATAAGCAATAAACATGCTCAATTTTAATTAAGGTCTATTAGATACTCTAATGGCAAAATAAATTTCATTAAAATTACTTTACTACAGGATGCAGCAGCTTCTTCTAACTCTGTGGTATCTTATATATCCCATTATGATTTTTATACATATTTGATTAGTCGTCTTAATTCAATTCCCTCCACACCAAAAACCACTCACTGATATTCATATGTCACTGTATTTCATTCATACGAAACAATTTCAATAAGGTTTTTTTAATATTGCACGCAAGTCTGCATTACTACATGTGTATTTTATTCTTCATTTATTATACTCCCAAAATCAACCACAAATTTTCCACATTAAAATAGCCTTTTGATTTCAATGGATTACCCCAAAGCAAAATTCTGGGAAGAATAAGTCATTTTTCTTTGGGTAAAAATATTATTTTCACACTTCAGAATGTGAAGCCTTTGTTTCTTTTCAGGCTAGCAATCTAAATACCATGCATTCAAAGCTGAAAGGTTTTTTCTTCCCCTCTTCAGGCATGTCAATCACTCCAAAACTCACCATGAAAAGGGAATTGGCAAGGTTGCCTGTCTGTCTGCTTTTGCTGCTGTCCAAATCTGCTGTGTGGTGACAGTAAAACTGCCTTCAGTCAAGATATTTTCAGTGTTGTTGCTCTTTTGTTCTTCCGGCCTGCCAAGCTGGCATTTTTCCAGAATAGACACAGCCCAAGCATCTAATACAAAGTCCTCCACTGTAACACTGCCATGCTAAGAGCTTTTTCCCCTTGCATTGCGTATGAAGAGCTTCCTCAAGTCTTTGTATTTTACTATGTTATTCTTTTAGACAAAATTATGCAAATGTGATACTGACCAACATTTCTTATCCAATGCAGAGCTCATACCAATAGGAGGGATAAAGAGAGATTCTGCCCTATCAAAACAGCTTAGCTAAACATGCTTCTATTTTTAAATTCCCTGGGCAAGTAGAAAACCCCCTTGAATCTACCCTGCTACAAAATTTACCCACAGCTGATGCTGAGTAGTTTTTACTGCTTGATGTTAACAGTGGTTTCTGAGATGGTGCTGAACTCTGTCCTTGGTTGCTCTTGCGGCTAAACCCAGGTTTAGAATAGTTTCAGCTGCATTTATTGCTGGCAACTGGTATGTTTTGTAACACGTACAAGAACTTACAGGAAGCTTCTCTCTCTGACAAGCCTCACCATTGGTAAATGTTCATTACAACTGAAATCATCATTAGAACAAGTACAGGACTGAACATGGCCCTACACAGGAAGCATAATTCAACTAGTTAGGTCCACTTAAAAAAGAGTTAAAAGTGCAGATTTAAAACCTTATAAAATTATTTTAAGCATAGTTCCAACACATCCCATTCATAAACAAACCTTGCTGCAAAAAGACCTACAAAAGTACTCAACTGCTTTTACCAGGATGCTTTTCTGCTAGAAACAAAGCTAGATTGTAAAAACATCCCCTGGCTTATACTATTAGTGCCACCAGTAGAGTTGTAGCTGTGGAGCATGAAAGTTAGAGACAGACATTCAAAAAGCCTCAGCCTGAATTGATTCAACCTTTGCAGGTTAGTCTAACCTGGCTAGGCTGAACCAGTTTTCAACCATACACACAATCCCTCTGGACTGGGGAAATTCAGGCACATGAAAAGAAAAGCCCCTTTTTTGCCAGTGCAGATGAAACCTTGCTAAACAACTACAACACAAAGCAGTAGAGCTGAAAACATGCTTAAAAGGAGTTTAAACAGGATTACCCAACTCAGCCTAAAGCTCAGTCAGTGCAGATGGAATCTGAAACTGGGAAAGACAGGTGGAAGCCCGGGGCTCTCCAGTGTGGCTTGCTGAAGGTCCTCTGCTTCTACCCTCTGTCCCTCAAGGCACCTGGTAATTTTGTTGTTGTCCTCACTTACTATTTGGGGACCACAGGACGAGGATCCTGGGAAACCAGAGTGCTTGAGAGTTCTAGATCACTGCCTTCACTACCACAGCTGGACTATTCCTCTAGGGACCGCAGGAAGAGTGGGAAGCCTGTTCTTCTTCCATTTTCTTCTAGTTCAAGACTCGTCTGCCCTTTCTATCAGTTAAAGTGCATAATACAAAGGTGAGAATACATGACATAGCCACCTTTATTCCTAAAAGATGCGGGCTTTCCATTATTAGCTTCTTTACTTGGGATGAAAAACACTTCTTTAAAAGCACTGCTTGCCTTGTTAAGCCCTAAAAGCACAGAGGCTTTTGAAAAGCCAGTGTGAAATCAAAAAGCCAGTGCAGTGCGACTGCCTTAAGATTTCATGTCATTTCAATGCATTACTCCAGTCATAAATTCTGGTCAGTGTATGGCAACAGCTTCCCTTCCAAAGGTTGAAAACCTCACTCCCTTACCATTGCTTGTGCCCTGAAGCTTCTCTATTATATCTACACATACAATCTGGAGTGAAGCAAGCAAACAAGCACTGGCATTTTTTTGAGCTGCACAAGCTAAGTCTGCATTGCTGAAGATAGGTAGGGGTATACAGAATAGCAACCGCCTTTGCAACTGTAAAAATAAAACTGCCAGGCTTCCCTCCTGATTATGGATCAGTCACATCACAATATAAAATACAGTAAGAAAGGAACTAAGTGAGCTCAAAAGAGAAGGGCCATAAAAACATCGTATCAATTTATGCTTTTGTTTTGTGTAAACAGACCTCAATTTAAGTTTTGCATGCTGAAGGAAAGAGGAATTTTCTGTCCTTTCTTTTGGAAAAAAAACCCTAAATGTGGAGAAAGGAAGGCCTATTTTAGAATTATGTTTTCCTAGAAGTGACGAGATGGGTAGCACACCCCCACCCTCCAAAGTATAATCCTTTCCTTTCCTGGGATATTTGAAACCCAGAAAACAAAACAGAATCCTAAAAAAAACACATACACAAGGACAAGGAGAAAAAAAAAAATAAGAATAAGGACACACCAGGTGTTTTGCAAGTTTGATCCATTCTCCCTCTTTCCACAACATATACTAAACATCATAAACAGGAGTATACCAGGTTTAACGTGGAAGTAAAAAAAAAACCTATCTAGGCACTTCTGTCCTAAATACAGGCAATCTGCCTTCACAGCTATTAACCTAAACCAGGGGTGGACAATTATTTTGGGCGGAGGGCCACTTACAGAGTTTTGGAAAGCCATCGAGGGCCGCATGACAGGCAGTCAGGGGCAGACAAATATTAATTTTCTAAATTTTTTAGGGGCCCCGCAGGCCGGACAGGATGGCCTGGCAGGCCGCATCTGGCCTGTGGGCTGCATTTTTCTCCACCCCTGACCTAAATTATTAGGGTCTGTGTTTGAACACGAGAATTAGTTACGTAAGCCCAAGTGTAGTCAGCCATACTGCAAGTAGGCTGCTAGGTCTTTTCAGGGGTAGCTTCCGATATTTGATATGATTTGGTTTACTGCAGCACTCATTCTTTCTCTGTGAGCTGTAGGACACGTCTGTTCTGGCACTGTGGGTAGTCACTTGTGGTAAATCAGCAATCAGCACCAACCCTGCATTTTCACTGCAGAGTGGGTAAGTTAATTTTTCATTAGGAATAATCACTAGGGCTTCAGACCACAAAGCCAGACAGGCCAACCAACACTAGAGGTTGGGTGAAAGGACTCTGTAAGATTGTGGTTCTCAACCTCATTAGGCTCAAGGCACCACCTGGAATATGCCAACTATAAGCTTTCATTTCGACCATGGAAAAATAATAGCTGCGTCATTAGGCACTACAGGGATTTGGAAGCAGGGCTAAAGGGTCTGGGGGCACACGTGTTCTCGTCGATCCTCCCAGTCTCGGGCTATTGGCTGAGGAGGGAGAGAAGGATCCATGTAGTCAACCAAAGACTGTGGCGCTGGTGTCACCGGGAAGGCTTTGGCTTTCATGACCACAGCCCGCTCTTCGGCGAAAGAGGCAGTGAACTGCTGGGAAGAGATGGCCTCCACCTCTCCCCCTTGGGGAGGAGGCTCTTCTCAGCCAGACTGGCTGACCTGCTCCACCAGGCTTTAAACTCAGCCCGCTGGGGGACGTGGGGACTACCGCCATGGCTGGCCCGCTGAACAACCCTTGCAAAGCCATCAGGCTGAGCACTTAAGGGAGCCCACCCCGCCCCAGCCCTGGTACAATCTGTGGGCAAGGCAAGAGCCCCCAAGGGGACAGTCGCCTGCCTGTACACAAATGCCAGGAGCCTGGGGAATAAGCAGGAAGAGCTTGTCCTCCTGTGCAATGCAAATAATTATGACATCATAGGGATAACGGAGACCTGGTGGGACTCCACCCATGACTGTACCACAGGTATAGATGGCTATACCCTGTACAGGAGGGATCGTGTAGTTAAAAGGGGCGGTGGTGCAGCTCTCTATGTTAAGGAAAGCTACGCGTCCCTGCAAGATGATGTTGGCGACCAGGTGGATGACTGGAGACCCTCTGGGTTAAAATCCATGGGGAACACGGCACAGGGGACGCAACGGCGGGAGTCTACTACAGACCTCCCACCCAAAGTCAAGAGCTTGACCAGGAGTTTGCCCAGGAACTGGCTGAGGCCACACGCTCCAGGACCATGGCTGTCAGGGTGACTTCAATTACCCGGACATCTCATGGGAGGATTACTCAGCAAAATCCGAGCGGTCGCAAAGCTTCCTCTCGTGCATGGATGACCTCTACCTGACTCAAGAAGTCTATGGGCCAACAAGAGGTAAAGCGCTGCTTGACCTGGTACTGGCTACGGGGGACAACCTAATCGGCGACCTAGCGATCGACGGGAAGCTGGGTGACGGCAACCACGAACTGATCACTTTTACCATCTGCCATAAAGCTGGCAAGTCAGTCAGCAACACAGAAGTCCTTGACTTCAGGAAAGCCAACTCTGACAAGCTCAGGAGGCTTGTCAGTGAGGCCCTAAGGGACCACGACCCCAGGGAGAGGGGAATTCAAGAAGAGTGGTTGCTCCTCAAGG
>NW_017728910.1:19109649-19118635 GCF_001723895.1 Crocodylus porosus | reverse complement strand
GGGTTTGTTGCGGGTAGGTCTTGCTTGACCAATCTCATTTCCTTCTACGACCAGGTGACCTGTCACCTGGACAAGGGAGAAGAGATTGATGTCCTATATCTTGACTTCAAAAAAGTCTTCAATCTGGTATCCCATGATCACCTGTTGGTGAAACTGGCCAGTTGCGGCCTTGGGTCCACCACAATCCGCTGGCTGGGAAATTGGCTCCGTGGTTGGACCCAGAGGGTTGTGATTGATGGCAGTCACTCATCACAGTGTCCTGTGACCCGTCGGGTCCCCCAAGGCTCTGTCCTTGGACCCATATTGCTCAACATCTTCATTAATGATGTGGACATTGGAGTCAGGAGTGGACTGGCCAAGTTCGCTGATGACACCAAACTTTGGGGCAAAGCATCCACGCCAGAAGACAGGCGGGTGATCCAAACAGATCTTGACAGACTTAGCAAATGGGCGGATGAGAACCTGACGGTGTTTAACACTGAAAAATGCAAGGTTTTCCACTTAGGGAAGAAAAACCTGCAGCACACTTATAGGCTCGGCAGTGCTACACTGGCTAGCACTACAGAAGAAAGAGACTTGGGGGTCATCACTGACCACAAGATGAACATGAGCCTGCAAAGCGATGCTGTGGCTAGTAAAGTGACCAAAACTCTGGCTTGCATCCATAGATGCTTCTCAAGGAGATCCCGGGACATCATTCTTCCCTTGTACCCGGCCTTGCTGAAGCCACAGCTAGAGTACTGCGTCCAGTTTTGGGCTCCACAATTCAAAAAGGATGTGGAAAAGCTTGAGAGAGTCCAGAGAAGACTCACGCATGATCAGAGGTCAGGAAAACAGACCTTACGACAACAGGCTAAGAGCCATGGGGCTCTTTATCCTGGAAAAGCACAGGCTCAGGGGTGATCTGATGGCCACCTATAAGTTTATCAGGGGTGACCGCCCAGATCTGGTGGAACGTTTGTTCACTAGAGCACCCCAAGGGATGACAAGGTCAAATGGTCATAAACTACTACCAGACCGTTTCAGGCTGGACATAAGGTAGAACTTCTTTACTGTCCAAGTCCCCAAGGTCTGGAACAGCCTGCTATTGGAGGTGGTTCACGCACCTACCCTGAACACCTTCAAGAGCAAATTGGATGCTTTTCTTGCTGGGATCTTATGAACCCAGCTGACTTCCCGCCCTTTGGGCAGGGGGCTGGACTCGATGATCTTCTGAGGTCCCTTCCAGCTCTAATGTCTATGAAATCTATGAATAGAGCAATAAGTCTATTGCAAAGCACTCAAAATGACTCTAACAGGTCAGAATGTTTTGATACTATGGATTCCTAGCTGAAAACAATGGGCACATCCAGATGAGCGCACATATGTGGTATGCAGTGCTGCAGATCCATCTTTGGTGCTACACACCACACATGCCTCTAATCTGCAGTGTGCGCGGGGGTGGGGGGGGATCGATACCAGGAGAAACCCTGTGCCTAAAAAAAGTGGGACAGCACACATGGAAGCAGCGTGTGCCACCCGAAACCAGAGCCTGGCCAGCTGGAGCCCCTAGGACTCATAGTAAGGCTCCTGGCCCCAGCCTAGGTGCCGGCCCCAGCCTCTCCTACCCTATTTGGAGCAACATACCACACGCCAGAGTGTACATGCACAGATGGTCCCCGGCAACAAGTAGTAGTACCAGCACATATTTTCCAACTGCTGTTTGTCCTCAGAGAAACAAACGCTCCTGCTCATAGGGATGCGCCATCTGGGTTTATCTTGTGAATCATGGGCAAGCGCTTGCACCACCTACCAGTGCAAATAATACACAGCACCACATGGCACCCTTTAAAGAATCAAGGCATCCCCAAAGTGCCCTGGCACACTGGTTGAAAATGATTAGCCTATCATTTCTGTACAACAATGGCTGGAAAAGCACCAGCTACAGAGACAGACACCAGAGGCTAAAATTAAAAGAGTGTGTCAGTAGAGTTACTTATACATGCAAGAGGATCTGTCAAGTCTTTCTTGTGTATAGCCTTGCTTTATGACCACCTGAAGTTTAGAATTTGCTCACAACTATATTTTATGCATTCATGAAATGGGTTAAATAAACAAAAGCTACCTTTTTTTGCAAGGAGCTTGGTCTATTAATCACACCTTGCACAGAAGCAGACAATTGCTGTAATCAGTATGGACAGTACTACCGTTTTGTGGAAGCCAGCTAAAAATAATACAGATTACTCACTAGCACACTTGTTTGGTGTGGGCAAGTCAGTCGATGCTATTGTGTTACTTGTTTTAGCAATAAATGAGTCCTATTGGAAGGTCATCACTTGGTATTCTACAGATAAAGGAAGGATCAAAAATAGGGCTTTACTCACTCTGTCAAAGATACATCCATCCTATAAGAGCTAATTTCATGTTAGGAAAGGCCGTTGCCTGGACAGAACTTTTATTTCAACTAACAGTAAAGTGTTCCTGAGAAGAGCTTACAGCTATCCAATGTTCATTTTAAAGCTATAGAAGAGCTCTGTAGTGTACAGGATATGTAAGCTTCCATGTCTAGAGGGCTCTTTCTGTCAGATTGAAAATTCTTATGTTGTTCATTCTTCTCCTAAGAAAACAGGTCGAACGGAGGGAACTTTCCTATGGAAACTAGGTATCACTAGGAATTAAGAGCATCTTTTGCCAGGTAATTCTTGCTATTAAGAAGATTTTAGATACCCATACTTACAAAGAATACTTTAAGAGAACATCTTTGGGCAGCAGTTGGTTACAAGGGCCTTGAAAAACAGTTTAAAGAAATAGCCAACTATAAACAACTACCAAAACGGTGAAATTTAATACCTGCTCATGAGATGAATGACAGAAAAATATGAAAGCACGGCCTGTACTTGCTTCAGAGTCACGTGAACACTGGCAGTTCAACAAATCTTGTACGTTCAGTTATGAGGTTTGTTTTTTCTTAATTACACATATACCAGAACAGCTAGAGAGGAAAAGATTAGAAGGTAAAATGCATATTTATCCCATGTCACCTTACAGTTGTACATCAGTGATACAGACAGGAGAGTACAGAAAGGGCATGGGATACAGATGATGAAAGAAAAATTGGGTTTCTGGACTGCAAAAAAAAAATCACTGACAATACATTTAAGAAGGCAGTTGCTGGGGAGGAGTTCTAGCTGTTAGTGGCTCCTTTTGATGCCAGAGTCAAGCCCTCCAGAGTTAGGAATAGCTTCTGTTCTCATTTTCCTCACGTGTGAGCTACGTAAAATCTCAGATTTCACAGAGATCCTTTTTTACCTCTTGCTAGAAGTTATACTGTCTTACTCTACTTCATAGTGCTCCAAAGTTGATCTCTGGATTTACCTTGAAAGAGGACTAACTAGGATGATAGCTTCACTGGCACTTTAGTCACTGTTTCAATGCATGATGAAGAGGAGGACAATTTAGAAAAAAAATATTACATGTGACCCTCTTTTAGCAGCTAAATAATACAAATAAAACATGTAGACGACAACTTTTCATTTAGTTTCAAAACAACTGAAACAGTTTGCCCACAAGTTAATTAAATATTCACCAGATAACCTCTTATCTCTTCCTCCAAGGTCTGAGGACAGGTAGGTGAGTGCTTACCCCCCAACTATACAGGGGCAAAGCCAGGTTTTACTGAGGTGACAGCAAGTGTTGCAAGATGAAATCCAGAGAGAACAACTCTTTACAAGCTCCATTGGTTTGAGTAGCCTTAATACACTGATCAGTAGAAAGTACGTCCCATTTGAACATGACAGAATAAGAGAAACGTGGACCTTATCAGCTCGTTTTCTCTTTCATAATTCCAAGCTGAGACAGTGTGTTGTAACCTAAACACTTTAATAACCAGGAAAAGCAAATGTTTATAATACAATCTGGGGTATAAGCTCCTTATTTTTTTCTAACTTACTAGGAAAAAAAAAAAATCAAGCTTTTTTTGATGACAGTTTCATTGTAGTCATACAAGACAAATTTAAGATTTTTAACTTAAGACATAAGTTTAGTATTTTGTGACCTCTTGACAGGATCTAAGTCAGATACAGATCTGCACCATCCCTCAAGCCTATCAAATAGTTTTAGAAAACAGTGCTGTTTGACACCTTGCAGAGGCAGTTCCTCATTGATTCTCAGAAGAAATGAGTGGCAATCTCATCTCCACTGACTGTTGCTCCACTTAGCTTGAACAAACAACACTCACAGCATTTTTCATTCAGTTGCACCTTTGCAGTAAGTGGCCCCATTCTTATGCTTTTTGAGAGCTCTTGACTCAACTTGCTGCAAGAAAAAAGGATGATACGTAAACATCAAACAAGACAGAATGAGTCTCTTTATGACCATGAAGGGAGAGCTCCTTCATACCAAGTCTTCACTGTCTCCTCTAGTTTCAACACTGTTTAAATAATTTTGTCCCAACTGTATTCTGAACATTTATTTTTCCTAGTCAAACTATTTAGGTAACAACACACCATCTTAATTTGGAATTGTGAATATGGAAATGACAGCTGATAAGGACCAAGTTTTTCTTGCAGTTTTTTGATGCTGTGCAAAACTGCTTGCTGCTTTGTCTATCACTGAAAGAGGGAATTAGGTTTGGACAGAGTTCAGTTTTTTACTTTAGCAAGCAAGAAGAGTTCTTAGTGGGCCTTGGGCCATGTGGCTGATTAAAAGACACTCACTGTAATCATACACTGGATTAAATCCTGGCACACAGCTTTCCATTTAGAACAAAACCTAGTTCTGATAATTATGTCTGCACTGTATGTGAAGTTAGGGGAGGCGTGCCCCCTCAAATCTGCAATACATTACAAGACTGGCAGTCGCAGGAAAAACAAGAACAGGAAGTCAGAACAAACTAACCTATTTCAGCCTGTGTAGTACAGACTTTCCATCCACAATGGGGAGAAAATACAAAAAACATACATTTTTTTTCCTTGATCTCAGCCTAGAATCTTAAGATCCTACACACTTAGAAAAACCTATGAACGAAGACAGATTTTCAGCTGAATTTTTGTCTGAACTGGATTAGAATTTGACTTCCAATTACATTTGGGTAATGAAACCTGAAGCCAAGTGGCTTTTCTTATCCAAACAGACCGCTACAGTAACAGACACTGTTAAAGCATTTTAAAAAATCAATTTTAAGTAGTGGAGACTGTAATCAGTAAAATAAGAGACTCCATCCTAGACCATGACAATGGAAATATCCAGTGGACATTCCTTTGCTGAAGAAGTCTCTTCTCCCTAGAGAAGGATCAATGTTCAGCCAAAAGAGTGACTCAACTAGTTCACTATTCCAGCGTATTTTACAATAGGATTGTCAATTCATTAAGCCTCCTGTGCTTTTTATAGAGCCACCAGTTAGAACTATAGCAGGCGATTAAAAGAAAAGCAAAACAAAAAACTCCCCTAAGTAGAAAAGCAACTGTCAAAGTATTTACTACAAAAAGCTACCTTTAGAAATCTCTTTTGTACAAGTCAGTTTTGATGCAGCATATTCCTGTGGGATCTTGAAGAGACAAAGCAGTTAAAAAAATACGTCTGTCTGTGTGATTTCACCAACTGGCTCCAAATTTATTGCAAGAAAGGGGAACATGAAGAGAAGGCGGATGAATGTGACGTCCAAAGTGGACCCAACTATTCACAGCCTACTTTATTACTTAGTTAAGGTAAGGAGGTAGTTATTCACTACTCCGAAGGAGAAACATGCAGGAAGTGCACTGAGGATGGGGGTGCAACTTGGAAGCCCCATTAATCTTCTGTCACCAAAACAGTGAGTTAGGAAGTTCAACCAGCAGCATTCCCCCTCTCAAGAGATGCTGCCTGTGGCAAAAGAGACAGACATAAGCATCTCTTCAAAACTTAACCCGAATTGAAGCGTTTAGAGAAAATGTTCTAGAGAAGGTTGCCACAAACACATCCACTCCTCCCCAATCAGAATTCTACAATTTGAATACTCCTAGGCCTTAATATTTTGAGTACAGTATAACCTCATAAATCCGGCATGCTCCGGACCGAGCACCTGATGGAAATGTCAGAAATCCGGAATTTTCAAACTGGAACGGCGGCTGGTCCGGAAGCAGCGGCCCCATGCAGAGCGGTGGCGTGGGGTGGTGGATCGCGGCGGCAGCTGCTGTATGCAAGCTTCCCCTTCCACTGCTTGGGGACTGGCTACAATCCATCAGGGAGTAGCGGCAGTCTTATAAAGTGCTGGATTTTCGATAATTCTGGATTTATGAGGTTATACTGTATAACTTTCAAAAACAGGATGTAAACATTCCTAGCAAACACTTAATGTAAGCAAACTCTTGCCAAGTGGCTTTGTGCCTTTCTTGATTAGGTTTATGAGAAAGTAATTTGTTTCCTCTAAACAAAGGGATGAATTCCCCATTCCCTTGCTTTTCCTGTCTGAAAGGACAATCTTGTTAAGTGGGAAACAATTTTTATGAAAACACCTATAATCTTACATGGGGCAATGATGTATACCCTCTCCAGAAAAAGCTGCATAGTACTATGTGAACACAAGGCTTCTTGCAATCAAATTATACAGTTAAACATGACTGTTTCATATTAAGAATACGGTAAAGCATGTGAAATAAGGTGCACATAAAGTAAAGCATGTAAAATAGGTCTGGATTATTCCTACTGTTCAGCAAGCCATTTTGCTGGCACCTTCAATGTTTATAGGAAGTGTAAAAGTTTTTTTATGATTCACTGCCATTGTTCTGGAAGCTTTGTAAGAGTTTACAAAAAAAATATTAGAAACAGATACCCAATTTGAATGTAGAGAAATACATCCTTCTGTATAGTTCAAAAGTTTCAGCTATATTATTTGTGAGCTCATTTAACATTTCACTAACTATTCAGGTAAAATGTTTTATCCAGAAGCACACACGTGTTGTCCCAGAAGACATATGAAAAAGGAACCACAGGAACTAATTTGTTTTCCCCCAGCTAAAGGGGGAACCATCTTCTAAGGATCCCTGAGATACAGAGCGACTCTTTCTGCCCTGGTTATTCACAACTGTCATTGCCAGAGCTTCAAACTTGTATCATCACCTGGATGATTTTTGTTCTTTGCATTCTAAATTAGATAAACAGACCTTGTAAGAATTCTTTTCTTTTTCCTGCAGCATTTTACTTATATTACTTGTAGACAGCATACATTTGTCTACTGCTGCATTTCCCGTCAACTACCACCATCTTCCCCTTAATATTCATCCTCTCATAGCCACACAACAGTTACAAGTCTGAGTTTTAATACTTATCAAACATTAATTTTAGAGCTGAGCAGTATTTTCAAGTTGGGTACTGAAACAAGGCAAGAGCCAGAAGAGTCATGCTAGAAACTGATGTTATACCTACCTACTGATGTGTTATGCTTTTGCAAGCACTTTCAACTCCCCAGAAGTTCAGGACTACGTATTAACTATGGAAATCTTAGTTTTTACTGGCTCTTTCACTTTCTTTGTGCCTCAGCTCCCCCATCCAAAACACCTGATGCTTTCCCCTTCCATCCAGCTGTGAGGCAAAGACACTTTCACAATGTTTGAAACATTACTTCCATTTGGTTATATACAGGACCCACACAAAGCTTTATAGGTATCTGAAAGCTGAACTGATTGCGTGCAAATTGTTTTAGGGAAAAATCCAAGTCTTGCAAACAAAAGTGTTAGCCTGAAGCAGGTTATCTTGACAAGTTATAAAAATAAAATTTAAGACAAACACGGACACCTTACAGCAATGGTATCAGAAGCACATACTCTGAAGGGCAAACTATGCATCTGACTTGGTGGAGGAGTTATGACATCAGGAAAGAAGTCTAATCCTCCAATGAAAGTTATTTTCTTCAGGGGAATTAAGGTGATTTTTTAAAATATGTACTTGAATTGGCTTGCTCCAAGTTTCACAGTAGACTGGATGTTGAAAAAGTACACCAGTCTCTCAGGGCAGATACAGGGCGAGCCATACTCTTCAGCCTGAGCAAAAGAAAGCTGAGGGGGACATGGTAGCAGCTTACCACTACACTAGGGGAGTACATCAAGGGCTCATTGAGCAACTGTTCACCAGGGCAGCCAAGGGGAAAACCAGGAGTAACAGGCACAAACTCCTGGAAGACAGATTCAGGCTCAATATTAGGAAAAACTTCT
Organism: Crocodylus porosus; assembly: GCF_001723895.1. Taxonomy (NCBI): domain Eukaryota; kingdom Metazoa; phylum Chordata; order Crocodylia; family Crocodylidae; genus Crocodylus; species Crocodylus porosus. The sequence continues at coordinate 19,110,470 of NW_017728910.1, read as the reverse complement.
TCACGGTCAGGGTGTCCAGACTGTGGAACAAGTTCCCTCCAGAGGTGGTGCAATCACCTTTCCTGGACATCTTCAAGAGGAGACTAGACCGTCACCGTGCCAGGGTCACCTGACCCCAGTTGTCTTTCCTGCTCAGTGCAGGGGGCTGGACCCAATGATCCTCTGAGGGCCCTTCCCGCCCCTTACAATCTATGAAAGAGCAGTAACAGTAAGAGCCAATGTACATAATACTCGTAAGAAAGCTACATTGCAAAGCACTTCCCAGAGGAAAGAACATGCCATTACCCTATTTTACAGATGGAAACACTGAGGCACCGCTCCCTACTCAACAGCAGTAGAACTGAGGAAACCAAGTCATTGTTGCCTATGTGCAACGAGCCCGAAGAGATTCCTTGTTACCATCAGCCTGCCAGGACCTGTGGGTCAACCTCCCCCTGAGCCACACCTAAACTTGTCCATTACCCGATCAGGACAGGAGCTTATAAAACCTATAACTGGGGGGCGGAAGGGGGTGGGGAGCTGCAGCAAAGCCGTTTTCCTGCCTGTTATCTGGTCGTGTCTCCGGGCAGTTTTGCAGGGCGGTCTCCCTTGCTGGGTGCCCCTCGCCACTGCCCCACTCATTGCGGCAACCCGTATCCCGCTCCCTCCACAGGCAGCGGCTTCCTCCCTAGACCAGGCGAGACCCAGGTTTAGTTTTTAAAAAGGGAGTTAAACGGCTTCTCCCCCACCCATCCCAGGCGTGTGGAACAGCAGCGACCTCCCCCAGCCCGGGGACACGGGGCCGCAGTCACTCGCCTCGCCTCGCCTCGCCTCGCCTCGCT
>NW_017728910.1:19104487-19109549 GCF_001723895.1 Crocodylus porosus | reverse complement strand
GGCCCGGGGGCGCCGCCACAATCAGCCCCGCACACGGAATAACAGGAAGGGAGCGGATGACCCGGAAGCGGACGGCGCTGCCCACCGGAAGTCCTCGAGGGGAGCAGCGGGTTGTGCGCGTGCGCAGGCGCTGCCGGTGGAGGCGTGGAGCGGTTGACTCTGTAGGGTCCCTGCAGCAGCACCCCCCCGGGCTGTGTCCCCTCCCGCCGCTGCGGGGAGCGAGAGGAAACAGCAGCTCACAAGCACTCATGCAGTGGTATGATATCACCAGGAATATCCTAGGCCTGTGACGTCATGGCCAGGAAAGAGTCAGGAGCTGGGAATTAGAGCTCAGCTGCTGCTTACTGCTGTTGTTGACAGGGCCCAGCTCAGGGCATGACACACGCTGCCCTTCCCACACAAGGAAGGGGGCGGCCTGCGCATGGCTTTTATTTCTCTGCTCGCTTAATTACGGTGGATACAACTTAGTTGTTGTCTTTTCCTGCCTAGTGCGGGGGCTGGACCTTGATGATCTTCCAAGGTCCCTTCCAGTCTATGACTCTGTCTGCAAGCATTGGGTTATTTTTGTTGTATTGGAAGGGGCCCAGCTGTATGGTTTTTTAAAAAGGCCAGCGGTGACCACTCGATACCCCATGTGTTAAACATGGATTTGCCATCCTACGTGGAGATTGCCTTGTGCCACCTTTCAGCATTTTATAGTATTCCCTAGGTTGTGTACTACTCTTCCCCCCTCCCCACTAAAATACATGGTTTAAATCTGGGAGAATGCTCCGAGTGATACTTTTTTGGAAGAATTTTTTTTTTCTAATTATTTAAGTTGGTCTAAACTTGCAAAATGTGTGATTCAGATATCAGGTTCACTCAAAAAAACGTGTCTGCCTATGTCCTTAAACTGAGATGGCTACAACCTACACCCAAGTGATACTTGATTTTCCTTTGCAGACGGAGAATTTTTCTACTGCGCTAAAACATTGTCATTTTCTTCAAGGCTTCAGTAACATAAAAGGCAATCAGGACTTGTAGTAGAGATGATATCTTTTATTAGACTAGCAAGATTTTTGCAAAAAAATGTTTTTCTTTAAGCGGTTTGTGGGAAAATATGGCCCTCAGAACCAGAAGGGGTTTTTACTTCCCTCCCTGGGGGAAACAGCATCACAGTTGTGTTTTACTTTTCATTTTCTACAGTGGTAACACAAAGGGTTTTATCTTCACACTTCTTGCATCTAGTTACACATGTTGTCAGTGAACATATCTTTTCAATATGACTTTCTAAAGTTGCTTTTAATTGCTTGCTGCCATCTAGTGCAGACACTCTTGTAGTGTTTGGCATTTATTTTTTTCATGGTACTATAGGCATTTAAACTTTCAAGCCCACATTTTAGAAGAATTGTTACACGGAGAGCGATAACCATAGGAAACAACATGGATTATACTGACACAAATAACTCCTAAAAACAGATTTACTTTATTAGAGGAAGTTAAAGGGAAGTTATAAAGTTGAAGGGGTAGGCTACATAGTACAGAGTGGAAGGGGGGAGGCCACAATTAAGTTAGCAGTAAGAATGTAGCCTACTTGGGTCTCCTATCCCTCACTCCAATGCACCCCCAGGGTCAGAGCAGGAGCATATAAAGAAAAGGGAAGATACAAAATGCCAGGTGCAAAGTAACTGCATTATTACAGTGTGGTGGGTTCTAAAGGATACACGTGGGTCCAAGTAACAGTACATGGGGTGCAATTGTGGGTGTGGGGAAGATTTTAGCTCACATTTGATCTTAGCTAAAAGTCTGACACAGAAAACTGTTGTCTGATGGCTCAGTCTACATAAGGTGCTCTTACTGTGCATATATTTGGTCAGCCTCCACAATATGTGGAGGTTGACCAAGTAAGAACAAAAGATCCTTCAAAGACACTGATTTTATACTGTGGGGTTCAAGTTAAGGAAGAGTGGCCCATGGCAGAAATAGCTGAGATCAGGGCAAAAATTTAAAAATAAGCTGCAATGCCCATGACCATGTTTCAATAGTCCCCATTTTCTTTCCCATTTTTGAGGCCAAAGCTGTTTTTTGAATTTGATGCAAATTAAACTGAAATTGCATTTTTTGAAAACAAATGAAATATTTGCTGACAAAAAAACAGCCCTACACTGAGTATTTGGCCACATAATGACTTGTTTTGCACTCGCTGTGCCTAACTGATCTTGCTGGAATGAGTCACAGAATTTCAAGGTCTCTCTCAACAATATTTTTACTGTTTTTATTTATTAATTCCTTTGTGTATCCAGAATCATACTAGATAAAATTCAAAAAAGAGCCTCGGAGAAGATCCCTGCCTTAGGGAGCATACACATCAACATAGCATTGCTAGTTTTCACAATTTAAACAAAAGCCTTGCAATATGTGGAGTTTTTCTTAAGCCCAAGTTGCTGCAATGAAGCAGCTGCAGAAGAATCTCTGCTTTTCTTTGAAAACAGATTTGTCTCTAGTCTTCTTTCTGACAAAAAGGGCTAGAAAACTTGAAGAAAGCACAGCCTTAAAGCCTAAAAAAAGCAGGAAGCAAAAAAAACCCCATCAAAAAAGAAAAAATCCACAATGTAACATTTGTAAGAGTCGTTACACGTTTTAAGCCAATCTCATGATTTTTCAGGGTCTCGGTCATAAGTTTTGAATGCCTGGGATTCATAATATTGTCAACAAGATACAACAAGTGAAAATCATAAACAGATGAGTAGAATGTGACAGTAATACATCACATGATTAATCAACAAGGCATGCACACATCTTAATGATTCATGTCCTTTTTTGGTGTTGATACTTATCCTCCTCTTTGCTGTCATGAAAGCATAAGTAAATGTTTAGGCCAGGTTTGAATGTGGTGAAAGCAATAGTTTCTGTACAAGATTTCCCTTTCCCTCTGTGGAAAAACTCCTTTTCTAGGACTATAGTTATGTGTTATGTGTTTTCTAAACAGTGTAGCTTTGAATATTTTCTGGACCTCAGCACAAGTTACAGCAGTTAGTGTGCCTACAAGATGAACACCATTCACTGTCCCATCAAGATAGCCTTCCCACTTCCAAATCAATACCGTGTCTTCTGCTGTCTCAAGACCCATTAGAGCTGTGTGTCCTCTCTTTAGGTACGAGGCTTTCCTTTCCCCAAGGACTCCAGTGGATATTAGCCAATTTTGGATTGGAAGTAGTATGAATAACAGGATGATTGTGGTAGCCAGAGCCAGAGGGGTTACTAACATGAGCAATAAATATATGCTCTTGGAGACATCTAGGCAATTGTTTAGCAGTTAAGATTAGCTAATGCAAAGCTTGCAAGTTTGCAACCTGCAAGTGGAATCTGTCTGTCACAATTTAACCAAAGTGTTGAATCTAACTGTTTGCACTGATCATGGGCCCCCAAAATAAGCAAACTACAAGATTAGCTGATCTAACAGGTTTTTTAAAGGTCAGCCATAACAAGATCTGACCACCTAATATAATTAGCACATTCCTAGGAATACAAGGAATAAAAAAACTCAGGGTTGAGCTTGGGCAGAGTAATGCTAATTTCAAACCTCAAAGTAACGTGGTGTAATTTGCTTATTGGGTGAACCCAAGTTCGGGTGGTAACCTTTCATGATAATTTCTAACACCTTTTGATCCCATACGATAACAGCTATATGGCAAGATTGTGAGTGGCTCTAAAGCCAACAGATTAGCATAAGATAAGGCATAAAAGAACGCACATGTCAAGTGACCAGTTAGAAGGACGGGACAGAAGGACCAGCGCTGTACCAACCTGGACCCTGGACTCCCAGTGTGAGCGACGACTGGATCCTGACCAAGGGGACTTCCCGGTGACCCCTTGGACAGTGTTGACCCGGGATGCCTGACTTTGCTGGAACCACTTTGCACGCATCTGGCATAGGGGGACTGCTGATAAGTTGCCAACGCCATGTGGGAACTCTGTCATTCTGTCTATCTGTTGTTATCATTCACTATTAGCTCTTTATTACTGTACTAACTGTTTGTCACATTAACGTTTCTGTTAACTGTTGTATGCTAAGCTATTAGTAAATGTGCCTTTACTTCACTCCTGACTCACCTCCTCAATCCCACACCCAGCAGTCTAACAGCTGATACACTCATAGAGCCTAGCCGGCCTGTGACAGGTGATATATATTACTAAAGAACAAAATGGGCATAACTTGTACTGTTGGAAAAAAAAAGAAACAACAACAAAAAACAACCATTTATAGAGTTCAGTATCACTGCTGAGATTTTGAATGACTAGGTAAATAAGAAGAATCACTGCTAAGTTTGGAATAAAAGCTAGTAATGAAGAAAAGATGAATGAAATATTTTGAAAATCACACATTTTGCAAGGTTATCACAAAACAGAAATGGAAATTGATCACCTACTGGAGTTTTTGGAAGGGAATTCCCCCTCATGGGGCTATATTGTACAGGCAAGTTTGCCAGGGATATTTGGATATTTTGCACATTCCATTGAATCACCTGCTGTTGGAGACAGGATAATGTATGAGATGGACTAAGGAACATGTTGCAGCAGATCAAATGATTAACATGAAAAGCCCAGTGGCTGACAACTGCATTTTGCTTTTAGCTATATGAATCTTTAATAGAGAAAATAAGGTAACAAGAAAGACATCTGCTGGGTAATATCGCATCAAACAAGATTAATAAGACTCAGGAGAACAGAAGAATGCTAAAGAGAAACTGAGGTGTGGGTTGGGGAGTTGCAGATGGCTATTGAAAATAGAAGTTTTTCCATTCCAAAGAAACAAGAAGTTAACAGCTGACCATGAAAGGGCCAGTAATAGAATAGATGTATGTGGTACATTATGAACTAAAAATCAGACAAGTTTTAACTACAATAGGAAACAATATGAGCAAAGGTTGTCAACCAGTGTAAATCATCAGAGATCACAGAATCATAGAAGTCGGGTCAGAAGGGACCTTGTAGATCTTCAAGTCCGACCCCCTGCCTGGGCAGGAGAAAAAACTGGGCTCAAATGATCTCAGCTAGGTAGGCATCAAGCCTCCTCTTAAAG
>NW_017728910.1:19100585-19104387 GCF_001723895.1 Crocodylus porosus | reverse complement strand
GCCCATCACAGATGTGCTCCATGATGATCTTCTCAAAGAGTTTCCCTAGGATTGAGGTAAGACTGATGGGCCTATAGTTGCCCGGGTCCTCCCTCCTCCCTTTTTTAAAAATGGGGACCACGTTGACTATCTTCCAATCATCTGGCACCTGGCCTTAGCACCATGAGCACTCGTAAAGCCGTGCCAAAGCCCCTGCAATAACCCCTGCTAGCTCCCTCAACATCCTGGGGTGGAGAGCATTTGGACCTGCTGATTTAAACACATCCAGCCCCTCGAGAAGCTCTCTAACCCTGTCCTCCCCAACCTGAGGTCTGGAGGCCTTCCCCTCGAGTCCGTCTTGCATCACAGTGGGGAAGTCCCAATCCCTGCACAAGACAATGGAGGCGAAGAATTGGTTAAAGAGGTCTGCTTTCTCCTCTGGCGCAACCACCAGATCGCCCAGAGGATCTTGCGGGGGCCCCACATTTCCCGGTGCTTTCTTCATCCTCCCTATATATTTGAAAAAGGACTTTCTATTATCTTTGATTTTGGACACAAGTCCTAGCTCTATGTCCGCCTTAGCTTTCCTGACAGCCCCGAGCAGAGGAGGTATACTCCTCTTTGGAGATAGCATCTCCCTTCACCTTTTTGGCGATCAGGCATTCCCGGACACCTTTGGTGAGCCAGGGAGGCTTTCGGGCACTCCTGTCCCCCTTGTTTTTTGTTGGGATGGTCACCCCTTGGGCCCTGAGTATCGTCTTCTTAAGGAACGACCACTCATCTTGGGCACTGAGCTCCCCTGCTCTCAAGGACCTCAACGCCTCTCCCACTAATCTCCTCAACTCGTTGAAGTTGGCCCTCTTGAAGTCTAGGGCTACCGCCTTGCTGCAGGCCCTTGACACCCTGCGCTGGATGGTGAATTCCAGCAAGCGATGATCGCTGTCGCCCAGGTGGTCAAGGACCTGGAGGCCCCTGACCAGGTCGTTGCCTTCGGCCAGGACCAGGTCCAACAGGGCATTTCCTCTGGTGGGACTATGCACCTCCTGAATTAAGTGGAGGTCCTGTATCTTGGCCAGGAACCTCCTGGAACAGTCCAACCTGGCTGACTGTTCCTCCCAGCAGATGTCCGGGTAATATAAATCACCCATGACAACTGCATCTCTTGCCTTAAGTGCCTCTGCAAGCTGGCCCAAAAATTCCTGGTTCAGCTCTTCCCCTTGGTTGGGGGGGGTCTGTAGTAGACCCCCACCGTTAGATCCCTCTCCCCATAGCCCCCTTGTATCTTGACCCAGAGCACTTCCGCTTGCCCCTCCTCTGACCCCATTCTGCTGGCAGGGGATGTGTATTGCTCCTTGACAAAGAGTGCCCACCCCCACCTTTCCTTCCTTCTCTATCCCGCCTGTAAAGCCTATAGCCCCTAATGCTAACTGCCAAGTTGTGGGATGAATCCCACCAAGTTTCTGTAAGCCCCATTATGTCTGGGTCTGAACTGGCTGTTCTGATGGCGAGTTCCTCCTGTTTATTCCCCATACTACAAGCATTAGTATATAGGCATTTAAGGCCCTGCCTAGCTGCCTGTGCCACCCCCTGATTCAGAAGACTGTTTGGACCCCTGTTTCTTACCCGGGCACTCCCTGCATTTGTCACCTGTCTTGCTTGGGTAGTGTCTCCTTGTCTTCCTACGGGCCCCTCCCCCGGCGATGCTAGTTTAAAGCTCGCTGTACGAGATCAGCCAACCTGGAAGAGAAGAGATGCTTGCCTTTAGGAGAGAGGCGAAGCCCATCCCACCCCAGCAAGTCCCCTGCCCAAAAGCATGGCTCATTATCAAGGAACCCAAGGCCTGCCTGGCGGCACCAACTGCGTAAGCGCTGGTTGACCTCACCAGTGCAGGCCCCCTGTCGCTGTCCCCGCCTACTCACCAGAAGAAGAGAGGAGAATACCACCTGCGCCCCTGTCTCCTTAAGCTTGTCCCCTAGAGCCTCGAATTCCTTCATAATGCGGTCAGAGTTGCCCCTGGCTGCGTCATTTGTCCCCACGTGGATGACAACCATGGGGTAGTGGTCTGCAGGTCGGATGTAGGCTGCGATCCTCTCCGTGATGTCTCTAACCCGAGCCCCAGGCATGAAGCAGACCTCTCGCATCATGGAGTCAGGTCGACAGATGGGACCTTCTAGTCCTCGTAGGATGGAGTCTCCAATGACGAGGACCCAGCGTTTCTTCCTGCTGGTGCTTGCTCTCTGCCTATTCCTTGTCATGTGGGGAGTGGCATCATCCCCACCGGAGGCCATTTCACTGTTTTTCTCCATCACAGCTGCTAGGGCATCGAACCTGTTCCCCAGGGGAACCTGGGGAGCTTCCACCACTCTAGGCCTAGCAGCTCTGGATTTGGACTCCGTCTGCCACTCCTGCGTTGGATGCGTCTCCTGTGGGGACTGTCCAGTGGGCGACCAGGCCTACTGAGAACAGAAACAGGCATCGATTTCCTCCTCTGCATCCCTGATCCCCCTCAGCCTGGGAGCTCCCTCACCTGCTCCTCCAGGGCCCCAAGTCATGCACAGGAAGAATAGGCAAGGGGACCACCAGGCCCCACCCCCACAGACGGCATCAAGCCCTCCCCCCCACAGACGGGGGGGCAAGGGGCCACCGACCCCGCCATGAGCTCTGTTTGGGTGGAGGCCTCAGAATAGCCCACGGCAGGCGGCCTCGCCCAGGCGGGGCCCCTGGCAGCTGCACTCCACGTCTACACCATGTCTACAGAGCTGCACCGGCTGCTTTTGCTCACTAGAAGTGCCGCTCTGGGCAGCTACCTCGCGCCTACCTTACGCGAATGCCGGTGCGAATGCCAGCGCGCCCTTAGAGCACGCCTGTTTGTGTGCACTGTTTGTGCGTGCTGCCCACACGCTGCTCAGGAGCGCGGCTCTCTGTTGGGCGAGCTAAAAGGGCTTCCCCTCCGGATCCACCTCAGCTGCACTGTACCCTCTGCCCCACTTACCTTAGGGGGAAATCAGCTGTTGCTGCCCCCACCCGCTGTCTCCTCCGCAGCTGCTGCCTTCTTCGCTGAGGTAAGGTGGGTACACGTGTGGCACATGTGCACCCTGCTCCCTCCGCTCCTGCTTCCCAACTGCCAAGGGAATTTCAAACCGCTGCTTTTTAAAGATCCATTGATTTCCTTAGAGCTTTACAAGGTTACATCAACTGAGATTTGGCCCTTATGGCATCTAATACAGAAAAGAAAAATAATTTCATTCCCTAGTCCCAGAGAGAAGAAAAGTTGCCTGAATGGCAAGCTAGAGGAAGATTCAGGGATTCATGTTACAGCAAATACAGGCAAGAACCAAGAGAATTAGAGGATGAATTTACACAAATTAAACAGAAGAAAAATTAAAGAAAACTAGCATAACATTGCCCACATATGCAAAAAAATGACAGAGGTGACCTGAAAACTAATGCTGATCACTATTTTGCTTGCAGTCTACACACTTTTCACTTATTGAACAATTATCTTCTTGCCCACAGTGAATCTTCCCTGCAAAATCTCTTTGGCAGATTTTTTGAATCATGCAAGACCTTCAGGATGTCAATTAATCTCAAGAAGGTTGTGATCATGTACCAAGAGGGGAAAGACCCAATAGCTGACATGACACTGGAGTGCTGTTGACAGAATCCCTGTACTAGATGATGGACTGATACGCTTAGAAACCACTATCAAGAAGAAGAGGTTGCAACGTGATGGGGGACGGGGTGATGGTAAGTGATGGGGGACGGGGCATTGCTGAGACTAGGGGGTCAGTGGGCACAACCGTTGGAGGCCTCAAATGCCTCT
>NW_017728910.1:19056157-19092386 GCF_001723895.1 Crocodylus porosus | reverse complement strand
GAGCCGGCCAGGCCCAGCCTGCGGCGCCGGCGGCAGGACCCTTCCCCGGCCCTGCCAGGGCGGCCGTAAGTGCCCGGCGCCGGCGGGAGCGGCCCGGGAAGGGCGCGCGGAGGCAGCCCAGGGGCGGGAGTGGGAGGCTGCGCCGGTGCCTGTTGTGCCCTGGCCCCTGCGGGTTGCAGGTGCGCTTCTTCGCATGTTAAAAAAAGCAGGCAGGTTTTTCTGGGTTTTTTTCACATGTCTATTTGCCCCATCGCCGCCCTGGCTTCTCTTGAATTGCAGCCGGTCCAAGGTAAGGGATGCGCAGGGTTTCCGAGCGGATCCGCAGGCTCGCCAACCTCCCGTGAAGACCTTTGGTAGAGAGTCAGGGTTTTGCACCGGTATTGCTGCGATGTGGGATGTAGCAAAACGCTCCCTGGCCTCTTGCCTTTGGGTGACCCCGCCTGTGTCTGTGCTGTTCGTGAGCGCTGTCACCCAAGTTGCACGCGCGCTGTGTTTCCGCTTTGCTGCCTTGTGTTCAGTCGCATAACTTTACAAAGGCTTCACCTTCCAGGCATGGCCCCTGACCAAAGGCTAATTTATTGGGCAAGTCCCAGTGAAAAACGCTGCGCTCATTCTGGAGTTGTCAGCAATCCCTTGATTTCAGGATAATCTCGACTACGGTTAATTGGTGGGTTTCGAGGTGATTTGAGAGTCATTCTGGAGTATGAGGGGATTGAAAGGAAATCAACTTCTTTTTGAAACAAAAGATGGTGTTTTTTTTGAACAGCTCCATCCCTGAAACCGCTGGAAGCAGGTGAAATTAGGATTATAGATAATTGATTTGAACTTTGTTTGGACCGATTTTAAAATTGCAGCCTGCACGCACACCAGGCATTTCACAAAAGGCTTTTCTTGCCGTGCTTGCAAAATCCGTGACCAAGGAAGACCATGCTGCATGTACATGCTTGACTAGCTTAGTTTTTTCCAGTTTAGGGCCCAGGTCGTGCCTGGCACAGTTTAGAGCTGAATAAGGTATTGACAGTGGACACATGAAGACCTCTTCCCATACAGCTCATGCAAAGGCTAGGTACAACTGTGGTCCCTGCAGACTGTGCAGTGTCTACTGCTTAGATATTATCCCAGGGCCACTCAGTCCTCCGAAAAGTGGGAAAGATGTGGGCTCACTTGCTTAAATCCTTCTGTGCTCTTCTGAGCAGCGAGACCAGCACATGGTAGGAAGCATACTGCAGCCTGCAAGATGTGTAACAGTAGGCATGACGGTGAGACCCAGTGGGCATTTGGGCACAATGCCCCAGTCACGCTGGAGATGAGTAGCTCTGTCTCCTTCCCTAGGTTGGACCTAAAAGCACACCTGCCTGTTTGTGGACTGAATGAGACGGGGCCCAGCAGGGCCCACCTGCCGCATTCATCACTCATCGTGTAACGCAAACATTTTGCAACTCTTAACCGGCAGAGGAGGTGCACAGAAAACTTGATGCTTTTTTGAGGTCTGGAGATGGGCTCTGTTGTGGCCCTGGTGGAGTGAATATCCAGGACTCTCTGGACTGAAGACAACATTTGGGAGGTTCTTTTTCTTACATGCGTCTTTAAAACCAACTTTCCCATAAGTAGGCCATAAGTGGGAGTACATTGTGTTTACATTTATATTTTTTTGTATTCATTTATATTTAAGGCATCTTTTTATATTGCCAGATTGGTGTAAAGTGGATTCAGCATGAAGGAGACTCTAACCCACTGTGATTGCAATAGAGTAATACTAAAACTTTGCTGGCACATTCAGGTCACCTAAATGGGTATTTAATTTAGCTTTATAGTGCCAGATTATGGAACTGTTGCTCGCAGTGACTAGTGCCCTGTTCCAAAAGCAATCCAACTAAAATTAATAGGACTACCTATAGAGTATGATCTTATTTAGCATGCATAAGGATAGCAGAATCTGTGATTTTTTTGAACATTAAATTAGGGTAAGCTGTGCTACTGAGTAGAAAGAAATCATGCAGTACACTTAAGATACTTGCAGAGAGAAGGCAACTGATATAAAAAAATCAAAGAGCATTATCCCACTGACTTGTATATCTTAGTACTTTGCTGGGACAGAACGGAAGTGCTCAGCTCTGGCTGGTACCTGGGTATAGATTCACTAGGTGACTAGAACAATCCAGGGAGTAAGTGCAGAATAATAATAATAATAAAAAATAGATGCTGCACTTATACCTAAGGCCCAGAGGGATTACTCATGTGAGTAACTACTCAGTAGTGTTGTTAAGGGGATCAGAATCTGACTTTGAAATTGTCCAGGAAAAGCGTAGGCTAGTATAGTTGATCACTGAAAAACCAAATATGAACATGTAATTGAAGTGTTGTGTAGTAAAGGGTGCGAGCAGAAGGGAGGAAGTAAGGCTGTTTGTGCTCCTGACTTTGAGTGCTTACGTTCTCTTAACAGACTTGAAGATGCAAGTATATTAAAGCCTAGCCACTGGGCTGAGAAGGGGAAAATTTATCAATAAATACTCTGATCTGTATGTTCTGAGAAAAAAACTTTATTCCTTGAGCAAAGCTTTCCTGAGCAGAGGCTTCAAAGCACAATTGATTTTTTGGGTTTTGCTGATCTGCACTGATATGGCTGCTTTTCATTTCCTAGTATCAGGTCTGCTGCAGACATTTAGTACAATCTGATGTTGTATTAAGGCATTCAGAGACTTGGACTGGCATTGTTTCACCAACTTCATTTTTATGCTAAAATTGAGTTATGGATGGCTTCTACCCTCAATATGATAATATTAAAAAAAGGCTAGTTTGGTAATCTAGTTCATTTTCAAGTGTTATGTTGATTGAAAATAATGGATTCTGGGGGAAATCCTGGCCTAGTCAGTAGAAGTCTTGCCGTGGACTTTGATGGATTATGGATTTCCCTCCTAAGTTTACCTCAATGGGTCAGGATAGAGACAGTCATATGATAGGCTTAATCTTTAGACCTTTTAAAAAATTATTTGGGTCATTTTTGTGGGGTACGTCAGCCACCTCTTCAGTGCTTTGTCAGCTCATCCCTTTTCTCATTGCATTGCAGGCTACAGGGATGGGGCTCAGTGGTTTCTTGTGATCTTCATAAAGATGCTAGGTTGTAGCTCAACTCCTGGTACTGTGCCAGCACTATTCTCTGTGTATGGAGCCCACTCTAATGTAATGGTGATCTGCAGGTGTTGAAACTGGTCTCTCTTCATTCAGTGTGAAAGCCAGCCAAGAATTTAATATGCAAATAATTTATGCAGGCATTTAATCGCTCAAGCTGGTGGTAGAAGATATTACTTGTCCTTGGTCTTAGTTCTCCATGAGGTTTCTGCCAGGTAAACTCTTCTGGATAGTGTGCAGTCAGTTTGGTTTAGATGGCTGCATCCAGTTGGCAGTTCCTTCAGTCAATTCAGGAACAGTTTAGGCCATAGACACCTGAACATGTTAACCTGTGAAAAATCAATCTGTGGATACAAGAGGCAACCCCTAGGTGCAGTGTCACCTGCCAGAATAGTGGTGCATTTACCCTTGGACCCTTGGGAAAGTTAGGGCAGTTTGCAGCCAAATGCAGCTTTTCAGTGCACAGTCTGCTCATTTGTGCACAGCTTCCACTGTATGAGATGGTCCAGGTTTATGACTTGAGCTTACCTCTTCATTTATGTGTGCATGGACATATTTGTGAGTGCCATAGTGTGGACCTAAAATACTCCCTCTCTGTCTTTTGACTGAGAGAGACTCGGGCTGTAAGTTATTTTCAACCTAACTTCTGACATCCCTTTGGGATACCCTGTGGCACAGAGCCTGTGATTATCGCCTTTCTTCATCTTGGTGACTGTGCTGCCATCAATGGTCCTCAGAATCGAAAGGTCCATGTTTTTTAAGCCTTCCTTGAGAAGCCATTTCTTGACACTGAAGTGCTTGTCAACTGCTGTCCAGTTTTCAAACCCCGCATATGGAGAACGATTGAGAAAGCTGTGAGTATTCAATTCAAGGATCACTTGGACTTACGTGGCATCCTGCAAGGTTCTCCTTTTGACCCTCCTGGAGTTGAGATTGTACTTGTTTAAGGTCATGAGTGACCTCCTACCAATTGTAGACAAGGGTCATCTAGTCATTTGGTCAGGCTGGTTTTCTTTAATAGCTTTCTGTCTGACGGGCTTTAGACAACCAAAGAACATGGCTGGGATGTCTAGATCTGACATCATAGAAAATGAGAGCTGGAAGGGACCTCAGGAGGTGACATCTAGTTCAACCCCCTGCTCAAAGCTGGACCTTTCCCAACTATATCATCCCAACCAAGGCTCTGTCTAGCTGGCTCTTAAAAACCTCCAAGGATGAAGGGTCCACAACTTCTCTGGGTAATCTGTTCCAGTGTTTTACTACCCTCCTAGCAAGATGGTTTTTTTTCCTAATATCTAACCTAAACTTCCCTGGCTGCAACTTGAGCCCATTGCTCCTTGTTCTGTCATCTGTCACCACTGAGAACAGCCTAACTCCATCCTTTTTGCTACAAAATCCCCTCTGTTTTCTCTTGTCCAGACTAAATAAGCCCAGTTCCCTCAGCTTCTCCTCATAAGCCATGTGCCCCAGCCCCTAACCATTGCCCTTTGCTGGACTCTCTCCAATTTGTCTACATCCAGTTATTGCTAAACGAGTCAGTTTATGGTGATGATATAGGATCTGAAAGGTGGTGTCCCTCAAAGTTCTCTCTTGTCACCCATGTAGTACTGAGGCCTTTGGCCAGATGATTTCTAAATTGCAAGTAGAGATGCAGATGCACATCTGTCACCCTGTAGACACCAGACATTTCTGGCCTGGGGGTATGTTTGATGCATCTTGCCAACTGGATGCATTAAAAAGTCTTTGTCATCAATCCTGGGAACATGGAGATCTTGTTTCTGGGTAGAGTTCATCATGACAAAAAGTCTCCTTCTTGATGAGAGGATTTGATTAGAAGCAGGGCCATACCCTCTTCATACCCACTTATGGGTCACCAACCTGACGCACTGCATGTGATCAAAGCTTCTTTCTCATTTGCACTGCAGTTTGCATAGGTGACGCCTTTATTCATCCCAGTGTGACCTCACATTAGCAAACCCTGCCCTTGCATCCTGGAAGCTCAGTTGGGCACTTCTCTCTTACGAGGCCTAACAGCAGAGATGGTTTACCATTTGCCAGTTGTACAGATCTTTACTGTACCTATATTTGAGGCTTCTTCCTTGGGCTTGATCTTAATAAAGGTCTGTGCTCAGACACCACCAGCCCTGTTGAGATTTTCTCCATCCTGTCTGAAGCTAAAAGGAATTTAGCGAGTCCTGGGGCAGAGAATTCACCATGTAATCCATTAGCCCATCTTTTAGCTGCTTTTGAAATCATTTCCTCCTTCAAAGGTATCTTTGAGATTTAGAGCATACTCTGTCCTTTAGTTAGTCCTTTTCTACCCTGTTCCCTTTTTTCCCTCTTTATTTTCGGTCTTGTTCTCTCTCAATTTTGTTTCAGCTGTTAATTTAATGAGGCTCTTTTCT
Source organism: Crocodylus porosus (assembly GCF_001723895.1). NCBI lineage: Eukaryota > Metazoa > Chordata > Crocodylia > Crocodylidae > Crocodylus > Crocodylus porosus. The sequence goes on along the minus strand of NW_017728910.1, from coordinate 19,086,852 downwards.
GTTTTTATGATTTTATTTGAATTTAACTTGAGCAACTGTTTTATTGCTCACACGGCACCTTGACAGGAGAAAATGGCTTTGACAATAAAAGAAACTTCCCAAGGCTTGCGTCTTTATTTTTGGCATGTTTTCAGAGTGTGCACTTGTGTGTGCATGCCTTGTTGTAGCTTTCTTTATTTCTTATTTCTCTCACCAGAAATGCTCAGGAAACTCTAGAAATTTAATGCCTGCAATTTTTTATATTTTGAAAATATTTTTGGCTCCAACTCCACAACTGCTTCCTCATAGATTCAGGGATCTGCTTATAACAAGCCACTTGCAGGACTGGGACCTGACTCTCCAATCAATACCAAAAGACTGTAGAGGTAAAATTTTGAACTGTCCTTAAGTGATTTAGGAGCTTAAGAGTTCCATTGACCCCCCCCCCCCCCCAGTAAGACATGGACTCCTAAGGACTAAATTTTTTAAGGTATTTGGATGCCTCAAAAATACCTATAAGCAGGGTAGGTGCCTAATCCTATTGATTTCAATTGAAGTTAGGTACCCGATCAAGAAAATACTTTTGTAAGACCCAGTGGATGCCTTTCTGCATCTTTGGCTGCCTATACACATGCTTGATAATGTTCTAGTTAGAACGCATCAGAGCAGATGCAGTTAATCAGGTCTGCTCTGTATTCTGAGTAGAACAGCGTGGCCTCGCCGTTATGTGTATTAAGCCCCCACACATTTTAAAATAGCCACGGGGGTACTTTATTTAAACCTCATCAAATTTAGGCTTAGATTAAGTGTCCCATAACCATTTTTAAATGTGGAGACTTAATACACATGACGGTAAGCTGTTTTAAGTAGACGAGCTGCCTGGGAATTTCCCTCTTCCCCCTTCCCACCGACCTCTGAGCATGTGTATAAGCAACCTATGGTACCAAAATGCCTTTAGAAAATCTGGAATCTGAAAGTCTGTTCTGGTTGCTAAGTTACTTTTGACAGGTTTACCTGAGGTATTGGCTATTTTCAAATGTAAACATGATTCATTGCATTTAAACTCCTTCTGCTTAAAGTATACATCTGGCAACCAGGGATTTAATTTTATCTTATAATTTGAAATAGGCCAGATATCAATTCCTGTTTATTGGCAAGTGAGTGCTAATATGATCTTAACAAAAGTGTCTCTGCCTTGATTCATAATCATGTTATTGCTTTGCATTTTCTTAGCAATGTTCATCTCGAGGTTTGTAAATCATGTTAGACATAATTTACAAACGCTAATTAATTGAGCCTCTCCGAACTCCTTGTTGGAAATTTAAGGGGCTTCCTAAGAACTTGGATTAACTTTGAAATAAATTGAATAAGAATGAATATGGGGTAAGCTCCCAATACTAAAAAAAAAAATTAAAATAGTTGATTATTGTGTAGTTTCAGATAGCAAAGATTATCCCACGTGACAGCGGCCACGCTGGGCAGAGATGCCAAGGAGCTAACTCTTAGCCCTTGTTCTAACCACTAGGTAGCATTGATGTGATGCACTTTCATTTTCCTTTTGGGAAAAGTCCATTTTGAAATACTGTCTTAAAGTTGGTATTTATGAGAGGTCTGTTTTGTGTTCGTTGTTCCCAACTTATACAATTGCTTCCAAATGAGGTTTGGTTTCGTTCATGGGACATCCGGTAACGGCACGTATAGTGACATACCTTTATTTCTTATGTGGTGGCTCATTTTTAGACTGTGTGCTCCTCAGGGCAGGCCTGCCCCTTCTAAAACATCTGGAAATGGTTACTTTCCTGGGCCCCAAAATTACAATTGTTTGTGTGTGGGAGCACTGTTTCAGTGAGCTCTGCACAGCTTCACAGTGAGCCGCTGCACAAAAAATGGTGGGCTCCAGGCCCAATATAGTAACAGGCATATGGGAGAAGGATATTTCCTTCTGGAAGCTGAAGCTTCATTTAGCTTATTGAGCAGATATTGCAAATTCTTCGGAGTCTCCTAAAATTTTCAGCGGGAGGCTCTAGCTTTGTTAACAGCTAAGCCTCAGATTTCAATTAGTTTCTCTTGGCATAAAACAGATTTGGGACCAGACTTACTGATGAGCTGCAGCAGCTTTGCCCTGCTCCAGTGAAGCATAAAGGTTGTAAACCTAGGTGAAGTGGGTTGATGGCTGCTATGCTTTGTGGAGGAACGGAAAGCAGCTGCTGTGGTGGTGGTGAGGCTGGTGCCTACTCATACAGGTTTGTACTGCTTATTTGAGCATCTCCGTCTTTCTGGTCTAGATCCGAAGAAGACTCTTCGTCCTTCAGCTGTACTATGCTAGCGGTCCTCCTGGCCAATGGTTGTTTTGCAGCAGGCAGGACTGCCTCCCCATTCTCGTCCTGAGAAGCCTTCAGCTCTTCCTATGTCAGTGGCCACCCGGCCAAGAGCCAGCTCGCCACTGTCCCCGCAGAAATCTCTTGGCCTGGGGCCCTCCTTGCAGCGCACGCAAGAGGACGAGCTTACAAAGGCAGTGGAGCAGGATCCTGTGCTGGAGGAACTATGTAAGCCCCTGTGCTGCAAACTTTGCAATGTCACTTTGAATTCAGCCCAGCAAGCCCAGGCTCATTACCAGGTAAGAGAGCAAAAGGCAACAGCTAGCCCCACAGCTTGTTCCACAGGAAGCCTAGCAGCCTTTTCATGGGTGCTTTGTGATCGCAGAGATCCAGCCTGCCAGAAATGGGAAGTCCTGTGCCAGGACAGAGTTGCCAGACGTGGAGAGGGTGGGAGAAGGGGCACAGATCAAGACCCCCCTTTTGGTTTCCTTTCCAGAAGGGACATTGGATTATGGTCGTTGCAGCTCTACAGGGTCCAATGTGGAGCTCTGAAGCATTTTTTTTACCTTGTTTGGAATTGAGGGTAGAGATGGTTCATCTTTTGTAAAAACATTGCTTTTCAGTGAAATATTAAGTTTCGACCAAAACAACGTTTCTTGTTTGGGTCGAAATGTTTTGAGTGTTTTGCAGAAATACTAGGTAGGAAAACCTGCACATTTTTTTGACCAAAAAAATGATTTTCCAAACAGAAAAATATTTCGGATGTCATTTTTTCGTCACAAAACCCACGCTATTTTAAGGGGGAATTGGAAAGGGGGAAAAAAAAAGAAGAAGAAACTTCCTAGAAGCTTCTCTGGGAAAAATACTTGGTATTTTTCAACTAAATACTTGGTCCAGAAGAGAGCCACACGCATGATTACAGGGCAGGAGAACAGGCTGTATGATGAGAGGCTGAGAGCTATGGGACTCTTCAGCCTGGAAAAGCGCCAGGGAACCTGGTGGCCACCTATAAGTACATCAGGGGTGTGCATCAGGATCTGGGGGAATGCCTGTTCACCAGAGCGCCCCAAGAGATGACAAGGTCAAACGGTCACAAACTTCTCCAAGACCATGTCAGGCTGAATTTCTTTACTGTCCGAGCCCACAAGGTCTGGAACAGACTGCCATCGGAGGTGGTGCAAGCACCTACTTTGGACTCCTTTAAAAGACATTTGCACATTTATCTTGCTGGGATCCTTTGACTCCAGCGGACTTCCTGCCCTTTGGGCGTGGGGGCTGGACTTGATGATCTTCCGAGTTTCCTTCCAGCCCTAATGTCTATGAAATCTATGAACTTACTTTGCTTAAGGCACTGATTCTCAATTTTTTTATACTTGGGGCATTGCTTAATAGACTTGAGGCACCACTTAATAGATTCAAGGCATTCCTCAGAAAATGCCAGCTCATCCTTCTCATTTATTTTTTTGAGTACAGAAGGATATTACAGTAGACCCATTCTTCTGTTGCAAGAACTCAGAAAGATCATAACAGGTCAGACTTCTTTTTGCCACTATGGATTCCTCTCTGAAATCTCTGTATTTATCTTGTTTGGACGCTTAACGACACTACCTTGTGTGACACCCCATGGCACCCTTGAAGGGATCTCGAGGCACTCCATGGTTAAGGCCTTGAAAAGATGAGCTGTGAATGTAATTGTTTTAGGGAACTTCTGGGCTAAAGGAGATGTTTTGAATCATTTGCAGGATTGCCAATTCCAGATGTTTGTAAATCACATAGTAGACCCTCAAAATCATGGGATTGCTTAAAAAATCCTGAGATGAAACAAAATAATATTTTTGTTATTTGTATTTGACTTTAATTTTTTGAGCACTAGCATTCATACTTTCAAGCTTTTCTGTGCAACCATAATGACTAAAAAGGTAAGACATTGGAAATAAAAGCTGCAATTCTTGATTACCAGCTAAATCATGGAATGAGGACTTTTAAATAGAGCATCAAATATCCTGCCTGATACTTGCAATAAAATGTTGAGTTAGTAATTGTGGACCTGTTTCCACAACAGTTTTGGGCTATGCAGGAAACTGATAGGCTTGTTCTCTTCTTTGGGGTAATAAGGACTGTAGAAAAGTTATTCTTGCCTTAAATATACTTTCCCCCCTGCTCCACTTAACATTAAGTTGAATCACATAGGGTGTATCCAGATGTGCATGGATGTTTGGTTGCCTGGGGACAAGTAGTAGTGGTGCACCTTGCACCGCAGCTATTTGTCCCTGGGGAATGCCTGTGCCATGCTTTGGCACATGGCAGGTTACCCCAGGCCGGGTAGAGGAGGCTGGGGCCAGCGCTGGGCTGGCCCCAGCAGCCTTATCTGGGGGCCTCCTGATCCTGCCGGGCAGAGCCTGGCTGGCAGCTGCAGTGCAGCTCCGGGCGGCCCGGCTCCACACTTCGGCGCATGCTGCCCAAGTGTGCACTGCTTTGTTTGTTTAGTTTTTTTCCCTCCTGGATATCTAGAGGTCAAAAAAAAAAATCTGCAGGCAAAAAAAAGAGCAGCTCACACTCGGACAGCGTGCCCTTGCAGCGCAGAAAGCACTGGGCTGTGCTGTATGTGGTGCCACAAACATGCCACATACTGCATGACCGTGCTCGTCTGGACGCGCCCTTAGATGTGTTGCTACTGACCACTAAGCTCTTGGTAACTCTTACATCAAGTGAAATAACACCTTTCTCCTGGACCAAACGCAACCAAGCGTATGACCCGATTCAGTTGAATGAATCTTGTCTGGGATCAGGACTCCCATTACATGAAATGGAGTGTGTTAAATGGCAGCGAGTTTTTTGGCTGGCTTGGATTGGCTGGCTTTTCAACTCTGATGGATGTTACCTTTACTGTGGTTCATGGTATGGGTCACCAAATTTCATCCTTTTTCTCGTGTTTCAGGCTGGTGAGAACATCCTCGTGTGGAACACTCCACTGCTGGCAGTTTCTAGACATGATCATTTGAAGCCGATCATAGGGTTTGTCTGCTTGGGCATTACAGCTCATATAGACAACCTGACCTAGAGTTAAACTGGGTAGTTTTGGTACTGTTGGTAGTGTTGCCATGGTTGCACAGAGCTCAGCGTAGACTAACTGCTTGTGCATTGACTCGGCTTCTTGGGTGGATGCTGCAGCTTTCACTGAGTTGCCATATGGCTGTGGCTACATTGCTAACAGACCCAAGCTAATTTAAAGCAGCGACTAAAACGTGGGCATACCCATAGTCTTGAATTCTTTGCCCCTCCCATATCTATGTATCTATATATTATACACACACACTTTCTAGATATATATAGAAACCTCTCTCTCTCTCTCTCTCTAGATATAGATATAGAGATATCTATATCTGTCTATACACACACACACACACACACACACACACACACACACACACGGTTCCCATTCCACTTACTTCAGATATGTCAAAATACCAGGATGAACTATATCTCGTCTAATTGGCTCCCTATTTTATTTCTTTGTTGTAAGTGTGTGCTGCCCTGTGTTTAGTTTCAAGAGGTTGTAAATGTGCTGTCTGTAGCCTGGTCATGCGTTTTTGGAGTGTGTTTGTAGATTTTTTTTTTTTTTTTTAATAGAACACGCACACATTATGCAAAAAACAAAAGACAAAGGGATGTGTTAATAGGATTAGACTCAATACAGCCCTCTTACTGCATTAGCTTTATGAAAGGGATTTTAAGAAGGTGCCCAATCCTGCCACCTTTGTCAGAGACATTGAGCACCATCCTCTCAGCCCTTCTCAGGATCGGACCCTTTATTGAAGCTGTTACTGTCACGACAGCATTTACATTTCAGCTCTGTAATTCAGTCTCATGCTGCTTGTTGCAGGTGGGACCAGAGTGGTTAATCACCCGCAGAGTGGTTAATTTGAGTTCTATTTCCAGGGGAAAAACCATAGTAAGAAACTTCGGAATTACTATGCTGCGAATAGTTGTCCAGCTTCTGCCAGAATGAGCAATTCAGTTGAGCCTGTCACACCTCAGATTGTCTCCCTTCCAGCTCAGGTAAGGCATGTGCATTAACCTCTATGAGAAGGGTACTTTGATATCACATCGCAGGGCAGGGCAGGTAAGGGTGCTGTTGGGATGGTGCATGCCTGTGACTTCCCTTTAAGCAACTGATACCAACCCCTCCTGAACGCAGGGTACTGACCTCAGGGAAGCGGTGATCTAATTTTGAATGCTAAATCCCGCCCCCAATTCCTGGGTAATTCACACGTGCTGTTCATTATGGCAGTTTAAAGCCCTGGATAAACACAGTAATGTTGTAATGTTGGATTCCTGTGTGTCTGGGTGCCATCCTCTGGCTACGTGGTAGGGCTGTGTGAAGCTTCGGTAGCTGATTCGATTTGGAGGAGATTCGGCCCGATTTGGTGGCTTAATCTCCGAATCAAATCAGGAGACCCGTTAATCTCTCCAAACCGAATCGGAAGCCTCCAATTCGATTTGGAGAGATTCAGCGATTCGGCCACAGGCAGCTTTTATATGGTCCTCGAGGTACATAGAAAAAACATATAAAGCTGTCTCTGTGGCCGAATTGTTGATTCTCCGAATCAGAATTGAATCTTCAGATTCAGATTTGGCCGAATCGAATCGGGACTGTGATCTGAATCGGCGAATCAAATCACTGTTCCCCGAATTGGGCTGAATCTGAATCGAATACTGCCCGCTTTGCACAGCCCTACTACATAGCTCTCTCCCATGCATCCAAGTGAAATTGAGCCAAGATGCCTATGTGAATGTGAAAGAGTTTAGTTTTCTACATCTAGCCATCTCCATGATGGTTGGCAGTCATCAAAGCTTCAGCCTGTAGCCTCAAAAGTAGAGGCTTCTGCCACTCACACTAAAGGAGGAGAGAGAACATTTTTGCCTGAACACAAGTAGCAGGTTATAACACCTAGGGCCATCCACTAGAGGGAGACCTGATCACATGCAAATAAAACCTCATCTGAAGCCTGCTGAAGCGGATGCAAGTCTAGTTAACTTCAAAGGGCCTTAGATCTGCTCCATCCCTTGTACATTATGCGTTATGCCACTTCTCGATTGCTGGAGTGCCTGGTTTGCCTAATTTGAGGAACTCTTCCACAGCAACAAGAAAGCCAAGTGTGAGCCAAAGCATTCCTATTGTATCACGAATGCTGTGGGGTGATGGGTTTGTGTGTCTAGCAGCACATATCAAAACAGAGGCTGAAAGAACCACACTTCAGAAAATGTGACACTGACAATGTGGCTGATTGAAGTATCTTTTTGGGAAGCACCATGTCGTTAGTGACATACAGAAGGTCGCTGCCCCATCAGTCTGCAGTCTAAGCAGAAAGACCATATGGCATCCAGTAGTGCATCAGGAGTTCATGTGCTGCTGTGGGGCAGGGCCATCCCTCCAGTCTTAGGCCCCCCCACTACAGAAAGGATGTGGACAAATTGGAGAGAGTCCAGTGGGGGGCAATGAAAACGGTTAGGGAGCTGGGGAACAGGACTTCTGAGGAGGGGCCCAGGGAACTGGGCTTATTTAGTCTAGAGAAGAGGAGACTGAGAGGGGTTTTAATAGCAGCCTTCAACTGCCTGAAGGGCGGTTCCACAGGGGATGGAGCTGGACTGGTCTCAGTGAGGGCAGATGACAGAACAAGGAGCAATGGGCACAAGTTGCAGCAAGGGAAGTTTAGGTTGGATAGTAGGAAAAACTTTCCCACTAGGAGGGTAGTAAAGCACTGGAACAGGTTACCCAGAGGGGTAGTGGACTCTGCATCTTTGGAGGTTTTTAAGACCCAGCTGGACAAAGCTTTGGCTGGGATGATGTATTTGGGGATGGTTCTGCTTTAAGCAGGGGGTTGGACTAGATGACCCCCTGAGGTCCCCGTCTAACCCTAATTTTCTATGACTCTATGAAATCTGCCTACAGGTCTCCTGCTATCATGGGAAGGTGGGAGAGGGGAAGTCAGATGTTTTGGCACCACTGTTGACTGTTTTCTCTGCAGCCTGAGAAGGGCTCTTAGGTGGGCGAGGTGTGCTGGAAGTGCAGAGTGCTGCGGACACAAGGAGGAAGCTGCTTTTATATTTTCAGCAGACATCCGTCTGTACTGTGAAATAACCTTTCTGTGCAGAGTGGGAAGCCAGGAGCAGTTAAGCCATGACTGTGAGGAAGCTGGAAGGGAGAGCAGGAAGCTCTGGAGCCAGTGTACTGGTGCAGGTTACTTTAGCTTTTAGGAAATCTGCAGACCCTCCACAGTTCCTTGCTGGTGCCCTGGAATGATTTGGGGAGCCGTGTGTAGAGACCCTTGTTGGGTGCTAACCCTAGCTTTTCCACTGGCTTGCTCGGTGAGGTCACCATTAGGTTCAGCATGGCCCTGTTCTGTCAAAGCATAAGCCCTGTTCATATGATGCTTTCCCTTCCTTTGCTGCTAGATGGGCTCTTCTAAACCGGGCGGCCGAGTGATCCTGGCCACGGAGAACGATTACTGCAAGCTTTGCGATGCCTCGTTCAGTTCCCCAGCTGTGGCCCAGGCTCACTACCAAGGAAAGAATCATGCCAAGAGGCTCCGTCTGGCAGAAGCGCAGAATAACTCATTCTCGTAGGTATTGCTCAACCTTTACCTGAGGCCGGTCAGAACGTGTGTGGCTGTGACGTTGGCAGTCTCTGTTAATACATCGCAAAGGGATTTAAAACAGAGCTGCGTGTGTTTGTTTCACCTTCAGGGAGACGTCAGATGTGGGCAAGCGGCGGGCACGGAAAGAAGGGAACGAGTATAAGATGATGCAGAATAGAAGAAATGTGTACACAGTTCAGAACAACACAGGTACCCCATGTGCACTTGCATCACAACTCACATGGCCACTACCACAGAATGAATGCTGCCTGTACATGTGCTGGTTGGCGTTGTAATTAGTACACATTGGAGCAGCCTTGATTAATCTGCAGCATCGCCACAGCATCAAGTGCATTAAGCCCCTGTGTGTTTTTTAAAATGGCTGCAGGGGCACTTTAACTAAACCTTGTTGAATGAGGTTTAGATAAAGCATCCTCCAGCCATTTTTAAACGCATGGAGGTTTAATACATGTGACGGTGGGGTGTTTTAATTGGAGTAGCTACCCAGGAACCACTAATTAACCCCTTCTACCTCCCTTCCTACTCCCAACCTCCAAGCACGTGTATAGGTCGCCATAGATTTTTAGTTTCTCCTATATCCAGCTTCCACTTGTCCTTGTAGAGGAGGTTAGAGAGCCAGTCGTAGTGCTTCCATTCTGTACTGGTCTTGACCTCAGCATAAGGGACTATGCAGCAGTGGAGTAGTAGAGCTACACACAGCCATGGCATCCCAGTATACCCCCAGCACATCTCTTTCTCTGCTGGAATGCCCTCCATGCTGATACCAAGGTGCAGGTGCTGATACCAAGGTGCAGGCAGCAAGCATGGGAGCTGTCTGAGAAGCTCTCGGTTGGCCAGCTACAGCCAGCATCCAGCTTTTTCATATAACTTGAGAGATGCAACAGTGCCAGGCTGGAATAGGAGATCTGGCCCACTGTCTATTAAGCACTTGGAAGGTTTAAGGGGAAAGTCAGTGTATAATCCTATTATCAAAACACAGACCAGATGATCTCACTCAAGTAAGGCTACCAACTGGCCTTAGTAAATGAGGACTAATAGACTGAGAGCTAGCTTTGACCTCATCCTCTTGGGTTTGAATTGCAGGCTCTCTGCCTATAGACATGGCCCTGCTCATGTACCTCTGATGCAGCACATTATCTATTTCCCATGGGATTATCATGCATAATTGTCTCTCTGAAAAAATGACTCTTGGGGTAGGCCTGGGGGTGTGAAGGCAGGGAGCAGTGGAGACCATTCCCTTTCATCTACATATCCCTGCAGGCATGAATTTCTTCTGGGTCCACTGTGTGGTTTCTGCTTCTACCAGTGCTGCTTAGGGAAGAGAAGGCAGTAGAGGCCTTGGTTGTTCATGCAGGCAGATATTAAAGGACCCTTCCTATGGACTCCCAAGCTTCTCTGGTGGGGAAGGAAAAGACTCCTAGGACTCTTTGGCTGAGAGGCCTTTGTAAGGGAAAATTATGTGGAGGACCTCCCTGAGATTTCCCTTTGATCCTTGTTTCTCACTGCAGGGCAGGCAGCCTCTGGAAAAACTGCCAGGCCCATGGGTTATGCATAGGAATGTATTAAAACAGTGGTTCTCAACCCATGGGTTGCGACCCAAAAGTGGGTCGCAAGAACATTGTAAAGGGTCATGGGGAGTCCCAGGGAATTGGAGCCTGCACAGGGAAACCATGCAACACTGGCAGCCTGGATGGAGCTGGCATGTAGCTGGAAGCTTGGTGAGCAGGCAGCATTGAGAGCAGCCCCAGGAGTTGGAGGAAGGGAGGGAGGAGGCCGGATGCAGCAGCCAGAGGAGTGGGGAGAGAGAGAGACTGTGTGGGCCGGGGTCAGGGAGTTGTGGGTCATGGATAGTGGCAAGCCGATAATTATGCTAATGGGACCCAGTGTGAAAAAGGTTGAGTACCACTGCATTAGAAAGCCGGGCTCAGTGGGTCCATGAGCCTAGGTCTAAGGATGGTGTCAAAAAAGTCAAAGCCCTGTGCAAGAGAGACAGTGCACCCTCCAGTCCAGCATAGCTAAGGCACCTTATTTTCTATAGCCAGTGGTGCACAAGGGAGGGGCGTGGATAGCATCACATCTGGATGCTTTTTATTCCACAGCCCCAGTGACACGGGTTATGCATTTCCAGCTGGATCTACTTTGGAGTGGTGTTCAGCATTAAGCGCCAAGCAGGGCTGAGGTCTCTGGACTGGTGGAAAACACTGCTGCCCTTTAAGTGCCCAGGAACGGTAGAAGGGGTGCAGACCAAACTGAACAACCCTATCTGTATTATTGTAACAGCAGTGGCTGAGCAGGCAGCCGTTCTCGGCCTAGGGTGGGACAGAGGGTTGCAGTCGCTACTCCCGCAGCAGAGTCTTCTGCCATCGCTCAGTCCTTTTACCTGAGCTCTGGGCAGATAGGGCTGCTCTAGGGGGGATGGGAGGGAATTCACAAAGAAAAAGTGAATCGCAGCGTGGAGGCTTTGTCTAGCTCTCATGGACCCCACCTGTCTGCTTGGTTTTGCTCCTCTTAGCAGGGGAAGTTGTCAGGTTTGTCAGCCTGTTCCTGAGTTCAGTTTCTCAGATAGTATCTTAATTTGCCATCTGCCCTGCTCTATTGCTGCTTTAAGGGATGGCAATCTTGTGCCCTCTTTTCTTGGCAAGGGGCCCAGCTTTTTTACTCCTATGGTACCACATCAACCTGCAATGATGCTCACACTGCCTAGTATGATAAAGGCTAGCCAGCCTCCAAGGCCATCTGTGCTTAATGTCACTTTCTCAGGTGTTTCAGACATGGATTTTGCACAAACCCAGGACAAAGAAGGGTTGTTTTCTTGCTTTGGTGATGCAGAAGAGCACCTAGATGTCATGTAAAATCCTATATAAAGAACTTTTGGTCTAGGAACAGGCAGAAATGCTGAGCTGGGGCTGCTTTGCCCGACCATCAGTGTCCCCAGAAGTTCTCCCAGTTCAAAGGAGCCTGCACCCAGTGCAGAGAAAGCCCTAACAGTGACACAGAAACATCTAGGGCAGCGTTTCTCAACCCGTGGGTCGTCACCCAAAAGCAGGTCACAAGGTATATGAAAGGGTCGCGAGCAAACTTTAAAAATGGATCAGCAAACCTAAGGGAGAAAATGTGGGAAACTGTGGCTTTTCCCTTGTAGGCTAGCAGAGCTCCAGCCTGCGAGAGGCTGCTTGGGGTCCCCTATGCCCCATACACCCACCCCTGTCCCACACACTAGGGTGGGAGGGGGGCCTGGGGGGCAGCAGGGCAGGAGTGAGGAGCACTGGGTCAGGACTGCCTATCAATGTTTACAAATGGGTCCTGGTACAAAAACAGGTGAGAACCACTGCTCTAGGGCATGGCAAAGCAGGGACAGTGGAAGCCTTCTGTGGGTAGATGGGGTATGTTGATAGCAGACTGGAAGTAGAAAAAGGTAGTTCAGGGACACGAGGAGAAGTAGCCAAGGCAGATCTGAGTTCTGATGATTCCCAGCACGGCATGCGCAGGAAGAAGGATTCCTATAGCTGCTTGAGTTTGTCCCTGGACCCTGCCCAAACAAGGGGCGAGTCAGCCCCTTAGTTTTGTATCAGACCATTTAGAGTAGTGTGTGGCCCAAGTTTTTTGTGTTTTCATTGCTATTTATCATGTAATAAGCACTCATTAGCTAAAACATATTCCCCTGGTATGGCATAGCTTAATCTGATCTTTTTGGAATGATGTTGGTTAATGAGAGAACACTTTTTTTTTTTTTTAAATAATTCCTTGTAATATCTTCTTATCATAATGGCTTTTAATTAAGAAATCAGGAGGTTATTCTGATCAGAAAGCTGCCTCTCCTGCTGAAATAGGCTTCAGTGATGCAGGATGTTTTGCAGAAGTCCTCGGTGACTTAGGCTCTTAAATCCCATTTCCAAAAGTGACCTAGGCACTTAGGAGCCTGGGCCCCATTGACTTAAATGGGAGTTAGGCACCCAGCCATCAAAAATATCCTCGGGTACCTTTGTAAAGCCCGTTTTGAGCAGTTAATCACTTCTGAAAATGGGCTTTTAGCGCTTAAGTCACTTAAAGCTGCAGGACAGCTTTTACCCAGAGTTGCTTTTGAGCATTTTACTCATAATCCTTAGCTCTTGTCTACACTGCCTCTGTGCTGCACCTAGGAGTGTTGCCGAGAAGCCCACGTGCCCTTGTGTGCGAAACCCTAGAAATGAGGCCGTGTAGCTGCATTGAGCGTATGGCAATAAGTTACAGGGTAGGAGCGGGCACTGGTGGCAGCTTGAATGCAAGGCCCGCTTCATGGTGGCGCTCCCAGGTGTGGCATGGAAGCAGTGCCAACGGGCCCTGTGAAATGCTAGCCTCCCTCGCTCAGAGATGAACGGACTCTTTGTCTCTGCAGGTCCCTACTTCAACCCCCGTTCGCGCCAGCGCATCCCTCGTGACCTCGCCATGTGCGTCACCCCGAGCGGCCAGTTCTACTGCTCCATGTGTAACGCGGGGGCCAGCGAGGAGATGGAGTTCCGGCAACATTTAGAAAGCAAACAGCACAAAAGCAAGGTGTCGGAACAGCGGTATAGGAGCGAGATGGAGAACCTTGGCTACGTACAGTGACATGCCGGCCCCGGCAGTAGTTTGCAGATAGAGCAGCTTGTCTCACCTGCTGTTTGCCACATGCCCTGCTTTGTGCTCCATTTGATAGGAGTCTGCTCTCTAGCTGTACATGTAACACCTGCAAACGTAATGGTATGGTTAGGTTTCTTTTATATCCTAGTTGGCAGGAGTGTGCTCTGCAGGACACCAAGTGTTTTTAATGTTCGTTTGCTAGTTCTCTAAGGCTCTTTGTTGCATTGAGAGGGGGACAGGGACCCCTGTTTTCCTCAGCGCCCTTTTGCATGAGTGTGCAAAGCCCAAGAAGCACTAGGTCTGCTGTGGTTCTCCCGCGTGGGCAGGGCAGGTGAGAAGGCTGCACCCTTTGTCACGTGCCTGGAGTTGTGCACCACAGCATTTCTCAACAGTAAGTGGTTCCTGGACAGCTTGGAGGTGAGGCAGTAATGGGGCCTGCAGATGTGTGGCCTAGCTGCATTCCTTATCTAAAATTCCCTGTGAAGGGAAGTGTAAGAGGCTGCAGCCCCCGGTATAGCTTATAGCATGTTCTTACTGCACTCTGCTCTTGCAGGGGCTGTCAAGAGGTGGTACATACATTGTCTGCAGGGGTGGGTTTTGTTTGCCTCACCCTCACGTACACCAGTCAGACCTCAAAGCTACTGAGGATTTTACTCTCGGATTTGAAATAGGAGAGTAGTTGATCTGCCACATCAACAGAGATTTTTTCCGCCATTGGCCAGCTACCAGTGAGGAAGGATCTTCTGTTGGTGACAGACTTTGCCATGCGGGAGCCACTGGGTTCATTATGCACCTGGGTGAAAATCACCCACAGGAGGAGGGGGGCTTGGGGCCCAGAAAGCAAAGAAGCTAATCAGAAAAGAGTTTATCTAATTAGAGTGACATTTCCTGGCAAAGAGGTTGCTGCTCTGGCCCCACATAGGGCAGCAGTAGAGGGTGCAATGGAAATGGTTTGGGGAGCAGCCATGGGCCCCGTACATCTTATTAGATTGATGCAGAGGCTGAAAGGTGGAGAAGAGGGCATTAGCTGCAGACAGCCAGGGTATCCACAGCTAAATTTCCTGGAGTTTGGAGAATAGATTTCAGCCGCCTCCGCTTCTAGTTGTTCACTGACATTAAGCCTGAGTGACATTATACAGTTGACATGAAATTCACCTCTGGAGTAGAACTACTTGTGTTGGGCATATTTTTTTCTCTTTCTTCCACCCCCAATGTCAGACTTGGCTTTCCTTTATCTTCCTTTCCTGTGAACATCAGCATCTTCAGGTTTGCCTACATGTGAAGGTTAATTCAGAATAAGGCAGGATGTCAATTCGCAGCCGTTCCTGAGCTAGCTCCATGTTTGACGGCTCTTATTTGGGAAAAAGAGTATCTGCACATGCTGTGAATCAGGAGTGGTTAATTGTGAATGACTCTCCTGTGTAGGCAAGCCAAGAAAGGCTTTTATTTTAAGTTTAGTAATGCTGGGGAAGGTATAATGAAGAAGGTTATGTCTGTGCCAGGCTGCCATTCTCTTCCCTGACACTTGTGGTGAATTTGCTTATGCCAGTCATGCTTTATAGCATTCATAAAAGACAGACTGCATTGGTTTCAGGGTCAGCACGTACTGTGCATATTTTGCTGTTCTGGGTCTGATTCAGAGCTGCATCACTCCTTTGATTTGAGTGGCAGGGGCCATGGAGGGTGTGAAGGGTACCTCATACCTTGCTCTCTGCTCCTAGAAGGCAGCAGGTCAAATTCAAACCTGATGTAATTCCACCGACTTCAGTGAAACATCACCAGGGATGAATTTGGCTCACTGTGCACCATGTTGCGGACAGTCTTTTTGTCATCAACCGTATCCATTTCTTGTTGCCTGCATTCTGGCTTTAAAAACAGAGTGTTTCTGTTCATCTATTTTGTTCACAACACAAAAGCTTATAGCACTTGCACATTCAGAAGTAAAAGCTGTCCCCTCACAAGCTGAGGAACATGCCAGCTACGTTGACATCCTGTATGCGACTATACTCCATGAGGAGGAGAATCAAAGTGGCCATCTCCTGTTCCTTTCTGGTTAATGTTATAACGTGGTAACAGATGTCCTTGTGTACAGGGCCTACCCCTGGTCCTCTGTGCTAAGTCGCAGTAAGCAGATTTTGCACAGGGGACCTTGCTGAGTGGGAGCGGACAGGATCCCAGGAATCGGAGCACAGAGCTGCTTTTGCAGCACATGCATCTGCTCTCCCCGTGCTTGTGACTAGGCCCCTGTCATGCCCTATTTCCAAACTTTTTCAGAGAAAGCGACTCCCTTGGGTGACCTCTTTTCAACCCGTTCCCCATGCATACAGTGACACCAAGGCTTCACCCCTACACAAGGGTGTCGGGCAGTAGATGAAACTTAACCCTGTTGCCTCCCCACAACAATTGCTGCACTGTGGCAAACTGCCCATTTACTATAGATGAAAGCCCAGTATGTCCATTGCTCATTAGGCTGCAATGCTTCATAAAGTGAGAGTGGGGGCAGCCCTGTGTTGGTATGTTGTCTAGCCCAGAGCTTGGGGCCAAAGAGGAATTTTTCCTTATAGGATATTGTCTAGTTTCAAATGTCCACTACCTCCTTGGGAGTTTTCCCTTCTAGCCCAAATCCCAGCAGTTCCCTTACATCCATCCAGTTTTCTGTATCGGGACACAGGAATGAGTGTTGTGATCCTGAGAAGTCCAATACCCCCACCTTTCTTCTGCCCCTGCTGCTTCCTTGTGTGATGTAGGGACTGGGACTCAGCAACAGCAGCAGGCATGACAAGTCTCCCAGGCAGGAAGCAAGGCAGCCCTAACTGGGAGGAAGCGAGGCATACTGGGACACTCTTGATCTCTGCAAGGGTCCTGATGTGGCCTTTCCCAGAAGCAACCAAAGACTGCCTCCCCAACTACAGCACCCCATAGTGGTTCCCCCTTAACCCAGAAAATGGCTAGTCACAAAGTTGTAAAACACTCCCACCTTTCTAATAGATTAAGGGTTGAAACCAGCCCAAAATAGGTAGGATTCTGACTATAGTTTATTAAACTAATTATGTATATAGGGATTCAGAATGCTTGAGGGGAAACTCATCCTGGTATAGCTACACTCAGAAATGGGCAGAGCCTGAAAGTAAAATTACAGGCATGGTACCTTATAGACCCCTGCAAAACTTTGATTAGTTTATTTCTTGGGTTAACCGCCACCCCCCCCCCCCCAACAATAAGGGCTTTTGTGAAGCTGTCACATTGGCCAGTAGATGACCTTTGCTGCTAAGAAAAAATAATCAGTGTGTTTGTATTTATTTTACTGTGCTGACCACTAGCAGCCTTGTGGCTATATACGGCTTTATCCTATGGGTTGTTTTTGTTTAACTAGAAAGACCTACGTCGCACTTTGCTCTTGAATCAGAATAAGTATTTATTATATCTGTGAACATGTTTCCCCCCATTCCCTCCCCACATATTTATTTTTTTTTCCCTTGACACACAAAATAAAACCAATCCTTTGTTTTCATGTCAAAATTTGGGATTTGCCTTCAGCTCACTCTTAAATCTTCAGTTCACTGATACTTTAAACACATACATGGCTTTCATACCAGTTATGAACATTTATTTTAAGGCAACCAGTTTATTTTAAGGAAACCAGTACTTGGGATCCATACAATTTATCTGGAATAAGAAAGAGGTCCTATTTTGTTTGTATAAAGCATTAGATATTAAATTGCATTATGTATTAACAAGCAAATGTATTATCTTTATCACTTGATATGGGGCTCTGTGTGGCTGACGGTAACCTTACTGAAAATCTGAAGTAGCCTTCTAACTTTGGGGGAGTTACTCTGGGATTATACCCAGGTTAACATGAGTAACATTTTCTCCACAAGGTTTTATTTTTTTATTACATGCACACTATAGGGCATTATATGCAGATGTGATTCCTAAGCACTGATGTATATTTTGGCTTACTCACGTACGCTTGATAACATGCAAGAAATCCTGCAGTCATATTACTCAGGCAAAGCTCCTGTTGATTGAAAGGGAATGTTACCTAAGTAAGAATGAATGACATGTCTCTCTTCTTAATATATCATATTAGCTGTTTCCAGACAAAGCAGGCTGCTAACTATCATGTCTGTCAATCCTACCTTTGATTACAACTCTCTG
This sequence comes from Crocodylus porosus, assembly GCF_001723895.1. Taxonomy (NCBI): domain Eukaryota; kingdom Metazoa; phylum Chordata; order Crocodylia; family Crocodylidae; genus Crocodylus; species Crocodylus porosus. The sequence continues at coordinate 19,069,136 of NW_017728910.1, read as the reverse complement.
TGCTGGTTTTGCTTTGTTGAGAATGTTTCCTTTGCTCAGTAAGTACTTGGTCCTACTCCAATTCAGACTGGTGGGGAAGATCTCACGGACTTCAGTGGAGCAAAATCAAGACCTGCGACATTTCAGGAATTCTTCCATGCTGATGTCTTGTCATGTATATGTTTTTTATGTTTGTATATACAAGGATGCTCTGGATGAGGAAGATATATCTATGAATGTTCAAGATGGCTCCAGAAGAGCTATTATGACAACTGGGAAAATCCATGCGTTCCCAGGAATAAATTAGCACAGGGGACTGAACAATCCTGGACTCAATCCAGCTCTCATTCAAGTTGATGTCTAAACTCCCTTTGACTTTGCTGGGTCAGGGTTAAGTGTGGTCTGCATAAAATTGGAAGTAAAAATAAAATCTGCTTTCAGATAATGTGGGGTTAGACATTAGCCTCAGGAATCCTTTTCTGGCTATGAGAAAAAAACCATGGAGGTTTTATGTATGGACTACATATATGTATCTGTATATGGAATAAGACATATGCAGCAAAAGGCAGAATTACAGACATTTCAAAGATGAAACACAAAATACTGTTTGTGGATAGATAATCTGTTTTCAGTCCATGCTGAAAGAGGAATTGATTAAGTTTGCTTCCTGCATCTGTCTAGCGGCATCATTTGCAAATGCTTTGAATGTACTTCATCCGGAGCCTTCTTGTCAGATTGGTTTTGTACATTTGTCCTTCTTTTTTTTTTTTATTGTACTAAATCCCGCAAGGGAATAGTCAATGGAAATGAACCTTTTCTTCACTACACAATAAATCATCTTGCTCTCACCATTCTGCCACTTTGGTATTTTGCTTTTGCTATTGTGGGTAAGGAGGCTAAAATGTGCATGCCTCTAAACGGGTTTCAGCCTAGCAGAGGAATTACAAGCGATTTGAGACTGACTGTTGAATTTGTGCACATCAAAGGCCTGACTATGTATGGCACTGATTCCCTTCTGATGGATGCTGAATGGTTTTGTCTGCTAGGTCTGGTTCTGTCGTGGGTCCTCCCATCCAGCCTCTTTGGCTTCAGAAGCAGTTGATGGTGTTCAGCATCTTGCAGGATGGTGCTGACTTAAAAATGGCATTTAAAGGCCTGGTTTTTGGGAACTGGCTTATAGGCATAGATATATGTATTATACGGGGTCAATATGGGCAGCAGGAGTTATATGGATTTCTAAAGAGCTTGGGGGACGCACACGTAGCTTCTCCTGGCTCTGAAAGCAGACTGGCTGTCTAGCACAAGGCCAACAGATGGACACAGCCCGAGAATGAAGCGGGGCGTGCCATAACACGAGACCACAGCCTTCAAAGCAGATGGATTCCTCAATACGACAAGGACACAGTTCGTGTTATGGGACAGGACAGTACATACTTTTTTGGTTCCCAGGCTCTAAGTGACACCAGCTACAAGTCCCGGTTTTGAGGGAGCAGACCAAATTAGGAGAAGGCCTGGAAGGCTTCATGGACGTGTGACCACAGAGAGACAGCCACCCAGAGAGACCCACGGATGAAGAGTCATCTGGGGTCATCAATGGGGATGGAGAATACTAAAGCAGACTTGAGATTAACAAATGGCCCCACCTGTCCCTCCTCTTCCTCCTGGTTCCTCCCTTTGTCCCATCCCTCCCTGTCCCTCCTCATCCTCCCTGAGAGGGGTCCCCATCCCTGTCCCCTGGGAAGGGTGCCTAAGGCCACCATGGACTGAGGGCATGCCAGCAGCCTGTCCCATGCACCACACTAGAGGGGGGTTGTGTGCCTTGGCATCTCAAATCCAGAATACTGACACCTAAGAGAGAGCCTCAGAGTGGAGCCTGCATCCTGACCAGATGTACTTTGACTCGGATGACAGCCCTAGGATTGGTAGACATAGAATTGCTTGGGTGTTTGTCTTGTTGCTTTTTTGTTCTTACTCTGTAGCAATAAATTTGTCTATTATCAACTGGCAGGTGGTGTGGTCAGTTTGAGGGTTGTGCCTGCCCAGAACAAAGGTATAAGGACTAGATTCCTAAAATCCGGTATCAACAGGTGGGAGCCAAAATTATTGGGAAGACCTTTACATCCCAATATGCCTTCCTTGAGATTGGACATGTTCAACTGGGAGATGAGAATAAGCATGCAAAGGTGGAGTGGAATATTGCGTGGCGATTAAGCCTTTGAAATGGTTATTAAAATGCTAGGATATGCTAGGCCTGATTTATACATACATCTTTTTTTCTTTTTTTTTACCAGGGTATAGACCTTCAGAAAGACTGATTCTAGCCTCATAAGCACCACTTTATATGTATATCTGAGTTTCCTAAACCAAGAGTATAAAGTTAAGTTCACGCTTACACCATTTCCTAAACAGGAAAGATTTCCTGCTTAAAGTGCAAGGTCCTTCCATGGCAGCCTCAATAAAGCCCTTGAAAGGTGTAACAAGGTGTTAGGAGAAATACAACAAGTTGCAGGCCTCTGTTCTCAGCGGGAAGGCACCATATTCACACCTACCTCCCTAGATCTTATTCTCAGAGGTGAGTGACTCAGTATGGAGAATTAATGAGACAGCCCCTCGGCTCAGGGAGATATTGCTGTGGGCAGATCTTGCCAGTGACTGGGTTACACCTGTTGGACATTTTCCATCCCTGGCTAAATGCTCAGAATTCACTTTTCATGCATTTTCCCAAACAAGGTGGGAATTACAAAGAAGGGTTAATAACAAAGACAACAGAGATGTGGGCTTGGGTGGTTTCATTTCAGCATTATGATCCTGTGTTTATCTATTACCTGAAAACGCATTCACGTAGTCTTACCAAAAAACTACTGCCTGTGATCGGCCAATCATGCTTCCACTGAAGTCGGTAGGAATTTTGTCACTGAACCACACACTGACGCTCGTTCCAAAGTTTGTCTAGCGACTGAATTGTAATGCAGCCCCCATTTTTCTGGAAGGCTTTGCTGATCTAAGGAGGGCTTTCTGGAGTTCATTCCAAGGAGTGAATGGGCTTCACGGCAATCAACCTGGAGGTTGCGTGGGATAGCTTCCTTTCGTCCATATTCTTGGGGTAAGATACGGAGCATGCATTTCGGGCACGTAGTCTGCTGTGCACCTCCCCTTTGTAGCCAGTGGATTATCATGGACTCACTGAACTTGTCTTTGACCTGACAAAGACCCCTCAACACTGCTTCTGCTGGAGAGGCTGCTGTGAAGTCCCCGTGTGTCACATGCAGTCAGCTGCTGAATACCTCTTGGGCTTCTTTGCATCCAGCTGTTCATCTAGAGCGGGCAGTGAAACGGTGGCAGTACTGCTGTGATCTGCTCCCCCCCCCGACCAGGCTAAGCAACTCCTTTTCATTAGTGTTAATGACACACTACAACTGGATTTGTGTATATTCTTGATAGAAAATAAAATTCTGAAGCATCCTGGCTACAAGATAACGTTATCATCCAAGCACAAATTCCTCAGTGACTTCCAATTCAGGCAGGAAGTTTTTCCTTTAATTCAAAACCCCAATTAGGACAAAACTCTTCAAAGAGCAGCAAGCCCTCATTACCTGCTATTGACAGTCACTGCAGTCAGATGAATCATAAGGCTCTCCTCTAGCCCTTGCATGCCAGTAATTGCATTTTTATACAAATTCCAGGGCAATTCAGCTTAGTCTTCCTCACTTGCATGCCTACCTAGGCGACTCAGTGCAAAGTCACAGAGTTTTGTAAAATATCAAGTCGGTGAAAGAGAAACGGATCAAAGATGTAGGCTAATTTCTATGCCTTTGACACTTAATATGTTCCCCCTCTTGTGATGCCTGGGCACTTCTCCCCGCTACACGTTATAGATGCAGAAGTGCAGCACAGAGACTCGGGGTGCCTACACAACTTGTGCTGGGCTTTTGAGAAGGGCGCCTCACCTGGCTACTGGGGAAGCTCTGCATTTTCTAATCTAGGAGAGAAGCAGTGAAGGCACCCCCGGGGCATACGTCACTGTACCCCCCCGCATGCTTGCGAGTGGAGTTGGAAGAGTGCTCAGTATAACTTTATCACCTTATTTCAGGGTTTGACACATATGAAGTGAAACTGGTGGGAAAGGGTTCCTTCTCGATGGCACTCCTAGGAGCTCCATGGATTTAGTTGCCCAAGATCACGAGACATTTGTAGCAGGTCTCAGAAATGCCAGTCTAGTGCTCTAATTCCTGGACCATCCTGCACCCCTGTTCCTTCAACAGTATAATTGATTGCAACAGTCCTCTGATTTCTATGATTTATATTACTTTATAAGATGTTGGTAAATCGACTGTGGCATGTATAGGCCAAGACCTAACCATGATGCCATCTCTGCTCTTAAATCTCTGCTGAGAAGTGAAGAGGGGCTGCCAGTTTTATGGAGCATGCAGGTTAGAGAGAGGCAGACTCTGGAGTTTATATTTACTTTATGTACAAATATATATTGTCCCTACTTCTGTTATTCTTTGTTCTAAGCTACAAGATTTAAATATCACTTGACTGATTTGTAAGAGTTAAAAATTATAACCGCATAACATATTATTCAGGGGGCTTAATCCATGCTAGAATTATACCACTTTTTAAGTTGCATAACTGTTTTGTGCCTAATTCACTTATCACACCGATATAAAATAGGAGCAGATCCACCTAAAGTCAGCCTAATTACATCAGTAAAAAGGGAGAAACAGACATTATTTCCAGTATATCATATGGGTCTCTATTGACAGGTGTTTGCTGTGTCTACCAAGGAGCTAAACATGTTAAATCAAGTGTTGCTTTTCATCAGGAGCTCCTTTTTCACACAGGGATATTTTGAATGGAAGAACAAAATCTAGGTTGACAAGAGAAGGATTTAGAGGTTGGGTTGTTTTAGAAAAACTAATATGGGAGCAAAATAAACTGCATATACTGTCATCACAGTGTCTGCAGAATCAGTTGATAGAGGAATAATGCATTTATCTAAAAAAAACAGATACACGTTCACCTAACTGAATCAGACCGACAGCATTCCTAATTTTACATCAGCCTGTCTTGCCTCTAGATTTTAAAAGATAAAGTCTATGACAGTGGTTTGCAACATTTCTGGACTTGAGGCACCCCTCAGGGGACTCAAGGTACCCAACCATGACTTTTGGGAATTGGTTTTTGAAACTGAGTGCTGCTCAATTTATATATTACAGTGCTTACGTTCCTACACAGGGACTGAACAGCAGGTTTTCCAGGCAGGGATAAGCCTGAGCCTGGCTTATCAGCTTATTTTATCTCCTTACACCTCACTTATCTCATAACACCTTGTAGCACCCTTCAAAGTATCTGGCAGCACCCTAGGGTGCCCTGGTACCCTCCTTCAGAAACACTGGTCGAGGGGTCACTAGGAACTCACATGGGAAAATTTCTGTGTTTCTGTAACTATGGAAAATTAAGCATTAATGCCCGGTATTTGCGGGAGGTTATTAAAAGAAATACTGATGATGTGGGGATATTTTTTTAAATCTTGGAGTTAAAATTGACCATACTAAATGAATGTAGCCTTTTAGAGTTGATTGAGATATCGCAAAAGTAGGAAGTTGGTAAGAGTTATGGTAAAAGGCCATTTGCAAGTTGCTGTTTAAGAAAACCATCTAAATGATTATTATCAGTTTCCCATCAGCAGCATACTGGGCTACAACTAGGTAATGGCCAAAGTATGACATTCTTGAGTGTTAAAAGACAAATGGATTTTGTTGGGGAAAGATGTCAAGCATCTTCAAATCCCATAGCAGTGAATAGTACTCAAAACCTTGCAGGACCAGCTATGTGATTGTGGCTTTCCCAATTCAGACCTGGTGTAAAGGGGTGCATATCCGTTTGTTTCTTTGAGGTTGTACTTGGCTATACCAGATTTGAATATGGCCCTTTGTGCCTTCTCTTTATCAACCTAGTGCCTGTCACCTTGGGATCCAACGGCCAGAAAAATGGCCTATTCAATGGACACTCTCCTTTAACTAACACCTGTGAATATTCACTTTACTTTCATTTAAGGATTTATTTTAGGTTTACATCAGGATCGGAAATCGTAACACTGATTGACAATGAATAAGAGAGTTTTTTTGGCCTTTCTCCAACTTCCAAGTTGATTGTTTTAAAGCAGCTGTTTTCAAACTCTGGAGTGTGCCCCCGAAGGTTGTGAAGAAACGTTTGGGGGGGGGGCGCAATGCAGGGGGGGCGCAAGCAAGAAGTTTGCAAGGAGCTGGCTCTGCTGCAGCCCTCTTGGGAGATGCAGGGGCAGGGAGGCCCAGACAGGCTCTGCCAATGGGCTGCTGCACCTCCGGGAGCCTGGCACGGTAGGCACACAGCTCAGAGCCACAGCAAGGCCAAGGCAGATGGTGCTGGGGCCACAGTGGATGGAGCCTGCCCTGCTGAGTTGAGCTGAGCGGAGCTGCTAGGATGAGGGGTGCCCTGTGTCTGGCTGCAGTGCTCTCTGGGGTGAGGGGGGGCACAAACAGAATTACAAGTCAAAGGGAGCCGCAGCTCAAAAAGCCTGAAAATTGCTGTTTAAAGTCTGTTTACTTAGGAAAGACCCAAGTGGTTATTAGATAAAAAAAAATCAGTTACAATGAATATTATTTAAAAATACGAAGAGGAAAAATGACCAAAGTCGGGGGAAAAAAGGATATTTAAAGTATGTAGTTCACTTTCATTTTTAGCAATTTGGAGACAAAGAGAATAAATGAATGACAAAATTTGCAGTCTTAGAGGAATATTATGATTCTGTGGCTAAAACCCTAGGTACAAGTTTGACAGTATACTTAAAAAGTCGGTTGTAATTTTCTGCCCATCTTCCATTTTTGTTATTAGTCACAATGTGGCCTTTTTGTATTCAAGGTTTTTAACAGTCTCTTTGATGCAATGGGTAGGTTCAGGCCTGCTAGTGAAAATTGCTGTTATAAAAATGATAAATGCTGGGGGGGAGGGGAAAGCAGAGGAAACCCAATTGTATGGAAGGTGTTCTGTTGGAAGAGAGTAGCTTTATTCTCAGTCATGGTCTATGTCACAGGTGGGCAAAATGTGGCCTGTGGGCCACATGTGGCCCACCAGGCCATTCTATCTGGCCTGTGGGGCCCCTAAAAAATTTAGAAAATTAATATTGATCTGCCCCTGACTGCCTGTCATGTGGCCCTTGATGGCTTGCCAAAATCCAGTAAGCAGCCCTCCACATGAAATAATTACCTGCCCCTGGCTGAACCCTGTTTCCACCCTGCCTGAATCAGTCACTACGGTCCCACTTTTTAAATGGCCAGAGTGGGCAACCTGGTGGAAGAAAGGCTAAAAATGTCCAGAGTCCAGGGGAGAGGACTGGGGATCTCTCTAACAGGGCCTACACAGGCAGAAACTACCACTGCTTGAGTGAATGTATGTCAATTCACTTACAAATTATATGACTGCCACTGTCCTGAGATCTGAAACCGATGCCTTCCGCATCCGGACTGGGGTCAAACAAAGTTGTGTGATTGCTCCCACCCTGTTCACCATCTACCTGACAGTCATCGTCCACCTCATCCGAGATGATCTACTATCCGGCATCAGTATCCAGTATCGACTGGACAAGAAGCTTTTCAACCTTGGGCGCTTCCAGGCAAAAGCAAAACTCACCGCCAAGGACATCCACAACCTGTAGTTTGCAGACAATTGCTGCATGATGGCTCACTCTACATAGGATGTGCAAGTGACCTTAGATCTCTTCAACACTTTGTATAAGAGACTTGGCCTGTCCTTGAATGTTGAGAAGATTAAGGTTCTCCACCAACCATTCCTAGGCGAGCTGAACATCCCTCACACTATTTACATGGATGGGGAGGCTCTGGAGTACGTGGAGTGCTTTCCATATCTCGGCAGCCACCTCTTGCAACAGGTTACCATTGATAAAGAAGTCCAGCACTTGGGTCAACTGTGCCAGTGCTGCCTTCTTCAAGCTGTGACAACATGTCTTCAAAAATAGAGACCTTCAGAAGTCAACAAAGGTCCTGGTTTACAAGGCTGTCATGCTGACCACCCTCCTCTACTGCTGTGAAACTTGGACCATCTATCGATGTCACATTAAGACCCTCAAGGGCTTTCACCAGCGGTGCTTTCTTTGAATCCTTGGGTTCAAATGGGAGGACTGCTGGACCAGTGCGAGTGTCCTCCATGAAGCTGCGCCCACCAGCATCAGAACCTTGCTCTTGAGAAATCAGATTCATCCACTTTGGGCCACTCTGTCTGGATGTCCAAAAACTGCCTCCCTCACCAGATTTTCTTTTCCCAGCTCTTCATTGGCCAATGCTTAAAGGGCAGCCAAAGCAAACAGTACAAAGACACACTCAAGGTTGCCCTCAAGCATGGAGGCATCAACACCAATGGCTGGGCGGAGCAAGCTGCTGACCGTTCGGTGTGGTGCCACCTGGTCCATCAAGGCGTGCATCACCTTGAGGCCCAATGACTTGATACTGGGGTGGAACATCTGCAGCAGAGGAAGGAGAACGAGACCAACTCAGGGCTGCAAATCCCACTCCCCCATGCAATAATATGCCCCCATTGCCAAAGAACGTGTGTATCCAGAATCAGGCTCCTCAGTCACCTGAGGACCTATCAACCCATGGATGTCATCCTCAACTCCGAGGGACTGCCGTCGCTGAAATCAACTTTATTAGAAGGAGTTCAGTAAAAACAATGGGCCCAGTTAAATTGCTAACACAGTCCAAAGACCATTTCAGGAGGAGTTTTGGAAGCACAAGGAGTGCAGTCTTGTAGCTGAGGCTTGGGACTCTTCAGTAATCTGTTTTGAACTTGGTGAGAGGAACACAGCAGGAACGAAGCAATCAGTGGATTTCCCTGATTTCTAAGGAGCCCAGTCTGCATGTCCATGGCTAGAAGATGAAGTAATAGCATCTCTTGGCAATAGGTCTACTGATAAAGAGACACTTAAGCTGGACAACCATGAAACCCTTTCAGGTATTAACTAGCACACCATATAGAAAACAGATTCGGAAGTGGAGGTCAGTGCAGGATCCAGCCACAGTTACACATATACATAATAAGGATAGGTTAGAAAATTACAGGCCCTGAAAGAGTTGCTGTGGCAATCATCTTAATCTGACACAGAGCACACATGCTAATTCTATATGGCAAAGTTTTTATGACACAGGAATAGCTTTGACCACTAGTGGGCACACGATGAACCTGAAGTTCTGAATGCACGAATGAGGCCAGTTTTGCTTTGTGTTCTGCTTTTGACCAAATTCAAAGGCATGAGCCCGATTTAGGGAAGAGCGTTCTTAAATCATTTGTTTTGAAAAAAAAAGCAAAGCCATAGTAGGGGGAACCGTCAGGCTGCCCACTTAACAATCTGAATGGTAAATGGACGAGCAACCAAGCTCTCAGAAATGGTTCACAAGAGTCCCTGGGTCACATCAAGTGCCAGTCAACATTTATAATTGGCAGCACAGAAAAATCACAATCCTACCACAGAGTCCAAAGCACAGAGCTTCAGAATAGAAAGCTTACCTTCCCCAAGCAATGGGACCCAAAAAGAGCTCTTGTATCCAAATGATAGGCTAGAACACTTATAAGAGAAAATAACCAGTGCATCCCAGAGGCAAAACTGGCAGGTTCTTGTGACCCTCTTGGACTCCATTAAATTGCCTTTAACATCTAAGGTCTGGTAGACTTTTCTCAGTGGGCTCCCCTGCGTAAGTGCATGAACCTATTATTAGTTAATTGTGCCTAAACGTATAGCACACTTGTTAAATAGAGCAGGTCCCCATCCTAAAGAGTTTGCACCACTTAAATATTGCTCAGAGGTGCAGCAAGCTCCTTCAGTGCCCTGGGTAGAAAAAGGGGAGAGATAGGGGAGGGAACGGATGTGCAGACATGTCTGTATGGACTTGTTGGATGGAAATAAACTGTTTCCTTAAAAAAAGCAAATCACTAAAGGGCTTAGCCTCTAGCTACATCATCTGTGTGCTTTAAGGCCCGCTCCAAATAGTTTCCCTGTTCTGTTCCTCAGAGGAACAGCCTATTAATGAGACTGCAGTTGGAAGCGTGGTTGCAGGTATAGACATATTCAATGACTTTTAACTTCCTTAGCTCAGTTCAGCTGTGGCAGCACAGGCAATAAGGTCTGTATAAACCCACCAGAAACCTTGGGCATGTACTTGGGGATCTACTATGCTGCTTAATTTATTAACGCTCTTTCTCAGGTATGCCTACATTTGCTGCATTCACATCTCTGATTGCTATATAGATGCACACTTAGGAATGGTTAAAATGTTTTCTAAATCTGTATTTTGGTTCCTACCTCATTTTTTCAGTGGTATTAAAGCAGTGATAGTGTTATACTGCCCTCAGTTTAGTATTAATATTGCAGAGTAGGTAAAGAAATGGAATTTTATGCCAGTTTCTATACCATTAACTAGTAGTATCCTATTAGAAACAGAAGAGGGCAGTTGTCGTACCGCCTCTGTATTTTTGAGAATGAAACTTTAGCAGCCCAGATTCAGATAGAAGGACTTTTTATGAATGAATAAAAATAACACAGTATCCAGAACCAGCATTAGTGTAATTAGTATAGAAAATAGGTTAGACCCCACCACAGAATCCCTGAGCTTCAGCTGGCAAAATTAGATTTCTTGCAATTTTACTGCAATGCCATTAAAATAATCAAGGGAAGTTGGGGCCTGTTCCCCTGAGCTGTTCAGCTTCAGTGAAGGGCACTCAATACCATACAGGATTAATCACTGATTTTTTGGTTTTTGATCCAAACTGAAAAATAAAACATAATTGCTTTGGGTCTACCTGCAATGAAAATGATTAGTTTTCTTTGGAAACACAGAAAATAATTAATTGTAAATTGAAAAAAATAAAAACCACATTAGTCAACCCCAAACAACTTGGGATGCTTTGGGTTTTGAATATTTTTACTTTTTAATTTTCTAAAAATTGAATTTAGGTCACTGCCTCAATGAAATGGCACATGGAAGTGAAAATTTAAGTAATTTTGTTAGAGTATGTAAATATGGAACATTTTGACCTCTTCAATGTTTCTAAGTATTCTCTGGCAAAAATGATGCAATGGTTTCAAGATGGATTTGGGAATATGTTTGATTGACCTGAAAGGACATTTAAAATTACTAAAATACCAAACCAAAAACTTTATCTAGGGGTGATAACAGCTGGTGAATTACAGAACAGCCCTCCGGCGGGCTTTAAACTAAGCTCGTTGGGGAAAGGGGAAGACGAGGGTGGAGGAATCATCGGACTGCCAGACTAAGCAACGCCCGCAAGTATGGCCCAGCCTAGACCAATGAGTGAAACGTATACACAGGTAAGCAACAGGGGCCAGGGCAATGCTATGATTAGGGGGCCAGTACACACATCCACAGGAGGCCTCAAATGCCTCTACACAAACACCCGTAGTATGGGCAACAAGCAGCAGGAACTCACCCTCCTGCTGGCTGACACCAACCCAGACATAGTGGGGATCACTGAAACGTGGTGGGACTCAACACATGACTGGGTGGTTAATGTCAAGGGCTATAGGCTGTATGGGAGAGACAGGACAGGGAAGAAAGGTGGGGGCGTGGCACTCTACATTAAGGAGGAATATGCATCCTCATCAATTAATAAAGAATCAGAGGAAGGGAACTCTGAAGTGCTTTGGGTTAGATTACAGGGCAGTCGAGGGGAAAGAGTCTTAACAGTGGGGGTCTACTACAGACCTCCCAACCAAGGGGAAGAGCTCGACCAAGAATTCTTAGGTCAGCTCACCGAGGTAGTGAAGTCTAAGGATGTGGTAGTCATGGGGGACCTGAACTTCCCGGACATTTGCTGGGAAGAGCAGTCAGCCAGGTCTGACCACTCACGAAGGTTCTTGGCCAGAGTGCAGGACCTCCATCTAACCCAGGAGGTGCACAGCCCCACCAGGGGGGATGCCTTGTTGGACCTGGTGCTGGCCACGGGAGATGACCTGGTGAGGGGGTGCGGGTGCTCGACCACCTGGGCGACAGTGATTATCGCCTGCTGGAATTCACCATCCAGCGCAAGGTGGGAAAGGCCTGCAGCAAGGCAGCAACCCTAGATTTCAGGAGGGCAAACTTCACCGAGCTAATGAGAATAGTCAGGGAGGCACAGAGGTCCCAGAGGGGAGGGGAGCCAGGTGACCAAGGTGAGTGGTCGCTCCTCAAGGAGATGATCCTCCAAGCCCAAAGAGAGGTAATCCCAATGAGGATCAAAGGGAGCAGGAGGGCGCACAAGCTCATCAAAAGCATCTGGGAATGTCTCCCAGCTAAAAGGGAGGCGTACACCCAATGGAAGGGGGGGCCATCACCAGAGATGACTATACTGCCGTTGCTTGGGGATGTAGGGGGGCAGTCAGGAAGGCCAAGGAGGAGATGGAACGGGGTCTAGCTTCCCGGATTAAGGACAATAAGAAGTCCTCCTTTAAATACATAGGGGGTAAAAAGAAGGTTCTGGGTAATGTGGGGCCCTTGCAGGACACGTTAGGAAATTTGGTCGTCACACCAGACGATAAAGCCAACATATTTAACGATTTCTTTGCCTCAATCTTCCTAAGAAGGGACCGGAACAGCCACCCCACCTCAGGCCCCAGGGGAGGGAGGCACACCTGGGCCAAGAGTTAGTGAGGAACTAGCTAGGGAGCTTCTGGAGGAACTGGACGTATTCAAGTAAGCCGGTCTGGATGATCTCCACCCTACAGTACTAAAGGAATTGGCTGAGGTCATTGCAGGACCCCTGGCGCGGCTTTATGAGCACTCACGGTGCTCTGGTATGGTGCCAGAGGACTGGAAGAGGGCCAACGTGGTCCCCATCTTCAAAAAGGGGAAGAAGGAGGACCCGTAAAACTATAGGCCAGTTAGTCTTACTTTGATCCTAGGCAAGCTGTTCGAGAAAATTATGCTGGCACACATCCATGAGGGGCCAGCAG
>NW_017728910.1:19026706-19054877 GCF_001723895.1 Crocodylus porosus | reverse complement strand
ACTGTGAAGTAGTTCTTCCGGATGTCTAATCTAAACCTACTCTCTAATAATTTGTGTCCATTGTTCCTTGTCATGCCAGGGGGCACTAGGGGAAACAGTGTCTCCCCTAAACCCTTCTGGTCCCTCTGAGTGAGTTTATAGACAGTCACCAGGTCCCCCCTCAGCCTTCTCTTGTGAAGGCTGAACAGGTTTAGGTCCCGCAGACTTAAGTGCAGTAGATTAATTCTACTGCACATTAGCACGGCTTTTGCCATGATGCGCTAATGTGCAGTAGAATTAGTCTGCTGCGCATTTAGCATCTCATGTAGATGCACCCGCTCATCTGGTTCTAGCCTCATATATGAGGGCAATTACAGTAGTTTCCTTCTGTTACCTTTGTGCCACCATAACATTTCTTATGGCAATGCAAAGCAACTGCCAACAGACATCCATACCTTTAGTTACACCACATTGTACCTGTGACAAAATTCATTGTGCTGCTTTATTGCAGCAGACATCTATTTGCTTTATAGCAGGAGACTGGGGACAGCCCAGAGCTACCCACCCACTTCTGCCATGTCAGGCAGGCGCTCCCTGGCTTGAAGGCCCCAGTCCTGCACTAACTGGGAGTTCCTGCACAGGGCTGGGAGGGCAGGGAGAGCCTATGTGGCTTTCCTTGCTTCCCGGAGCACGTCCCTAGTAATTTCTGGGGTGCATCTTTGGAAGTGGGGAAAGTTGGGGTTTCCTTAAGTTTTACGACATGACCCCAGGATCTCTGAGACATGTCTAGGTAAGTGGAGAAATGTGGGGTTTCCCCCCCTACTGAGCTGCATTCCTTGAATCTCCAGGATGCATATTGGTAAGCAAGGAAAGTTGGGTTTCTTCACCTACTGAGATGCATCCTGGAGATCCCGGGGGCTCTTCTCAGTAAGTGGGAAAAGCCAGGCAGGTGCTCCCAGGGCTTGAGGGCCTGATCCTACGTGGGGATTCTCATGGCGTGCTGGATGGGGCCCCTGAAGTCCTGGGAGGACACATCACCTATTGACCCACTTGTTTATGTTGTGGGACAGCAGGTGACATGAATTTTGCCCACTGAAGCAGATCAGCTGTGCCATGATACATCCCGGCATGATGCTGCTCCATTTAGCAATGTCTATTTCTATGCTGAGTGTCTTCCAGAAGCGTATTAAGTGAAGGACTCCTTCCTGCCAGGACATTTGCTCCTTCTCACCAAGGGGAAGAACTGTGTGTAGAGTGGATTGTTGTGTTTTGGTATTTCACTACCATTACGACACCAGCAAGGGGGTCATTTCCTTCTCAGGTGCCCATCAATCCCAGGTGGGAAAAGTGCGTAGGATGTGGAAAATTTTCAGAATGAGCTAGAGATCACCCATGTCCTCTACAGATAAAGATTTGTGCAGACTCACTGGGGCATAAACTGGCATATCTCACCCATTCCCAATCCAAAATCATTCCCCCAAATTCTTCCAGAATTACCTAATCTCACACACTCTGGCAAAAATTAAATCCTGCTCTTTATCCATACTCTCTGAAAATACAGTGAACTGGTGGAAAAAGTTACGTTTTAGTCTTCTCCCTAGGTGAAAACAGGATGTTATTGACCCAGAACATCCAGGAAATGTCCGTATTAATGAATACACAATGCCTCAATTCTTCTATGTAATTTGGGATGCTGAAGAAGTAACTTCAGTCAAGGCTTACTCTTATCTTAAATGTTATAGTATCTGATTCATTTCATTGTAATCCTTTGAAGGAATCTGATTTCTTGGCACCTCAAATTAAACAAGGATGGAGTTTCAAGAGTGCATGTGTGTAAAAGCACGGGTCACAGGGAGGCCTCCTCTTTGCCAGAAGATAGCAGGATTTCTGCTCTGTGTGTTTGGGCCCGGGTCACAATTCTGGGATTCTAAAATACACCAGAGAGATAAAGGGCAACATGTGCAAAAGTCCCTACGGGCTAGATCCATAAAGGCTCTTACTGAGCCTAAATACCCCAGTGGAACTGGGCCTAAGCCACGGTGGAATCAAAATGCTACTGATACATGTCAATGTACCTAACTCTTCTTCCCATATGAGAAGAAGCTATGTTGTTTCTTGGTTTGTGGGGGGATGTGTGTGTGTGTTGGGGGGAGGAGGGACGGGACTGTATTGTACCAGTACATTCATTGTACCAGTACATGTGAAGCAGCATAACACATATGTGTGAATGAGGGCTTCCTTTTTTGGAAAATGCTGCATTGATTCCCTTCAACTACTTTCTAGGGCAGCAGTTCCCAAACTCTGACAGATTGAGTGCCACCAATTTAAAATGATACCGCCTTAACTACCATTGGCACATTTTTCATACACACAGGTAACAGACTATGAATTAAAATAACATCAAAACATGTAGTAATCAGAAAACGTTGTTTTATCAGTTATGGCAGCCATATAAAACAATTGTAAATTGAAAAAAAAAACCCAGCATAAGCCAGGGGTAGGCAACGTTTTTGGCCAGAATACCATACAAACCCATACGTGTACCCTGTAAGGTGCCAGAGCATGGGCACACCAGAAAAACAAAAGTGCGATGGAGGGTACATGGCAGGACACACTGCATATTAATATAGTTAATAATCATAAATCTTGGTCCTTTCTTTTTTACAGCAAATACCAGGTTTTCTAAACATTTTAAATCTGGTGACAAGAAATAAAACTTCATATACTACCTTTGCTCTTGTGTATTCTTTTTTGTTAAGCATGTTGTGATGGGGGGTGGGGGAGAGAGAGAAGGGAGGGAGGACAGAGAGGGAGACAGGTGCGTGGAGAAGCAGACACGAGGGAGGTGCTGCGGGCAGGCTGGCCTGGCTGGGCCCTTGGGAAGGCAGCAGCTGGAGGAGGGGGGGTGGGTGTGGAGCGGGAGCTGTCCCGGGGCTCTGCAGACTCGGGCTGCAGCAGGGGTGCTTACAGGCACTGGAGGCGGGGCCCGTCTCAGGCTGCACAGCAACGCGGGCTTGGGGTGCAGC
This sequence comes from Crocodylus porosus, assembly GCF_001723895.1. Classification (NCBI taxonomy): domain Eukaryota; kingdom Metazoa; phylum Chordata; order Crocodylia; family Crocodylidae; genus Crocodylus; species Crocodylus porosus. The sequence continues at coordinate 19,051,872 of NW_017728910.1, read as the reverse complement.
CGCGCTGCCCTCAGGGGAATGCCGCCTGGCTGGGGCAGGACGCTGGGCTTGGGGGGCTCCCTGCTCAGCCTGTGCATGCCGGGAGCAGCGCAAGAAGGGACTCCCTGGGCTCTGGGAATTGCCACTGCAGGCGGTGCTCAGAGCTGAGCTGGCCGGTAGCCCATAGCGCAGCGGCCCTGTGCAGCACCTGCCCTGGCCCTGGCCCCTTGAGGGGAGCTGTGGGTGGGCCGGGCCAGGGCCTGGGCAGGCTGAGGCAGCTGCAGTGGCCCAGCTCATGTGGCCAGGCCCCAGGAGCAGGGACGGCTCCTGGGAGCTCCCTGAAACAGTTCCTTGGACCTCTCATGGCCAGGCCCTTGCAGTGGAGGCAGCTCTGCCCCACTCAATCTGTGCCTGGCATGCAGGGAGGCTGAGTCCAGAGTCAAATGCCCCCACAAGCCTGGCATCCTGCCTCTGCCAGGTGGCATCCTCTCACGGAGTTGTGTATAGGGGCAGGAGCCCCCCCCCAATGAGCCACCCAGGGCTCCTGCCATCCCCCCTGCCCCATTCACCCCTGTCCCACTCCCTCCCTCACTGTGCGGGTCTCGTTCTGCCCCTCCTGCCCCTTCCCCCCAGCACACTTACTTGCTGGGTGCTGCTGGGCACTGCTGCACACATGCCTGGGTTGCATTCCTGGCCCCTGCAGCAGGCTGGGCTGTGTGTGCATGGCTCCAGCCTTCCGTGTACCACTCACAGGTCATCTGCATGCCACTGGTTGTATGTGTACCACAGTTTGGGAACCACTGTGCTAGGGCAATTTTGCCACTGTGGTCCTACCCAAGGGCAGGAACTTTCTGGTAATGTACTCCCGAGGAAGGACACACTGGAAGTAAGCATGATTTTTTCTACATTATAGACAGATTCAGTTATAGACCTTCAGTGAAACAACAATGGTGGAAGAGCTAACCAGAACTGGACAACTGTGCTGATGCAGAAAATAATGAGGGTTGCCCCCCAGTTTTTTAACTGGCGCTTAACTTTTATTTGCAGCTCTAGCCAAGAATGGCGTCCCTTAATGACAATCCTGACAGTGTAGCGCTCCCTAAATTAACACAAGAGCAATGAGACTTTAATGGAAACACTAATTACAGATGCCAGAATTATTCAGCTGCAATTCAAAACCTGTGATGTGGAGAAACTCCTAGTACGGATGGGCTGTCATCTAATTTCTTTGAAGCTGCCTGTGAAAAGGTGACCCTGGCTTTACAAGCCAGTTACAAAGCTTGTTCTCCAAAGTGCCATACACCCAACTCTCCCATGGAGATCAGGGGGTATGGAAGTTGTTGAATACCTTGCCAAGAATCACGGCCAAAATGGGGACTCTCTCCCTTGCTTTCCTGATCAATATTGACTGTAACACACTGTCAGACTTGGATCTGTGCTTTAAGGCATAATTTGCATGACCAAGTTTTGCTAGCTTGGCCATATCAGCAAAACCCCTGGTTTGGACACAGTAATACTGACCAAAAAGGAATTTTGTTGGCTTAGCTTGTGTTGGTCAGGAAGATGGTGTAGCTAAGCTGGCATGGTGTAGGCCATGCCTTCTTTTGGCACAGGCTAGGCCACCATCAGAGGACTCTGCTGACATTGCTTTGCTGGCACAGCTCTAGTGGCAGAGGCTCTGTAATGCAGCCAGGTCCTAGGACTGATAGGTCTTATATGGAAGAAAGACTTGCCATTAACACTGGATTTGCTTGTACCCAGCTTCTGGTCCACTGCAAGCAAAAGAATGTGTTTTGTGTACCTTTGCTTTCAATGGGCTTTAGATCAGGGTCAATGGAAAGACTCCCTTGGATTTCAGTAATCTATGAAAGAGACCCTTTGCACCCGTAAGAAGTGGCCGAGCAAATGTCCCAGAACAATGGACACAAACATTTAAATGATTGCACTTTGTCCTGGGATCAAATGGTTTATCTCAGGACAAATGTGCTATTCTGTTTATAGCATCAGAGGTCTAGCTACTAGCCCTGTGTGAATGGGGAAGTATTTGATTCAGATTTGGATTTGGAGGACAGTGATTTGATTTGGATCACTGGATCACTGTCTTGAATCAATTTGGCTGAATCAGTTTTGGAAGATTTGGCGCTGAGAGATTCAGTGATTCGGATTGGCCGGGGAGAGGCAGGCACAGCCGGGTGGCTTCAGGTTTTCCCATGGCTTCTCTGGCTATGCCTACCTCCTCCCCGAGTTGGTTGGGCAACTTGTCCCAACCCTAGCCCCAGCCTCATGCCCCTTCCCTCCCCCCTCCCCATAACCCCAACAGACTTACCAGCTGGAGGCAACTGTCAGCTGCCTGTTTAGTCTATGGTCGAATCTCCGAATCAGCCAAATCTTTTTCCGAATTGATTTGGATGCTTCAAATTGATTTGGAGCTTTTAATTGGTCTCCTGATTTGATTTGGATATTCGGTCCCCAAATAGGGCCAAATCTCCTCTGTATCGAATCAGCTACCAAAGCGTTGCACACCCCTACTAGCTACAGCTGTAGTAGATACAGAACATCATTTGACTCAAGTATTCTTCCATAGTACTTCATAATACAGTCTTCACATATGGACAGCCTCCAATTCTTACCCTGCTCTCAGTTTGATGTATACAATCAAAACCACCCAGTCTTGCATCTGTTCCTTACCCATTGACTGGATCCCTTTATACTAAGCGAAATCAAAGTCTCTTAGAATGACAGATGGAAGAAGCAGGGGGAGAAAACCCAGCAAGCATGAGAGATGGTTCCTTTATAATGTGTTAACTACCAAGATGTCAATCTAATAAAAATGGCATCTCTCTATTTTTGCCCACTAGCATTACAGCTTGAAGGGTCAGTCTCAGTGATCTGGCTGAAAATCTTATTCAAACAGCTAGATGGCTTGGAGATTTTCCGTGGTATCTGCTCCATGTTTACAGATTCATATGCATGAGGCTGAAAATGTTTCTACCAAATATTGAAAATGAATTAATATGCTCCATGACTATAACGATGGAAACCTTTTTACTATTCTACACAGAGTGAGATTGGGCATGCAATATTGATTTTGCAACTGAAAGATGATAACCTATTTTATGCATGGGTTTGAACTCTTATTTCATCGTGATGGATCTTGATATACAGAAGCTTGAACTCCCATTGCTTTCCTCTGTTCTTGAGACAGCTGGCCAATTGATCAAATATGTGAATAAAAGAGAAATTAAGACACTCAGGAGGTACCCTATAGCTTGAATTCTATGGGGAGAAAAAGAGGCATTTTGTTGCATTCAGCACTCAGTTCCCAATAATATTTTGAGAATTTTCTCCACTCCATGTTTTCCACAGACCAGATACCATGCTTTGCAAATGCTCTGGAGCATGTTTTAAGTGGGCACATTTCTTGTGCCCTTAGCTATGCCAACCTGATCATTTATGCCAGTTCAAATATAGGCACAGATGCTGATGGTTAGCATTTTAAACATATTTGGCATTCGTTCTGCCCTGGTGTGAGCGATTACTGCATTGCCTAGGGCAACAGCGAGTCAGAGCTAATGACATTAGTGGGTTTGTCTTCATTTTTCTGCGCTCTGCCTATGATCTCCTCTTACACTTGAATTGTAGTCTGTGGGCAGGGATTATATTTCTATTGATTAGTTGTATAAGGTCCAACCTACTGGGGTTTGGGACCGTGGTGACGGCCTTTAGGTGCTACCAGGTAACAAAAAGATACCTGTTTAAAAGCTGCATTATATACCATGTAGCAAGCTGGAAGTGAAGGCTGAAAGCCCTGGGTCTTTTAGAACCAAACTATGCTGTTTTATACACACACGTGTGCACACACACACGTACACATGCACGCGTGTGCACACACACACATACTTATTCCATACTTTTACAATTACAGTGATGGTATTGACCTAGCACATCTGAAAGCAGAGTTTGGGACCAGAATGAAACCTACTTTCCTGCAGGATGAAAATAAATTAACCAAATCAACACATTACTCAGGAGGAACCTTCCCTCAGAGAGGATTTTTTTTTCTCTTATGCCTACAACAAGTGAGTTAATAATTAAGACAAATATATGAGAAAATCCTGGGTCGATGCCTTCCTGATATGCTTAGCACACCTGTCTTATGTTGATCCTTTAGGCTTGGATCCTACCCATGTGATTCTGGATGGCTAGCCAGTATCCTAACATAGCCAGAACCAAACTCCTATATCTCCCTTCCCAACCCTTCCAGCTTTCCCTGCTTCACTCTCATCACCAGTGTGGACAATATAGCTATCCTCCCTGACATTCAGGCCTATAATGTGGATATTATTTTGAATGTGCCCTTGATCTTAGCCCATACATTTTGGGTTCCTTTTTTCCATCTCTGTAGTGTCTCTAAAACCTTCCTTCTCTTTGTCTGCAGCTGGTCAAGAGTATTTAAATGAAAATCTATATTTACTAGCTGATACCCAAATATTTTGTGAAAACATTTTGGTTTTAATAAAGCTGCTAATGGAGCATAGGTAGGGGTCCTGCTAGCCCACTCAGAAGGACACATGCACTGTGGTAAGTACTCATGCAGACTGTTTCAGAGTTGGAAATCCAAGGGCTTACAGGGCCTCTGGCTAGTTTCCTGACATGGAGCCAGGAGCAAGGAGCTAGGAGCCTAGCATCCCCTGGGTGGGGTTCAGCTCCTAGCCCCACAATAGGGAGCATGAAGCCCTAAGAGAATGGAAGGTATCTGAGTTTCCATATCTGCAATCATGGGAAGGCTTCCTAGCTCCCTACTTTGAAGCCAGAAGATTGGCAACTTTTTGAGCCTTTGCTTGAATTGGGGCCTTCTGGGCTCCCAGTCCTGAAGTCAGGAGCCTGGAAAATTTGGAAGTGGTTTCCTGGGTCCATGGTGCCAGGGCACCCCTATCCATGTGGACTGTCCCAAGGCTGGGGCCCCGTGGTTTCCACAGTCCATAGATGTAGGGCAACCCACCTTCCCTGACCTCGTGCCTGACTCCACTGCCCTGAGAGTCAGGGACCCAGGAAGCCAGTTGTCCCAGGAGCCTGAAAGCTGTGGGATCCCTGACCTTGAGGAACAGGGTTGAGCTGTCCAAGAACCACAGACCCAGGAAACCCTAGCAGCTGATTGACTAAAAAAGGACATAAAACCTACTCATTTCAGTGCTGCCTTGTTCTGTATAGCAAGAGGCATATCTCTTTTCAGAAACACCATATTTTGGTGTTTCCATAATGAAAAATGATGGGCTTACAGTTCAATGAAAATGTGAGTTTTGGGGGTTTTGTTCTGATAAAGAGTGAAAATTTTTCAGAAGACTTGAAAATCATCATAGGAATTGTTGGGAGATTGGGCTTTCCTGTCAGATCTGCTTAATACAGCCAAACCTCTTAGCTAGCCCTTTATTACCACTCACTTTTACTACCACCTTCTCCCCTCCAGCTTTGCTGATAATTGATTTCTCTCTAGTTCATTAAAGACACTGATGCTATATTGACAATGTCACCCCATAGGTTCTCTTTTTTCACCTCATCCAATACAAGTTTCTTGTCCTTACCTTTAACATCCTCCACAACTCAGTCCTTGTCCCCCTTTTCACTCTTATTTTATTGTACCATTATCTGACCCCCCCCAGAGCCTTTGTATTTACTAAAGAGGAATTGCATTTTTCCAGTACATAGCTATATTTTTTTTAACACATCAACTGCATTTTTAGTACTTTCTCATTACTCAGTAGATGAGTAAGAGCTTGATCCATTGCCCATTGAAGTCAATAAGAGACTCCTTTAATTAGCGTTCAAATTACTATCAGTCTCTTAATGTTACTATCAATTAAGTGCAGAATGGACACATTTTTGTACTACTACCAATTTTTCTTTCCTTTTAGTATGTCGAGGGAAGTCTGAAGTGTAGATTTTGGATGGTGTTTGCCAGTGTCTGCCCCCCAGCCCTCAAACAGGGGGCCTGAGAATACTGGCTTGAGTTTCCTCTGCTTTGGGAATTTGGGACTTCAGTGGTTTGGGTCCATCTTGAACCCTGGGTCATTTTTTCTTTTGGTCAATAAGGCATTTGGCTTTTCTTGTGACTGTGGCAGCCCTTTTAAAACTAAGAAGCATTGTGCAGCTGCGCTATGCATATGAACTGGATGCCTACCACTCACAGGATGCAGCTTCATGTGTATTTTGCTGCAGAGCTGACAAATTTGCTCCGCAGTAAAGAGTTACTGTCTAAATGTGCACCTGTTTTTGGGTGCTGTAAATTAATTAACTCCACTGTAGGATAGCACTGTCGAGGACAAGTACAGTGCTACAGGAGAGTCCTTTAGTGTGCCTCATGTGAAGGGAGGGGCCATCACCAGGGAGGACTACACTGCGGGTGCTCGGGGCTGTAGAGGGGCAGTCAGGGAGGCCGAGGTGGAGATGGGACTGGGACTAGCTTCCCGGATCAAGGACAACAAGAAGTCCTTTTTTAAATACATAGGGGGCAAAAAGAAGGTACCAGGTAATGTGGGGCCCCTGCAGGACACGCTAGGAAATTTGGTCGTCACACCAGAAGACAAAGCCAACATATTTAACGATTTCTTTGCCTCCATTTTCCTAAGCAGGGACCAGAACAGTCACCCCCCCTCTGGGCCCCCCTCAGACCCCAGGGGGTCCAGTCCTCTGGCACCCAGGCCAAGGGTCAGTGAGGATCTAGTCAGGGAACTTCTGGAGGGGCTGGATGTATTCAAATCAGCTGGTCCGGACGATCTCCACCCCCGAGTGCTGAGGGAATTGGCCGAGGTCATTGCGGGACCCCTGGCACGGCTGTACGAGCACTCGTGGGGCTCTGGTGTGGTGCCAGAGGACTGGAAGAGGGCCAACGTGGTTCCCATCTTCAAAAAGGGGAAGAAGAAGGACCTGGCAAACTATAGGCCAGTTAGTCTTACCTCAATCCCGAGTAAGGTTTTTGAGAAAATTATTCTGGCTCATGTCCACGAGGGGCCGGCAGGGGAGATTATGCTTCAGGGCAGCCAACACGGGTTTATTAGAGGCATGGCCTGTCAGACCAACCTGGTGGCCTTCTATGACCAGGTCACCAAATCCTTAGACGCAGGGATAGCAGTGGACATCGTCTTTCTGGACTTTCGGAAGCCTTCGACACGGTCTCTCACCCCGTTCTCATTAAGAAACTGGGGGACTGTGGTGTCGACACCCACACAGTCAGATGTGTCGCCAACTGGCTGGAGGGCCGCACCCAGAGAGTGGTGGTGGATGGCTCATTTTCGACTTGGAGGGATGTGGGCAGTGGGCCCGCACTGCTCAACATCTTCATCAGTGACTTGGACGAGGGGGTAAAAAGCACCTGTTCAAATTTGCTGATGACACTAAGATGTGGGGGGGATGTGGGCAGGCTAGAAAGGAGGAATAGGCTACAATCAGACCTAGACAGGTTACAAGGGTGGGCGGATGAGAATAGGATGGGATTCAACACTGATAAGTGCAAGGTGATGCACCTGGGGAGGAACAACCGACACCATACCTACAGGCTGGGGAACTCCCTTCTCGTCAGTGCAGAGGCAGAAAAGGATCTTGGAGTCACCACTGATGCCAAGATAAACATGGGCGGCAGTGTGGGGACGCGGTCAGGAAGGCCGACTGTGCCTTGGCATGCATCCACAGATGCATCTCGAGCAGGTCCAGGGAGGTGATCCTCCCCCTCTATGCGGCACTGGTCAGGCTGCCGCTGGAGTACTGCATCCAGTTCTGGGCGCCGCACTTCAGGAGGGATGTGGACAGCGTGGAGAGGGTCCAGAGGAGGCCACTGGCATGATCGGGGGCAGCAGGGCAGGCCCTACGAGGAGAGGCTACGACACCTGAACCTGTTCAGCCTCCCAAAGAGAGATCTAGTGGCCTGTTACAAACTAGTCAGGGGGGATCAGCAGGCACTGGGGGAGTCCCCATTCCCCCGAGCACTGCTAGGAGTGACCAGGAATAACAGTCACAAGCTGGCAGAGAGTAGATTCGGGTTAGATATCAGGAGGCGCTACTTCACGGTCAGGGCGGCTAGGGTCTGGAACCAGCTTCCAAGAGAAGTGGTGCTGGCTTCTACCCTGGGGGTCTTTAAGAGGAGGCTGGATGAACATCTTGCTGGGGTCATTTGACCCCAGTACTCTTTCCTGCCATGGCAGGGGGTCAGACTAGATGATCTGCTGAGGTCCTTTCCGGCTCTAGAAACTATGAACGTGAGCCACCAATGTGATGCTATAGCCAGCAAAGCGAACAACACTCTGGCGTGTATCAACTGATGCATCACAAGCAAGTCTAAGGAGATCATCCTCCCACTCTACTAAGCCCTCGTGAGGCCACAGCTGGAGGACTGTGTCCAGTTCTGGGCACCATTTCAAGAGGGAGGTGGAGAAGCTGGAAAGAGCCCAAAGGAGGGCCACATGGATGATTAGAGGTCTGGAGAACAGACCATATGAGGAGAGGCTGAAGGATATGGGACTGTTCAGCTTGGAAAAGAGAAGACTCGGGGGTGGGGAGGGGTGGGGGACAACTTAATAGCAGCCTTTAAGTATATAAGGGGCGAACATCAGGGGTTAGGAGAACATCTGTTCACCAAGGCACCCCAGGGGAAGACTAGGAATAATGGTTATAAACTGATAGAAGATCGCTTCAGATTGGACAGAAGGAAAAACTTCTTTATGGTTTGTGTGTCCAGAGTCTGGAACTGACCCCCTCCCCAGAGGTGGTACAGTCACCTTCCCTGGGATCTTCAAAAGACAACTGGATGCACACCTCGCAGGGGTCATCTCACCTCAGCAGTCTTTTCTGCCTTAGAGTGGGAGGCTGGACCTGATGATCTTGTGAGGTCCCCTCCAGCCCCTAACGTCTATGAACCTATGTGTAGATGGTGCCTGGAGCTGGGGCATGAGGACTGACCCTCTGGGCCCCCTGCCAGTCTGGGGTTGCTCCACCCTGGCTCAGACGCTGTGCCATGTGCGCTGTGGTGCGTGGCAAGTTACCTTGGGGGTGGTGGGGGTGGTCTTCCTCCTTATTCCTTTAGTGCTGGATTGCCGATAGCTGTAGTGACCTTGGAAAGCGAGGAAACACTTGCCAAGAGCTGGGCCCGGGCCCAGGCCCAGGAATTAAGATGTACAGGTTCTAAGGCCAAGTGCAGCATGCTGAAGTGAATAATAAATGGCTCAAACAGCTGCGTACTGGTATGCAGTACTGCTGGATTTCTATTTTCCACATACAGGCCATCAAGGAATTGATGTAAACACCAAGGTGATGCTAAGAGAATTTGACCTGGGCAGTGAGTGATGTGTCTTCAGCACTTCATCGAATGACCTGACACGCAGGACACAGGATGGCGCAATGCAGGTAGCTGGTGCTGTACCTTGTGTTTGCCGTGCAAGATGATAACTCCAGATCTTGATCTGGAATATTTGTCATGCTTTAGACTAAAAGGAAATACAGAATGCGCTTTGATGAAGTCAAAGTATCAAAGCAAGTCTTGGTCCCTGCTGACTGCACAGGAGCATTGTTTGAAATTCAGCCTATCAGCACATGGTAATGGTGATATTTGCTAGCAGGACAGGTTAAAAGATGTCAAATAAAAATAAAATAAAATAAAAACAAAAATCTGCACGTGGGTCGGTTATAATCCTCCCAGGCCACTGTGAGGAGGGTTATAGAACAGGGGTGCATAGATTTATTCAGTGTGTGACTTCTCTCCTAACAGAGTTTGCCCTGTGTTTACATTCTTGAAAACACATATCCCCCTCTATTTACTGAAGGTGCTTATGGGCCCTCTATTATCATTGCAATGCCTGAGCATGGTGTGATTTTTAATCATTTAGCTTCGCAACACTGCAGTACTACTAGCTGCATTTTGCATGTGGGAAACTGAGACACGGGGAGATAAGTAACTTGCCCAAGGTCACACAGGAAGTCAGTGTCAGTGCAGGGCATTGAACTCAGCTCTCTAGTTGGGGCCCTGACCACTGGATCCTCCTGTTCTTCCCATTTGCAACAATACAACATCCCTGCAGCAAGCGTATTAACTGTTTGCATGCAGAAGTAACACTAGAAGTTGTATTTTTTCTTCTTTTAGTGCAACTCAGAAGCTGGCAGAAAGCAGAGAGACAACGCCTGGACCTAGTGGTACTGGGTGTGCAAAACAGAAGCATAATTGCATGACCAAGGCATTCCCTGTGTGGTGGAAAATGTTAGCTGCTCCCTCCTTACTCTCCATGCAATGTTGCCTGTACTGACACTAACCAATACAGAGTTAAAATGTATGTCAGGGAAGTGATGAGTGGGATTCTCAGGTCCTGTAAATCGGCATAGTCTTACTGAAGCCAGTGGAGCCATGCTAGTGTGTACTAGCGGAGCCTCTAATGGAACTGTTAGACAGCGTTCCTGGGTAACTGAGCTCACTTAATGTTTTACATAGGGCTGAATGACTTCGGAGGCGATGGCTTTCCCTCTCATTGAAGGATGTAAGAAGAAAGAAATGTGTTCACATTTCTTCTCCAGGCTCCAGCTTCTGAGGGAAACAGAACAAGGGAAAAAGTGAAACACTATCCTTGAACCATGAGAGCACCAGAGAAATGGCAAATCGCTAGTAATACAAGCACCAACCCGAGTACATCAAAACCCTATCATTTCTGAGTCGTTACATCAGCCTGTTCTCCTGGGATTAACCAAACCACATGTAACCCTTCTGCTGAGCACCTGTTAGCAGCAACAAGGGTCACATTCTGGGGGCTCATCTGGGATCCATTCAATTTGGGCATTTACGTCCATACATTTGGGGAGTCCCCTATATTAATTTTTTTCAAAGGTTGCTAGTTGTACCCCAAGATAAAAGAAAACGTTTATCATTCCTTGCAAACAGTATATAAAAGTAAATAAGCATTATTTTAAATCGTGGAAATGTTAAGTAGTGCTGGTATTAATATGCCAGGATGTCAAATTCTGGGCTGGGGGGAGAATATAACACCCACATGCACTTGGGGGTTTGGGTGGAAAAGTGTGTGCTTTTAGTTGTTGCATTGTGGGGGAGACAGAGGGGGGACTGGAAAAGGTCCACTTCTCCTCCCCCTCATTGTGTCCAGATCATTGTCTTAAGATCCCTTAAAAGAACCTGTAAAACCAGTTTAGTGATTCTGGAGCAAATCTGGGAATGCTGGCCACCTTTGGGTTGACTGGTTTCTATTAGGAGTGTTCAAATGATGCTGTTTCTTGGTGGGGATCCTGTAATGATGTGAAAAATGTCATTTAAGGTTCAGGCCACCGGGGCTGGGGTCTTGTTCTCTTGGGGCTGCTAAGAGCTGCACAGCTGAATTGGGAGCCAGAAAACCTGCTCCTCAATGGGGGGTGGGGGGTGGAAGTGTCCCCTCCACTCTTCACTGCAGAGGGAAGCAAAAGCTATGTGATGGGAAAGCCTCAGATACAGGGAGAGAAAGTCTGTCTCAGAGCTTGAGACCCTGTTCTCTCCCTCTTCTTTCCACTTTTGTTTTTCTGGGTTTTGAGTGACATGATACCTTTGGGGGGAGTATCAATCCCTGCAGCAAACTACCTAGGGTTGGAGCCTGGCAGTTTTGCTGGTGAACTCTGGGCTAGGGCTGAGAACCTGGCATGTTTTAGTTGCAACTTCTTTTTGTTCCAACCCAGGCGTGTGGCTGAACCCCGGCTGCATGTCTTGCTGGCAGTTACTGGCCATGCACGTCTTGCATGGGATGCTACCATGACTGCATTAATCCTTGAAGCAGACTGACCAGGAATGGGGTCCTGGCAGTTACTGGCCCCATGTTAAGAACTGTAGTGTCTCGGCATCGTGGTATAGGTGAGATTAGATGTCTAGGCTGCAGCCATAGGCCTGAGCACTTTTTGCTGTTTCACAACCGTTGCATTTCAGCCTAGCTGCGCGTCGCTGAACCCCAGCCAGATGTTTGGCTGGCGGATTTGAGCCAGGGTTTCAGCCTGGCAGGGTTTCAGCCTTGAGAGCTGGCACTACTTGTTTATCCAGGCCTCAGTGTAGTGTAGACCTGGCCACCTTTTTGCTGCCCACTCCAGGCCAAGTGTGTGTGGGTGTTACACACACTTTGGGCTACCTGACCACAGCTGGTCCAGAGGCTATTTCTGATGACATGGTACCTGGTATATTATGGAGAGGAAAGTTTCATGCCTTGGTGTGGTACTGCACTCACACAAACAACACACACACAAAGGCAAGTCAACTGCTGGTGTGGAAATAGGTTATTTTCCTTTCAACAAATTATGTGATATGCCCTGCCACTTGGCTTTACATTTGCTGTCTGCCAAAATAAAGAGGCTGCAATCTGGTATTCAGTGCAGGTGGGCTCCTATACATTAAAGCAGAGACAACCCTAGGGGTGTGCAGGGAGAAATTGGGGGTAGTGGCGAGTGGCTGGAGCGGGGAGCCAGCGGCGCATGGCAGCTGCGTGGCGTGGTGGCGCCCTTGGCACATGCCAATGGCACCATCCATGGGGCCTGTACAGCACTGTCCATGGGGCCCCCCAAAGCACAGGGCCTGGGGTGCTCCCCGCAATTTGCCCCCCCTCCAAGAGCTGGCTCTTGAGCTTGAGTACCAAAGCTGAGAGGTAGCTTTAACCTCCCCCACAGCGCGGGTTTTGATAGAAGGTTTTAGTTCTAGCTCAGTGGGGGCCAACCTTTCGGGCAGGCGTGCCACAAATTAGCTTCGCACTTCCTTGACTGCTACTCCGACACTCCTCCCCCTGCCCAATCAGCATCTCTTTCTGCTCTCTGCACTGTGCTCCCTGGCTGCTCTGCTGCTCTGCTTTCTGCTCCCTGTCCTATCTGCCACTAGGCTGCCTGTCCCCTCTCTGATATTCTGCGTGCTACAGACAGAGGCTGCCCATTTCACGTGTCCTGCAGGTTGGCAACTCCTGTGTTCACTCATCCATTCCCACTTCTCCTTCATGTCAAGGATTTATGGAGAAATTTCCATTAAACAGATTTGATCAGATTCTTTTATAAGTTTTGTCCTTCTGCATATGTATTAATAGATGTAGCCATGTTGGTCTAAGGACATAGGCAAACAAGGTTTTTTGGGTAAATCCAATATCTTTTATTAGACCAGCTAAAACAGTTGGGAAAATTCTTCTTTGCAACCTTTTGCATACACATTTATGGTACTAAGTGACTATAATTATTACTAGGCTTGAAAAATTGGTTCTTGGCTACAGCAAGATGGCTGACAGCAATAACAACTCCCTATTCTCTATTCTTGTTTCCTGCACAAAAGTGAATGGAGGCTATTTTGATTTCAACAGGCCTTTTGTTTAGTATGTAGTGCCTCTACAAGCAGTCCTCAGACTTACGACACAATTGGTTCCTGAAAACGGTGTCTCAAGTCAAAACGTTACAACTTGGAACCAATTTTCTCATAGGAAACAAAGCTATAAATGGGGGATTGGTTCCTGAACCAAGGCCCGATACCCTATTTTCACTAGAAACAACCCAGAATTTTGTACTCCATCAATTATAGATGAGTCATATAGCTACATTAATGTACTTATATTGTAAATAGCAATCATACTGATTTCAAAAGTCTTCTTTGAGGAGACTTTGCTGGACATTTTGAAGGGTTCTTGGTTGCAGTGTTCTCAGGAGTCTCGGCTGCAAGTCTTTCCGGAGTCTTGTCTTCTTTCTTAAAGAAAGTGTCCAAGGAAGTTCGGACAGATGTTCTCCAGGGAGATGGGTGACATAGCAAACTTGTTCGCTGGCACGGCGTGGCATTGGATCAAGCGTTGTAAAGTTGAAACTGATGTCAATTTATAAATGTTGTAAGTGCGAAACGTTGTAACTTGAAACGTTCTAAGTCGAGGACAGCCTGCATTACTGTCCCAGCTTTTTCATTCAGACCTTGTAGCTGGGTTTAATTTAACCACATGAACCAGAATCCAACATAGCATCAGTGCTTCTCTTACCCACTGGAGATGATCTTTTCCCCACAACTTTTTTTAATGTCACCTCATAGCTAAAAATGGACCTTTCTGGATGGGGATGCACCAGCTCTTTCCCTCCTCTTTTATGTACCATCCCCCTCCTAACAAGTGCCACAAGCTCACCTTAGCATCTGAAGTGCAGATTTCAACTTACATTAATTTCAGGCACCAAAGAGTGATTCCTTAATAGTTAAGCATTGTTAATTTTCTTTTTTTTTTTGAGGCAGAGTGATAAAGTTTCTAAAAGAAATCTATGCAGTGTACATAACAACAATTTGCAGTGAAGCAAATATCCTTAATGACCCAATGAAGGCTCCTGTGATAAAAAAATATACCCTTCCCTCTCTTTGGCTGTTAATTCTTATTTCACACTTTTTATCCATTGACTTTTTCAATTTTCTGAACAAAATGGGAAAACGAAATCTCTTTGCTTCATGCTTGGAAACAACAGCAGTCTTACTTAGCAGAGAGGAGTTTGTATGAATTACCTGAGGCTAGATACCATCTGCCTCTCACAGGTATTGGGGTGGAGGGGGGCGGGAGGGAAGGATCCAGCTATTGCATGTAGTTTTCCAGCTAATTAAAAGGTAAAATGTTAGGCCTTTCAAAGGTTCACAGATCTTACAGAGAAAAAGATTTCTCTGAAAAGGGATATTATGACTTGAACACTACCAGGTAATGATTTGCCCTGAAAATTGGGGGAAGGAGGGAAGCCACCATGAGTTTTTTTAATTTATGAGAAAAGAAGTAAAAAACTCATGCATATGAGGCAAACTAAAATATGTTGTGTTGTCTTCATGCTTTCTTTATTCCTTAAATTAAAAGTGAAGTACTTTTGACAAAAAAAAAAATCAAAGCATTTACATTTTAAAAATCAAAAGATTTCATTTTTGAAAAGGGCAAATTTTGACCTTTTTTTCCTACAGTTTTTTCATAGATTTCATAGATTTTCATAGACATTAGGGCTGGAAGGGATCTTGAAGATCATCGAGTCCAGCCCCTTGCCCCAGGGGCAGGAAGTCAGCTGGGGTCATAGGATCCCAGCAATACAAGCATCTAAACATTTCTTGAATGAGTCCAGAGTAGGTGCCTGCACCGTTTCTGGAGGTAGTCTATTCCAGGCCTTAGGGGCACGGATAGTAATGAAGTGTTCCTTATGTCCAGCCTAAAACAGTCATGGAGGAGTTTATGACCGTTGGTCCTTGTTTTACCTTGGGGCGCTCTGGTGTACAACCCTTATGTACTTCTAGGCAGCCACCAGGTCCCCCCTGAGCCTGCGCTTTTCTGGGCTGAAGAGTCCCATGGCTCTCAGCCTCTCAACATACAGCCTGTTCTCCTGGCCTCTGATATGCGTGGCTCTCCTCTGGACTCCTCTGTAAAACCAGTTACATCAGAAAGGATGGTAGAAAGTCATTGAGGGAGAAGCTGAAAGAGGAGTTATTTTGAAAATAAAATTATGAAATATCTTCTGCCAACCCTCCGCCACATATTATATTTTTTTTAACTTGGGAAAGTGAAAAATGGCTTTGTTTAGTACCTATGTACTTAGCAAAAGAGACTGTGACTGAAGATTAATCCTCAGTCACGTTGGAAAGAACTTGGTTCTGAAATTATAAAGTTGTAGCCATTTTAAATGAGCATAGACAATAGACACGGTAGATTCATTGCCTCAAGGTTTGTCCAGTTTAAACATTTTTTTTTTACTTCAAATGAACTGATTGCCAATTAACTCAGGGTAGTTTCATGTTTGTAAAAGCTTGTGTGGAAACTTCTCAGTATTAATTACCGCAAGTTAGCTGGTAATCAATTACCTCGAGACAGGAAAAAGAAAGGAAAAACACGTTAGTTTAGAAATATCAGACACACTAAAGTGTATCTGCTCAAGCCTGTCTACCTCTTCTGTAAAAAAGTGTGAATGTGGGTAGCTATAATGGCCACACCGCTTAGTATGGCTTAGTAATTAATGCCCTGGGCTGAGACATAGGAGCAGGGGAGCAGTGGCAACGTTAACCATTGCAGCTTCCAGAGCCATAGCAAGTAACGCTGACCCATGCATCCTGCCACTACATTTTGTGGCACGTGGGGACTCCTGTGAGAAAGATGATTCATCTCCTGGTGCTGGATCAGGCCCACTGACCAATCCTGCACCATTCATTTGGCTGCAGAACTGGACAATCTGGGCACCACTGATTTAGGTGAATGGTTTCAGTCTTCAAAGCCAATCAGCTTGACCTTAATCCCCGGTAAGATGTTGGAGAAAATGATCAAACAGACCGTTCTGGACAAGCTGGCTGATGGCAACATCCTGAGGGACAGCCAGCATGGGTTTGTTGCAGGTAGGTCTTGCCTGACCAATCTCATCTCCTTCTATTATCAGGTGACCTATCACCTGGACAAGGGAGAAGAGAATGACATCATATACCTAGACTTTAAAAAAGCCTTTGATCTGGTGTTCCATGATCTCCTCATGGAAAAACTGGCCAATTGTGGCCTCGGCTACACCACAGTCTGATGGCTGGGAAATTGGCTCCAAGGATGGACCCAGAGAGTAATAGTCGATGGAAGTGAATCATTATGGCGCTCCAGGACCAGCGGTGTTCCCCAAGGACCAGTGGTGTTCCCCAAGGCTCTGTGCTTGGACCGGCTCTCTTTAACGTTTTTATCAACGATGTGGACATTAGTGTCAGAAGCACATTTGCCAAGTCTGCTGATGACACTAAACTTTGGGGCATAGCGTCCACACCTGAGGATAGGCTAGTGATCCAGGTTGACTTGGATAAGCTTAGTAAGTGGGCGGATATAAACCTGATGACGTTCAATACTGAAAAATGCAAGGAAAAAAACCCCGCAGCATGCTTATAGGCTGGGCAGTGCTACGCTCGCTAGCACCATGGCTGAAAGAGACTTGGGGAGATCACAAGATGAACATGAGCCACGAATGTGAGGTCGCAGCTGGTAAAGCAAATAAAACTCTGGCTTGCATCCATAGATGCTTTTCAAGGAAATCTCAGGATGTCATCCTCCCACTGTACTCGGCCTTGGTGAGCTCACAGCTGGAGTAGTGCATCCAATTCTGGGCTGCACAATTCAAGAAGGATGCAGAGAAGCTTGAGAGAGTCCAGAGGAGAGCCATGCACATGGCTGGAGGTCAAGAGAACAGGCCTTATGATGAGAGGCTGAGAGCCATGGGACTCTTCAGCCTAGAAAAGCGCAGGCTCAGGGGTGACCTGGTGGCTGCCTATAAATATATAAGGGGTGTACATCAGGATCTGGGGGAAGGTCTGTTAACCAGAGCATCCCAAGAGAAAACAAGGACCAGCGGTCATGAACTCCTCCATGACCATTTTAGGCTGGGCATAAGGAAAAGCTTCTTTACTATCCGAGCTCCCAAGGCCTGGAATAGACTCCCTCCCTACTCTGGACTCATTCAAGAAACATTTGGACACCTATCTTGCTGGGATCCTTTGACCGCAGCTGACTTCCTGCCCCTGGGGCAGAGGGCTGGACTTGATGATCTTCAAGGTCCCTTCCAGCCCTAGTGTTTATGAAATCTATGAAAAAACTGTAGAAAAAAGGTCAGTATTTGCCCTTTTCAAAAATGAAATCTTTTGATTTTTAAAATGTAAATGCTTTGATTATTTTTTTTGTGAAAAGTACTTCACTTTTAATTAAAGGAATAGAGAACACATGAAGACAACACAACATATTTTAGTTTGCCTCATATACATGCTTTTTTTTACTTCTTTTCTCATAAATTAAATTAAAACCATGCTGGCTCCCCCCACCCGCTCCCTGATTTTCAGGGCAAATCATACCTGGCAGTGTTCAGGTCATAATATCCCTTTTCAGGGAAATCTCCCTCTCTGTAAGGTATGTGAACCTTCGAAAGGCCTAAGTAGCAAGAGAAACAAATTTATCCATCAACTCAGTAGTTTGTATTTCTCTCCTCGACAGCAATGCTGCTCAGCAGCATCTTTTACTAGCAGCTACCATCTTCTTTTGAGTTTCAGCGGGTTTTTTTGCTGCAGTTCATTCAGTATTAAAGTTATTCATGCTCCAGACTCTGCTAACGATATTATGGATGGATAAATGCATTCTGGGATGGAATGCTTGAGTGAAAATATATGGCCTTACAGGCAGGCACAGCTCTGATCTTACCTAATTTTCATAGCTGAGCAGGTCTCCGCTACTTCAGAAAACTGGACTTTTATGCTTGTTAGTCTTCTGTAGTAAGGCTGGTTAGGCAGGGGGCTACTGTT
The DNA here is from genome assembly GCF_001723895.1 of Crocodylus porosus. Lineage (NCBI taxonomy): Eukaryota > Metazoa > Chordata > Crocodylia > Crocodylidae > Crocodylus > Crocodylus porosus. Next base: position 19,033,625 of record NW_017728910.1, on the reverse strand, counting down.
CCAGTTTTCCACTGCACCACACCTCATGTCATCATTTACATCTGTGTGAAGTGAGTGTAAAAAATATCAAATTAGGATGACTTGTGCTTTATACCCTTTGCTGCACACATGTAAGTGACTCATCAGGACAAAGGCAGGGAGAATCAGGCCTACAACGTGCAAAGATTTTACACATCAGATACCCAGGCTGATATTTTGCTTCTATTGTGTGAAGTCCTCCAGCTACCGTAGGGGAAAATTGCAGGCTGTACTCTGAATTTGTTCTGCATGATGTCAGGTCATATCGATGGCACACGTGACCCTTTGTATGGAGGCACAGATCCAGGATAATAATGGCAGCTTAGAGTTAATGCATTGCGATTCCTGTGATCTTATCCTGCCATTTCTGAGAGATTTAGTGAGCAGAACAACAAACCCACTCTCCTGACGCTGAGCAGTGATAAGGTGCGATCTGGTCAGTACTTATAGAGGCTAATCACTTGTGGCTGAGCTAGGTTAGCACCTGAATGGAAAAGAAGAGCCAGTGCAGTCTTTTGCTTTTCACCCAATTTTCTCTTCCAGGCCCCAAAGCCGCAGGGAATTCATTTGCTTAGGCCTCAAAGAACAGTCCGTGTACCAAATCTCTAATATTGCTGAACTGATACAGAAAATGGGGTGACTTTCTATTTTGCTTAATAAAAGAGAAGCATTTAAGTTAAAAAAAAAACCCAACTTAAGTGGGTACAGACAAACTCTTTTAGTCTCTGCTTCTTGACTGTATAGTTAAGTACCTTGGATGCTTCACTGAATGGGTCCCCTGAAACCGTGTAGAGAGAAGGCTTCCCTCAGTCAGAAGGATTACCTAGTAGATTGAAGGCTCTGGATGATCTCTGACAATATCAGTGTTTCAGGATTCGTGCACTTCTGTATGTAGGGTGGGCTTTGGGTACAGTACAGTTGCTAGTCCCCACCCCAGCACAGCAATTTAAAACATCGGAGGCAAATCAAAGTGACATCCATTACCTTTAAGATACAAGTGCAAAAACATGTCACCAGGAATTTATAAAGATTAATTTCAGCTTTGGGATTTCTGAAGTCCCTACAAAACTGTAGAGGTCAGTATGGCTTAAAGAATAGAAATATCTGCCAAATTGGTTGAAAAAGCCCATGTACGCCCATATAAAATGAGTCCAATCAAGGTCAACATAGAAAACGGTGTCACGGTGAAATTAATACAGCATCAAGAAAGAAAAGAAAAAAAGTATACAAATTGGGTGCTTTCTATTGATTCTTGCACTCAGGATTTGGCAGCGAACCTGTGAAACAGCTCAGGCTGAAATGTTCTTAGAAATAAATGGACCAACTATTGTGCGCATTCATTTAAACTGAACAGTCTTATTAAAAATTGGAATTTATTGAGTTGTTAGCTTCTTGTAATTGAAAAGAATTACACAACCACAAATGACATTAATGCTAAGTGGAGCAGTCTTGGCATCAGGAAAGAAAAGGAGAGAGTTTTTTTGAACTAGGCTCTCTGCTAAGTGATTGACCTCCTGACTCATTAGGACAACAGCTGCAGTTACTCTATTGGTGTGTGTTTTTGACCACTGATCTAATTGCCTCTTTGATCATCCACAGATTTCCTTCTCAATTTAGCATGAGATTCCAGAAATTAACCCAAGCTAGGAAGTACTGTGGTGCTTACTCGGAGTACTCACTTACTTGACCTCACACCCACTTGGATTTGCTTGCAGCATATTTTCAGCCCGCTGCTATCCTTGTGTGCTCAGTAAAATGCTGGGGCAGGATCCCGGTAAACAGGACAATGAAAACTGGAATTCAGATTGCGAGGAAACTCATTTGCAGCTGCAAACTTCTTGTTTGCTCAATTATTATTTAACTAACTACCTCTTTTCTGTTCGGGGTAGATTGGCATATAGCTTAATACCATAGATATGCCTAGTTCTCCTCTGTTAGCTCTTACCTGCATAACTTGATTACCCGGCAAAGTTCATTTCTTGTGTTTGCTGCTGTAACGTTCCCCCTCTCTTGTTGTGTTCCCCTGCATTTAGTTGACTGAATGAAAGAGCCATGAGTTCATTATAGGCCTAGAGCCTGCTACCCTTCAACCATAATATCAGTAGGAGTTATAGGTGCTCAGAACCTCACAGACCCTTTAAGTTAGGCAAGCATAAGCTTTTCCAGGTAAACTGTATGCTTTGGGGTGCCTTCTAGAGAGGCAGAACTTATTTGTTCCCCGTATTCCTCATTGATTTGTCCATTGTTACAAGCAAAGCTAATTAAAGGTACAGCCCTCTCATATAGAAGGATGATCAATATTATCCCCTAAGGATATCATTTTGCAAGTACACTCTAAACCCTTGCAAGACGTACTAAAAATGGCTTGGATACCTCTTCCTTTAAAACCTGAAGATACACTGGGATGCAAAAGATGTGAGACTACTTGAAATCCCTCAATAGCACCATGCCCATGTGAGTGGGGGGACTAAAGTGTGACCTAATGGCTGGAGAGGATTTTATCCCTTAAATTCTCTTTGCCTTTATTTCCATTGATAAAATAGGCACAATTCATTCCTCTGCTTCTCACATGAGTTCAGGTAGGAGACCTCTTCAGCTGATGCAGCTTATTGCTGTTCTGGTGATGCTTCTTTAGGTCACCTGAGAATCTATGCCTAGCTTTGAAAAAAGCTTTCAGATTCCCATGCGTAAAAGGTACTGAGGAGGTGCAGCTTATTATTTCATTCATTTTTGAGAACTAGAGGTATCAAGCACCATAATTGCTCATTGCCAGTACCAGCAGGCCTACCTTTTACATTAGGGCAGGAGAGAGCTGTGTGGATAATTGCTGGCCAAACTGAGCAACCACAAGCCCTCACCAAGATAATCAAAAGCATTTTTTTGGTTTTTCCAGTGAAATGAAAAATCTGGGAAAAAACTTTCATTTCAGGCCAGATGAAACATTGCATTCCTGTTGGCATTTTAACCTTGCTTAACCCTGCTCTCTTTTTAAAAATGAAATGGCAATTTTCCAAAATAAATAATAAAAAAAAAAATTTCTCATGTTGAAACAAGAAAGTAAAAAATGTTTTGTCCCGGAAATATCTAAATAAAATGTTTTCGCTTTTCCAGTTTGTTTTTTTTAATTTGTTCGTTCATCCAAATTCCAAATACATTCTCTTGAGCCCTGTGAGGTCCCTGTTTAACTAGTAGCTGTGGGCAGCATGGGGACTTGGGATAAGAGAGTTCAGCAACTCTTCCTGTTCCATGTGTTACGTCGCCCTGCTTGTTCATGGAGGTTCACCAATACTTTCACAAAAGATAGTGTCCAGCATAGCTAGGGGCAGCTTCTGCCTGAATGAAAGGGTTTCTCTATACAACCCCGTACGACTGAGACTGGGCTAGTAGTTGAAAGGGACCTAAACATTTGCCAGACATGGCCAGTGGCAGATGCGTGAGGGCGAGTGCTCACAAGTTCCCTGCTCTTTACTAGTATTAGTGAGACATTCATTTTCCCCCCACCCTTGGCTTCATTAAACATTTATCCCTCTCACTCTGCTCTGGGGCAAATTAGAGTAGATCTGAAAGAGCTTTAACATAAAGGTTCAATGTCTCCAACTGCTAAAACAGGCTCTCGCGTTTTGCGAGGGACAAGAGCAGGCCTGGTGTTCTCTACCAGCCCCAAGAGGTAGATCTACCAACAAAAGCACTATCTTGCGGGTCCGCAGGTGCTCTGCTGTGGGCTGCTATGCATTTCAGTAGTGTCCTTGGGGGAGAGGCGGGCCGAGGAATCTCTAGGAGTCTGGATGTGTGTAGGGACCGGCGGGACCCAGCACCAACGTGGAGGTACAGATCCTCTGTGCAGATAATGTCATGCCTTAGGCAGATCCCTTGAAATTCAGCTTTTTCAATAGCTCAGGATCAGGAGACCTGGGTCCTGGGTCCTGGGTCCTGCTTCTGGCTCTGCCACAGACCTGCTCTGACTTCTCTCCCAACTATGTTCTGCCTTGCAGTAGCGATGCGTGGGGTGGGAGGGGGGGCACGGAGCTGCACGTGCACCCCCTGAGAGTGCTGGTGCACCCCGTGACTGGCCATGCTCCCCAACTAGGCGATGGGCACCGGGGGCAGGCAGGAGTGGTGGTGCCCCTCCTGTGAGGACCAGCCAGCGAGTGGGAGCACGGGAGCGCTTCTGGGTGCAGCATGGCCGCCCACTGGATGGTAAGTTTTCGCTGGTGAGATTGGCCCCACTCTAGTCAGTGAGATTGGCCTAATCCTCCCCTCCGTCACTGAGGGGGACTGAATGGTTGCTGGGGGGGCACATACCCACCCTGACTAAGGTGGCACCAGTCGCCCATGCCTGTAAGCTCTTTGGGGCAGCAGCTGTACCCTCCTTCTTGTTTGTCTGGTGCTGAGTACAACGGGGCCCTGATCCAAAGAAAACACTGTGTGGGGAACCCTGTACCTTCTCTATTTCTCTAAGGCCACCCACAAGAAATGCAGTTCGCTTTAGCCTGATCCCTGCCCCTTTAATATTTCCATAATCAGCATACCCTGTGCCCGCATCAATTTGACTCATCTTGCACCCTCTGCACACCCTTCCTATCTCTCTGCCATGGAACATATATATGCCTTTGACTGGTGAAAGCCTGAAGCTTTTATACCCTCAGTGCAGTAATCCCAGAATGCACTGCTCATTAAAGAGCCTTTAAAAAGAGGCTCACCCTTGCTCATGCATATACATGCACCGTCTCTTGGAATGAAAGCCTCTTCTCCTCTACTCTCTGCTTTAAAATAGTACATATTTAAGGAAAGCTACTGCTTTTCTCTGGTGCGGGAGGCTTGTAGACTATTTTGAAGGGAGGCTTACGTATCTTGCCTGCTTCTTAAGGCAAGGTAGAGGACTCTTCTACTGAAAGCGTGGAGAAGGACTGAAGAGAAAAAGTGCCAGGAAAACAGACTGAGAGAGCGCAAAAAGGGAAAGGAAACAAATTCCCTGACCAGCAAAGTAATCCTCTCCCTGGAAAAAAAAAAATTGTTTCCTTTTATCCTTAGTCACCCTTCCAGTTGGCTCTAAATAAGAAGATACTCGCAGAACAAGGGAGAAGGGAACCTGGCTATAAAGCGGCACTGGCAGGCCGAGTGACTGGGGAATGAGGTCTCATTTTGATTACTAGCAGGAACCCACTCCAAAGAGCTGGGAAAGAAAAGCAGCCTCACTGAGACCTCTGTTTGGAGGAGGAAGCACTCACATCCGTTTAGAATTGACGGCTGATATTTTTCTAAGACTCCTTTCCAGACAGCCATGAAAGGGAGCAGTGGGCCCTCGAACTGACATCCTCATTTTTAAGCGCTGAGGAAAGGCAGCTGTGCGGAAAGAAGAAACAAAGCTGGATTCAGTCGGAAGAGAAGCCCAACACCTGCATTCTCCCCCTTCCCCTGGGGGAACCAAGGGCTCCTTTCTGTGCAGATCTGAACAGGGCCTGCCCATTTTCAATGGCTGATAAGTATCAGCATCCCTTTATGCTGGGTATCAATAATGCGGTGGTTAAAAATTCCGGCGTAAGCAAATGATTAAAGAAGAGAGATGGGCATTTCTTTCTTTTCTTTCCAATTCATTCTGCTTGACAGTATAATAACAGAAAGGTCACCCCCACATTCTTGTGATGTCAGGGTGATGCATGGCTGCAGAAGAAAACCGTGCTCCAGGAAGGATGGTTTTCTGATAGAAAATCCCCCCTCCTACCCTTTCAGGGTTATTTTTTAGCATGCCACACACAGTATACATCACTGAAATTACATGCACAGCTGTTGCAGGGCCAATTAGTCATGTGATCTTTGAAACATCAAAGATTCCTTCCCCGGTTATCAACACTGCAATTATTGCCTGTCAGGTTTTTATGCTCATCTTAAAATAAACATTCAGGAGCTGAATTTAACCCCTCCAGACCCTTGTGAGTGTGATAACTGGTGGGGTAGAGAAGGAATGCATTCCTCCCTTAGCAGATGAAGGAGGGGTAGAGAGGTGAAGTCACTTGCCCAGAACTACAAATGGTGGTCGTGTCAAAACTAGGATTAGCACTCAGAAGCACTGATTATGCTCAAACAACCAGTTATAACTTAACATCTTCCCTTCCAGTTCAGATGAGGGGTTACCTTAGGCTGTATAGGTATAGCATACTCTATCGAAGTCTCCATCTCCCCGACAAGGTTCTTTGGGTAAATACGGTATCTTTTATTAGCCCAACTAAAATAGTTGGAAAAAATTCTTCCTTGCAAGACTTTGGGTGCAAACACCCTTTGCCATGTTGAGGAGGCATCTGCAGTTGGTCCATGCTCTTCCTCATTGAAAATGCCAATTGTGGCAGTCAATGGATGAGAAACAAGAAGTGGGGTGGGGGAGGTGAGTCCACAAATCACAAAAGGGCCTTCACTCAACAAGGACACTCCTTCAGAGAGATAGATCCCACTTTTGAAAGAGCCACCCAGATACCACATGAAGAATTGTTGCAGTACAGAAAGGAAACCCCCATGAATTGCATGACCTATCATCCTTCCTGGAACCTATACAGAAAATCCTCAAACAGTTGCAGCCCATACTAGAAGAAGGCCCAACGTTAAAAGGCATCTTCCCAGAACCACCCATCCTAGCCTTTAAACACCACTAAACCTCACCAACCTTATCATCAGAAGCAAACTTACTACAGCCCAAACACAATGAATGGATCCAGACCATGACAAGAAATGTAAAACCTGCCAAAATATCTCCACCACTCCCACCATAACTACACCCCACAACAGAATCATCGATTTTCATAGATTTCATAGACATTGATGGCAAATAATGCCTATGAAATCTATGAAATTAGGGCTGGAAGGGACCTCGGGAGATCATCGAGTCCAGCCCCCTGCCCAAAGGGCATGA
>NW_017728910.1:19008144-19026695 GCF_001723895.1 Crocodylus porosus | reverse complement strand
TTTTTTTTTTTTTTTCCCACCATTCCTGAATCTTACACCTGGACCTCCAAAAAAGTAATACATCTCATCCAGTGCACTTAATGTCCCGATGGAAAATATGTAGGAGAGACCAAACAACAACTGTGTACCAGAATGAACGCACACTGAAAATCCAACAAAGACAAGAATGCCAAATTACCTGTGGAGGCACATTTCTCACAAGACAACCACCCTCTTTCCAGTCTCTCACTTTGAATCCTCAAAGGGAATTTACAAAACACCTTTCACAGATGAGCCTACGAACTTCACTGCATCAACCTACTGGATACAAAAAATATAGACATAGGATTTATGACACATTATAACCTATCTGACTCCCCAGGTAACCTCTCTACTATTTACCACCTATATTCTTATCACTGGGTCTACATTCCCCTTTCCCCCACCCTCACCTGTCTCTTACCCATTGACTGCCTCAATCTGCATTTTCACTGACTGGCTCTCTCACATACATACTGGCCTCTGGCTTCTTTTATATTCCATCCAGGAAGAGCACAGACCAACTGCAGACACTTCCCCAGAGTAATGAAAGGGTGTTTGTACCTGAAAGCCTGCAAAGAAGAATTTTTCCAACTATTTGAGTTGGTCTAATAAAAGAGATCGGATTTGCCCAAAGAATCTTGCCTGTCTATGTCCTTAGACCAACATGGCTATAACCTATGCCTCATCTCCCCTGAGAAATTCCATGGCATTCTGAGCAAAGGTAACCCACGGCTTTCATTTGAAACATGTTTCCCTGACAAACCAAAGAAAACCTTTTCTGTCAAAAGTGAATTTCCGAGGGACGCCTGTATTTTTGTAGAAAAGTTTTTCATTCTTTCCCATAAAAAATGTAACAAACTGAATGTTTTTGCCAAAACAACCCACATTTTTAGTTTTTGGTTGCTGAAAACTGAAACATTTTAAACAATTTCTTGGTTTCTGGGAAGAAACCTGAAACATGTTCTAGAAAAATTCCAATTAAAGTATTCATAGATTTCATAGACATTAGGGCTGGAAGGGACCTTGGAAGATCATCAAGTCCAGCCCCCTGCCTAAGGGGCAGAAAGTCAGCTGGGGTCACAGGATCCCAACAAGATAAATGTCCAATTGACTCTTAAAGGAATCCAGAGTACTTGCACCACCTCCGGCGGCAGTCTGTTCCAGGTCTTGGGGGCTCGGACTGTAAAGAAGTTTTTTCTTATGTCCAGCCTGAAATGGTCTTGGAGAAGTTGGTGACCATTTGACCTTGCCATCCCATGGGGTGCTCTGGTGAACAGCTGTTCCCCCAGATCCTGATGTACACCCCTGATGTACTCTTGGTTTTGCTTTATGTTTATTTTTTCACTGAAAGAAGGAAGTGGAAAATGCTGACCAGCATAATCCTGACTTTGTATTAAGTGTTAGCTGATAATATGCATTTTCAGTTCAGATTGGCTTTGCCGTTGCATTGGGAGCTGCTAAGGACATGAACCATACAGAGCAGGTTCAGAAAGAAGAGTATTGATGCAACCTTCTCCATCCTACTGATATTTCAATCCTGGCCTGATGAGCAGTTTCTAGGAACATCAGGATAGTTAATTCAATTTCTATATCCATTAATCAGTGATAAGCATAAATTTCATCACTCCCTCCCTGCAGGCTTTGCAAACATGTCCGTACAACACAGTGCTGTGCTGGGCAGAGAAACCGGAGCTGGCTCTGAATGAGCAGGTGTGGGTATCAGAAGCAGCATAGGTGTGTTAATGTGGCTCTCTGCCCAGACTAATTAGCCCTGCTGAGAAGCTAACAGAGTTCACTGAGAACCAACTCAGACATCCCTGCATGACATTGTACTGTGCCATGTGTACATACCTGAAGACACTGCCCTTCTTGCAGTATGTGGCACGCTCATATGCTAAGTGGGGAAGGCATCCAGCTGGCTCCCACCCCCTCTTGTGACCTTTGAGAATCAGTTCTCTCCTGTCTGGAAGGAGTTCTGTTGGGGGTGGAGTGCGCTTGCTCTTCCCATCCCTGGTCCGTTCAGTATTACTGAAACCCAAAAGGATCCACCATCCAGACCTGCTGCTGCTATTATTCATTAACTTACCCCAGAAATGCACTGGGTAGTAGGAACTTCCCCTTTTGTGTATTCCCTTTTCTGATATAGTCCCCAATATTGAACTATGTGAGCATCTCAGTCGTTAACCTCCTAACACTTCCTGAGGCAGGGAAATGCTATTATCATTGTTTTAGACGGAGAACTGAGTTATAGAGACCAAAGCCCAAATTTTAAAAGATACTTGGGTACCTAATTTTGATTGAAATCAATGAATGTTACCTATAAAAATCTGGGCTGAAGCAGCTGAAGTCATATGGGAGGGCTGTGGCAGAACAGGGAATGGAAACCAAGCTTCACAGCTTCCATGCTCCTATCCCATTATTAAACCGTCCTTCCTTTTTAGCATATTTTGACTGACAAACACAGAACGGATCCTGGATGTCTAATGAAATTTGCCTGGTTTGGCTCAAATGCAATCCAAGATCTTAGTCACATCCTGCACATCTACAGGTACACAGGATATCCAGGGTGAGAAAACAGGAGAGAGATTTAGTTGCAGTCCAAACCTATAGCAGGACCATGTTCCCCTAGTCCAGTGATTCTCATTGTTTTTAGATTTAAGGCACCTCTTGTTAGACTCAAGGCTCTTTTTGGAAAATGCCAGCTCTTAATTTTCATTTGTTTTTTGACTACAGAAAAATAATAGAGCAATTCTTCTGTTGCAAAGAACTCAGAAAGATCACAATAGGTCAGGATGTTTTTAATCATGGGCGACTGGTGCCTCCCGAGTCTAGGGGGCATCAGCAGGGCATGATCAGTTGAGGGGGAGGGGGAGGGGTCCCCCACTGGCCAGCTGTGACTAGGCTGGTTTTCCCCAGCAGTCAGCTGGCGATCCCCAGAGGTTAGTCACCAAGCACGGCAGCTGACATTTCTGCTGCCAACATCCTGCTGGTGGAGCTGATTTCATGGGGGGATAAGCACTCTCCATGTCCCCCTAGCAGCTGAAGTGGTCGCTGTCAAGGGAGGGCACCAGTGCTCTCAGGGGGGGCATGTTCCTCCCCCTGCCCCCCCCCATGCCCCATTATGCATCACCTGTGTTTTTAATACTAAGAATTCCTATTTGAAATCTCTGGATTTATCTCGTGATTTTTGTTTGCACACCTAACAGTGCAAGCATTGTGTAGCATCCCATGACACCCTTGAAAGAATCTCAAGACACCCTGGTTGAGAATCACAGCTCTAGTATGTATTTCTATTCTTACATCAATGACAGCTTTGCCATGGACTACAATAGGAAGAACCCTAGAGCCTCATGTCATGATCAACAGCAGTATGTTCTGGGTGAATCAGGAACTCTTTTTGCATAATGGCATCTTCTCCCCACATTTCAATTTCTGCAGTTGTAGAATGGAGAATCACAACCGTTGCCTTACACTCAGGGGTATTAAGCAGAAGGCAAAGCAGGGTGGCACCTTAAAGAATAACCTGTTCAGAGAGGTATGAGCTTTCGTGGGCTACAGCCTACTTTGTCAGATGTTATGAAGGGACTTGCGGAGATGAGAGGTACAAATCAGAAAGGAGTAAGGGTTCTTAACTCAGTGGTATTGTAAGCTAATCACTATGCCCAATATTTTGGAGATACTAGTTATTATTGAAGAAGTCAGGCATCTTCAGACTGGGTGGCATATGGCCAGGAAGTGAACAATGCAGTGAGTTAGTATACTCACTTTTTACTGCTTGAGTCCTGGGTTTAAGAAGCAAATAATAATGAGTTTAAAGGTCTCTTGAGAGCATCTCTGCCTATACACAGGGTAAGATTGGCAACCTGTGCTCAATAAAGCCCCAGGGCCACAGCAGGTCAGGGCCAAGATGCATTGAAACAGCCAAGTCTGGGAAGCCTGCCCAGTTCCTACCCAGCAGTGGTCTGGCTCCATCCAGGTCAATGAAGACCCATGTGTTCATGAACACTAAATTCACCCATGACAGTTGGTTAAATTAGTGAGTGGGGGGGCTGAAGCAGAATTCACACACACACATTTTCCTCTGAGTGACAAATTTCAGCCTTTTGTTCTCTCCTTGCCTTCTCCATGACCTTCGTAGCTTCACTTTTTACGCCTCTCTCAGCTTGCCTGTTTGCTATGCGGCTTTTCATTTGGAAACTGAAACTATACAGCATACCGCAGTTAATACTAATGACGTGTGATCTTGTTTTTTCATTACTCTCTACTGCTGCTTAATGACCTAAACATCTTGAACACTTTTGATAAGTTGGCTGAGGTGTATTGATTTAATTTCTCGGGTTTCTTCAGCAAAAGGCTCTTAGTGATGAGCAGTGACGCAGCTAATCTGCAGTTTTCAGTGCTCGGATGAATTGCAGCAAAATGGGGAACAAACCAAAGGGCATATCATGTGGAAGAAGTTCTGCTTCATGAACACGGCTAAAGATTTCTCATGTAATAGCTCAGAGGGAGCCCATTGCCTCAGCATCTGGAGCAAACGTCAAAATAGAGCGGAGGAGAAAGATGACACAGTTGACTTGGATTAGCCAGAAGGAAGCCTGTTAAAATAAGCCTTGCGTCATGCCCTGAAGGCTAACAAATATTGGCTCAGATGGAAGCAGATGGAGCTGAGGAAATCATTCTAGGACTAGGGTCTTACATCTGGAGGATCCTTCCCTCAGCCTCACCACTTTGCATATCCATGGACTATCAGCTAAAGTGTCTCAGTTGCTTGCAGGAAAAGAGGTGATTTCCAAGACGGTCAGGTCCCAGACAAGATGTGCCCGGTGTCTATACATGTGCTTCTGGGTGTTTGTGGGGGGTGGTGTTTTAATTACAGTGGCTCTTAGGAGCCACTCCAATTAAAATGCTGCAGCGTCTTGTGTATTTAGCATCCTGCATTTCAAAATAGCAGTGGGGACGCTTTAACTAAAGCTGGTCGGACAAGCTTTATTTAAAACTCCCCTGCTGATGTTGTGAAACATGGTGGATGCTGAATACACGGGACTGTGCAGCATGCTGGCGCATTCTGATTAGCCAGGGGTGGGCAAAATGCGGCCTGCCAGGCTATTCTATCCAGCCTGCAGGGTCCTTAAAAAATTCAGAAAATTAATATTTATCTGCCTTGGGCTGCCTGTCATGTGGCCCTCAATGGCTTGCCAAAACTCAGTAAGCGGCCCACCACCCAAAATAATTGCCCACCCGTGGATTAGATGCTCTGGCAAACTTGACTAATTGAGTCTGCTCTGATGCGGTCTAATCAGAACATGTTGGAGCACATGTAAAAGTGCCCATAAGATTAAAGCTACCACCTTGAATTGCACCTAGAAAGAGATTGGAAACCAATTCTGGTTGTGGAGAACAGGCATGATGCGTTCATGGCAATTTGCTCCACAAGAAAGCATCAGAGTGGTTTTTGGACATAGTCCACACTGCCAAAAATCTAGTTGAGTTGCATCAAAGGCATTGATGGCTGTAGAATGGCTTACCTGGGTGAGGAACGGCTAGCTTTTTGCTAACCACAAATGACACACAGCTTAAGGCACTGTGGTTGTTGAGGTCCTTCCAAAAATAGCCTGAGTTTATAAGCCTTTACATTCAGTGGCTTATTCGGTTACAATCATTTTATGCGATAAGCAGGTACACAGGTAGAAATAGGGTTTCCTTGTACATCTGGAGTTCCATATGTTACCTCTACTATTTGTGACTGTATTTCACTGTCCATTTGCAGTTCATTGAGGCTGGTTCTGTAGTTTCTCCTTGTAACAGGGGGCCTCCTCGGGGCCTATCTCCTCATCTCCCGCCCACTTGTTCTTGGGCCAACCGCCCGCTTTCTCTCCTGCCATGCCTTGATCTTATTTACTGAATAAAGGTGTTAATTAAGCGGGAGGCTGCCCATCTTCTGCCCCGATGCCAGGGGCCACTATCTGTGGCTCCATTCTTCCCCTACACCGCAGCCCAAGCCTCGCAGATGGCATCTTAATGTTTCCATAATCACTGGCCCCACTCTGGGCCCCAGAATCCTTCTACCAGGACCCCTGCATGATCCCTCCATTCAGGCAGCCTCCCCACCTTCATTTGGCTATGTAGATCCCTGAATCTATTTTCCCCTCTCGGGTGTGGTCCTCCCCCAGGACCTTTGGCTCCTCTAGCCCTGGCCCACCCCTAGGCCAGTCGGGACCCCAGGCCCCTGGCCCTTTTAACCATCCTGGTCCTGACCCTGTTCTCTCAGGGTGCCCTTTGTGCCTTCTGTCACTCTGTTTCTTTGTCTACTTTCTTTTTTAATCAGCAAGACTCGGCTTTTGCTTTGCTTCACCATAGCCAACTACAGAAATATTTTCAGAACGGTTGGTTTGTTAGGACTGTTGTGACTTCCAACCAGGCTGTTCCACTGGATGAGCTGACTCTAGGTCTGAAGCACCTATAAAACACTCATGACCAGAACAGCAGAGTGGCTTCAGCTCAGCCTCCAAAGATGCAGGCTCAAATACTTGTTCACACTATTTAGAGGAATCTGTTTTATGTGCAGGACTGTCAATGGCCTTTCACAGTTTATCTGTATCATCGAAGTGATATGTTTTAGTCAAGATAGGCCCAGGACAGCCCTGCCCAAGCCCTGCCTTCGTATGTGACGTACACTAGGACATCCCTTTGAGGCTACTGTTGAGCTTTCCATCTCCAGCATGTGTAAGACTAGCTGCTGGAATAGACACTTCTGATCACATACCATTCTGGAGTATGCTGATGCCTATGGGCAGGTGAGGTGTGGGCAGACCCCTTCCAGCTGGGATGTTCTGTCTCAGTCACGTAGCTAACCTCTCAGTAGGGCAAAGTGGGTACTGCATTTCCTAATTTTGAGTGACACATTAATTGCACATGTCAATCCACATTTACAAACACTCGTATTGTGCATATTTCCAAAATTGCATTGGCATATCCTTTTGAGTGCACAAATTTAGACAACTCTTGATAATGAGTCCCCATCACAGTGACTTGCTTCTTCATTGGAGGCAGCCACTGGCTCAGTTTCTCTTCTCCTGAATAGATGAGTTTAACCTTGGCCAAATCAAAGTAAATTCCTCCTTTCCCAGGATAATCAATATGCAAGGAGATTCACCACAGCCAGTAGAATAGGATGGCAGCACTCTAGGGATTATTGCTAGGGCTGTGTGAAATTTTGCCGACTGTTTCATTTTGACACTGTTTCGACTTGTTTCAAGCCTGAAACAGCGAAATCAAACTGAAATGAAGGGCTTTAAAACAGCCTCAAAATGAAGGCAGTTGAAACATTTTGAAAGTTTTGAAACGTTTTGAGTTTCGAAGCTGAAGCTGGGTTTGCTTGCAGGGAAACACGGTAAGGAGAGGGAGGGGGAAAGGACACCGTGAGGGTGTGCCTTAACATACACGCTGGAGAAGAAGCTCCTGCAGAGAGGAAAGAAAGGCTTTGTCATAGTTTGACTGCCTGAGATGCTGCTGGTGCTGCTGTGCTGCTCACCAAGTTATTGTATATTTGTTGTCATTTAAAGTGATGGACTGAACTGAGGCTGTCTCAGTTCATGTGGATGTTCCCATATGTTGACCCTGACTATTAGCATCACTGAGTAAGGGAAGAGTTTGAGTTGTTATTACCATTCTCCATCCTCCCTCCCACCATCATTTTGTTCCCCAGAAAAGTCTCATCTATTTGATACCAGAAAAACTAATTCTTTGGGCCAAAGCACCTTTACAAACCCTATCACAAGGCATGAACAGGACACAATTTTTTCTAATACTAAAATGCTGCTCTGAAACACTAGATGGTGTAAAGCTCTTTTTTCTGCAGCTATACAGAATAATTCATAATATTCAGGGTTTTCAGTTAATCCAATAAAGGCCCAGTCCAATATGGCACTTGCACAAGTCTACATTTGTGTAATACTAGTAACCTTACAGGTCCCTACTGTTTGACTTCATGGAGAGAGCAGCCTCCCAGGTAATTACCTCCAAAGGCACAGATGTGAATCAAGCATAGGTGATCAATAAAATGAGTTGTCTGATCCCAGCTGTGGACCTTTATTCTTCTCAGGAATCCAAGTCCAATCTGGCAGAGTTAAAGCTTGCAGCTGCCTGCAGGTGCTTTGGAGAGCCCCAAGGGTTGGAAGGTACAAGGCAGCACTATTACTGGAGCCTGATAAGTATGAGGAACAGGTGAGGACTGTGCCAAGCACAGTCAGCTGATGTACAATTAACCTTGCTAATCAGAAGCTCTCCTTTGTGGGAACCATTCTGCTCCCATAGGAATTCATTTCCTACTTTAAGCTGACAGGGGAGCTGTAAAATATTTTAAGTCTGTGAATACCAATCAACCGTCTAGTGTCTGAGCTGAATGTAAAGGGCTGGATCCTCAGCTGATGTCAATCAGTGTCGTGCCACAGAAGTCAAAATTCATTTGGAAATTTGACTTGATCTGAGCTATGGTTGGAGTCTCAATTTGCCGTAGGGATGAACATGGAAGAACAAGCGAGGGGAAAGAACAGGAGGACACAAGCCAGGAGAAAGTGAGAAAAAGCAGAGAGAAAGGTATGAATGAAAAACCCAACATGTTGTAGAGCTGGACACTTGCCACCACAGGCTGGCAACACTGGCCCTTCTCTAGTCTATCTTCTGCCAAGTCATACAGTTATTTAATACGCAGTAATATAACAACAGACACCAGCCCAAATTTGAGAGATTTCTTCTATCCTTATAACCTAGAACAGACTTGCTTCACTTTAGATAATCATAGGATCATAGAAGAATATGGCTGGAAGGAACCTCTGGAGGTCACTTAGTCTACCGCCCTGCCGCAAGCAGGATCCTTCCTATCCAAACATCCCCATGCAGATCTTTGTCTAACCTGTAATTAAAACCTACTGTGGACTTATTCAGAAGGCATTTGGATGCGTATCTTGCTGGGATCATTTGACCCCTGCAGACTTCCTGCTTATGGCAGGGGGCTGGAATCGATGATCTCAGGGGGTCCCTTCCAGCCCCTAATGTCCACGAAATCTATGAAATGCTGCCACACAACCACAATACACAGCACACTAATTTGTCACTGGTAAAGCAGGGGAACAATGGCAGAGTCCTGCTACTGCAAGGTTTTCAAAAATATGCTTGAGAGATCCAAGGAAAAGGGCCATACTCCCCACTACAAAGGAAGGCAAACCCCTCCACAGTCTGTACCAATATGATCACGGGGTAAAATTCCTTTCTGACCCCAAATGTGGTGATTGGTCTAACACTGAGGGAGAAGCAAGACCCCCTAGCCAGGAACCTCCAGGGTATGGGCAACCAGTGCCTCCTTAGTCAGGAGGGGCACATACCCTGCCCCATGACCAGTCCTGCTGACTGGGGGTGGAGGGAGAGGTCCCCCCACGGCCGATCCTGCTGACTGGGAGGGTCCCCCATGGGTGATCCTGTGAACTGGGGGGGGTGTATCTTGGGCGATCCCATGCCAGCCAATCGCCACTTCTGGGATTAAGCACTGACTGATTGCTGCACCCACTCCTGAAAGCAGCTGCAGCGAGTGCAGCGATTGGCCAGCGCTTGCAGGGGGGCACTGGCGTTCCTGCCTGCACCCCCTGCCCATTGCCTAACCAGTGAGCATGGCCATCAAGGGGTGCACTGGTACACTCATGGGGTGCACGTGCACCCCTGTGCACCCCCTATGCATCACCACCGCTCCGGGGTTTAGTCCAAGCAGGAGCATGCTTAAAAACATATGGACTATAGTTAGTTACAGGCTGAAGAAATAGAAAAAATGGAAGTAATTTTGTGAACCTCTTCATTAGACTAATCCCGCAAAAACATTGCAATCTGTTGGGAATGGAGGGAGAGCACTCAATATTCACTGAAATGCCAAGGAGTGACTGTTCTAGAGGTTTTGGTATCAGGAGCTGTACAAACACCCAAGAGCTGAACTGACTGAAGAGCTTACAGCCTAAGCTGTAGTTTCTGCAAGGTGAACACTCTCCATAGCTCACTGAAAATTCCCTGGCAGTATTTACTAGAGTATTTGCCCAGCTCTATCTAGTTAGAGCAGTTTGACCAGGCAGTGTCCCGAAGTCAAATGACCTGATTTAGTGCCCACAAAAGTCAGTGGAAGGACTGTTAATGGTTGTTGTATCAGGTCTTTGCTGCAAAGTTTGGATCTAGACTTATTGACAGAGGAGACCTTGATACTCTGACTGTTACTGATCTAAACTACAGTGCTTACAGAAACTATGCAAGTTAGATTGATTCCCCCTTGGGATTTTTCAGTGTCTATAGCTAGCCTGCGTGTTACATTCCAAAACCAGGACTCTGGTTTAAACTGAAGCATGTTATTAACATTTTTTGCTGAAGCTTGATAAACAGATAGCCTCCAAAACGCTGGCTCTGGGAGTATCTTCTGGCAGCATCACCTTCTGTTGTGACTCCATCCTTCTCACCAAACTGCTTCATACCGCTTCCAGAACTGATGGAGAAATATAATTCTAGTGTTCCTTTGAGCCTATTACACAGGTATTTTTTGTCTCTTTCTTCCTTTCTCTCTCTTATCCACACATGCACACTCACATGCAGAGACACACATCCAAGCTATATTTGCATTATCATGCATGTTATACCCTTTAAATGCTCCTTCTTAACTTGCAGGTTCACTTTAGCTCAGCCAAAAAATCAAGTCTGGTTTCACATTTCCCTAGAAATTTGGTTCAGGCCAAGCATAATATTTACAATGATTGCCAGTCAGAAATATTAACCAGGCAGAAATGTAATTAGTGATGAACGCAAAGGTGAGACTCAGCTCTGAAGCTTTTTGTTGTGGTTGAGGAGATGGTCCCGGTTTATTTCTAGTTTGAGTGATTTGATTTGATTTGATCATTGAATTAATTCATTATTTGAAAAACCTTAAAGCAAATTTGGAAGAATTTTATCACTGAGAAGAAGTTGCATGCCATACAAATTTGTTGTGAAGATAAGACTTGCAGCTGCAAATAAAAGAGGATGGTTGAGAGAAAAAAGAAAAAGCAGAATAAGGGAGCCAAATGCATATTCAACTCTTTCCTACCTCTGACCTCAGCCACCTTAAAATATTTGTCAGGCAGGCTTCATTAGCAATATTTAGGTGCCATTGTCCAATGAATCAGGGTGCTTTGCTTATTGCTGGTGTATCATAAAAACGTTTCTGAACACAGTGCTCTGCAGCAGGGATTCAGCCCTGAGTCAAAAGCATCCTGAGATTGAGCTGCTAGCCATCCACGACAAATGCTGGCTCTTCATTATGGAAACAATGGAAAATTAATAGGATGAGTTGCAAGAACTGAATAAATAGCTTAATGAATGTTGTATGATATTGGTCATATCTGACCCAGTAGAGTATTGATCCATCCTTTCATCCTTCAGTGATATAGGGGAGCTTGGTTTGAATGAGAAAATAAAAAAAAAAAGGTTTCTTCAGGCTTCCTCATTTCTATCTTAATCACTGTATACATGTACTACCATAGTACACTAGAGCCCCAGTCAAGGACCAAGTTCCCACTGTGCCACTCCTGTTCAAAATCAGGACATGGGCGGCCCCAGCCACAGAAAGCTTACAAGAGGCAAGAGACGGAGAGCGGCAGACATGGGAGCAGAAGGAAAGAAGGGCCAGCATGGTAAATCCATGGAGGCATCACAGCACACAGGCAATGCTAAGTGCTGGGCCTGAGTATCTCCCTAGCAAAGCAACCTGGGCCTGGCTTACTCCAGGCCTGCAATATCTCCCCTTCTCTACAGTTCACTGTAGATCCCTAGGGACCATAGCAATTCCCCATGTAATAAATTGCCTGGCTGAATCTCTAGCTCAGGTCTCAGTGTATAGTCCTACTGCCAGCCCAGTGGGCTGGCTCCTTCCTGCACTAGCCATTAGCCCAAAAAGTCCTGTGCTCCTCTGTCTGCTTTACATCCCCATGTCACCAGATACTGGAATAAATGCTGCTAATAGAACCACTGGACGAATGACCAAGAACTCTTGAGTCTCCCTTGGGCTCTCCAGCTCATGTCTGCTTTATGGTTTGGGGGTTCTCCTTTCTTCTCTCCTCCTTTTCTTCTTATGCATCGGCCTCTGGACTGCTGGTATAACTGTGTTTAGTTTTCTCTGCTAGAGGATGATCCCCAACTAAAATCCCTGTAACTGGCTCAGGTCTGATGTGAAATTTATTGCCAGAAGGAAGTGGAGTTGGGTTTTGCAAAGATAAACTGCACCCACATGGGTCTTTTCCCACTGACAGCTTTTATCTTGTCTTCCA
This sequence comes from Crocodylus porosus, assembly GCF_001723895.1. NCBI lineage: Eukaryota > Metazoa > Chordata > Crocodylia > Crocodylidae > Crocodylus > Crocodylus porosus. The sequence continues at coordinate 19,014,348 of NW_017728910.1, read as the reverse complement.
AAGTTTGTATGTTTGTAACGCTTTGTAAAATTGAATTGGTAAATGTAATTTGTGAGATAGATATATTTGGGATGCATATAATATATTTGTGATACACACACACACACACACACACACACACACACACTTACTTATTTTTATATATCTGTGATGCATATATTTGTGATATATATACATATTTTTTTTTTTAAACTTCATTCAAGTTTTGCATCTCGAATATCACCAGTGCCGAACAGGAGATCCTACGCAGTGACAACGTGTTTTGCATGGAGATTGCACTCATTTCCTATTTTTCGTATGCTTAATATATTTTTGAATCGCTAAGCACGAACTCCCCAGTTTCAAACCATATGTTTAAAAAATAAGGTGGAGACACTGAAAACAAGAGAAGAGTGAGAGAGACTCGCACAGTTGCATTTCCAGTCCCAGCAAAGCAGGCAGTCGCCACAGGGAGGGGGGGAGAAAACACTTCCGAAATAATCCAGGTAAGTCAATTAGCTTTGCTTCATTTCCTTTTGAATGTCGCTTTAGCTTATCATGTCTCACCACCTTTTGCTAGAAAATGGAGGTTCAGACTAAGGTTACCATTAGCACAGACTGGCTCTGTAAATCCTGGGTGGACATTTGGGTCTTGTTTTAAGGAATTTTCCACTTTCTGGAGACAAATTTCTTATCTGAAGGGGGGAAAAAAAGGATTAAATTGGTTTTCAGTGCTGTTGCTGGATTTCATCAGGTACATCTTGTGCTAGTACTTCAGCACTAGGAGCTTTGGCCTATGTTATGGGGTGATTATAGTAGTTCCTCCTAGCTTTAGTATCCAGGCATTTAGGGGCATACATGGGGCAGGTCTGTTCCAGGGCTAAGTGGCTCAGTGCGAAGCTGCTCAGTGGTCTCACTTTCCTCTCTTTACCCCCTGCCCTCGAACCAGCTGCACAGTCTGGCAAGCATCTCTCAGGACCGGAGTGAGCAGGACCAGCTGGGGTGCTGGCCCTTGTCACATCGCTGTTGTAACAGAGAGGTACCCGAGCTCGGTTTTGTTCAGGGGTCAGGGTGGAAGGACTACCATGGTTGTGTGGCTCCCCTCCTGTCCAGCTCCTGGGGCACGTTCAGGTTCTTTTGCAGCAAGAGTCAGCCATGATGTCGGCTCGAACTTGTGCACCAGCTGCAGATACCCCAGGAGACTGTTTGTTCAACCAGAAACCCCACAAGTGCAAGGATAATCCAATCATGCAAAACCCCTCCCTTGATAAAGCTTGAAGTGGGGCTGGCTATGATGACTCTGCCTCCAGTAAGCACTTCTTCCCCCAGAGAACGTGCCTGGTGCGCTGGTATGGTGGCCGCAGGGCCTTTCTGACCCATCAGGAGGGACCCAACCCAAAGGGGTCACGTTGTATTGATGAAGCCAGCCCCAGGGGCCTGAAAAGGTCAGACTTTTTCTCCTCTGGGGAATTCTGGTCTTTTGACATTTTTCACAGAGCAGATCACTCTGAATGTGTTTAATTTGGCAAAGCCCAGACATCTAATTGGAGCTCGGCTCAGGAGGGAGCTGACCTGCATTGGCTGAGGGGCTTGGCCCGCTGTCCAATTGCTCAGCATTGCTCTGACCTATCCCTTGTCTTTGCCAGCACCATGTTCTCGCCTGTCGTAATGTAGGTAATGGTGCAGTGTTAGGGGGAAAGTGTGCAGCCATCCCAAGGGGTCTTTATTATTGCCCTCCTAGCATTGCCTTCTAGTCCTCTATAGTAGGTGTGGAGGATCAGGCCTCTCCAGTCATTCAATAAATGGTACTGGGGGTGGGGCAGGGATCTCCATGAATCCCCCTTTGCCTCTTCCTCATCACTCTGGGAGCATCCTTCTGGCTAAGGATATCAGATGTTGCCTCTCTAGTGTCCATTGACAGGGAGCACAGTGTTGGTCGGAAAAGGCTGCTCTTTCAGTTGTGACATAACGCAGCTGAAACATTGCAAAGAAAGGGAAATGTTTTCTGTGCACATTTGCACGCACAGATGCGAGCGACATGTGAGCGTGTTGTAGCTCACATACGCACACACACACACATGCACATGCACACGCATGCACACCCACACTCCCTCTGCAATGGAGGAACTGCTTGTAAACCCAGCATAACCGGATGGGTTTAGCTAGAGGTGCCACAATCTGTAGTCACACTAACTGGTTTGCTGGTCACTAGTCAACTGGGCTGTCAATCAGCTTCCTAAGGAGGGAGGCTGGAGAGGGAAGAGCCCCCAGTACATGAGAAGTATTTTTATTTTGGGTTCGGAGTCAGGAAAGTTGCATGTCCTGGGAAACTGTTTGGGACGCAAATGCTTAATAAAGAATCAGTTTATTGAGGGTCAGACCCAGGCGCTGACCTGCTGGCTTTTATGTTGGAAGAAAGGTTGGAATAAATGTAAATTTGTGTTGCTGGGCTGGATACGAGAATGGCAGTGCTTTCCCTGCAGAAGCAACACTGCTTTCTTCTCTAACAGGAATCCTTGTGAATCCTCCCTGGCAGAGAGGTTACCTATAGTATCGTCACCTTTCCTGGAAACCTGGGCTTCCCTTGTGGCAGAGTGCCACGCAAACACATGGCTATACAGTGGGAGTGCAAGCAGCCAAGAGGCTGCATGAGTGTCAGATGGATTCATTGTGGACAAGTATCACAGCCAGAAATGTTCAGTCTGTCTGCCCTGAAGTGAACTGCCTACGGTTACAAGGCTATCCTATTTGCATCCCAGCTCCTGGCAAGATGAACTGCCCAAAATAGAGCAGGGAAAATCTGATTTTGGGGCCGCAAAAACATTTCTGGTCCCAGTGAATTGAGTTTAGTGCTGTGCAGTGGACAGGTGGGTCAACATGTGTTCTCCCGCCTTACTGTCTCTCTGAGGCTCCCATGCAATGGGTAAAGGCTAGGTCTGTGCAGATCATCCAAGGAATAGGTTGGCAGTGCCTGGAGGGAAATTGTACGGCCTTCTCTAGCAACGAGAGTAATGGGCAACAACTTGAGACTGCCAGGGCCCTGATGACGTTCTTTGTTCAGTTCTACTTCGGGGACGTTCCAGGCTTTATTAACAGAGGCCACGGCACTTCCGTCACGGGCAAGTTAGCAACTGCTCTGTTACAGCCAGTGTAGCTCCAGAGTAGCTGCACTGAAGTCAGACAAAATAGCTATTCATTTAGGAACAACTGTGAGCCAGCTCATGTGCTCAGGTAAGACAACAGGGGGCTGTCAAATCCCCCTAGCCCCCTTTTGGGGGTTCTCCACAATGGGAGATCAACTGCCAAAGGGTTCCTATCCATCTCCTGTGCAGGAGGAGGGGAACTGGGGTGCAGGAACAGAAAGTGGGTGAGGCCTGTTGGAGTGATAGAAATGATAGTTGAGGGATGCTCCCCAACTAGGAAACTGAGGAGGTTGGTAATTGGGAGATGGTCCCTCAGTTAGGGAGTAGCTGGTACCTGGAGAGCCTAAAGGGCTGCAGAGGCTTGCTTACTGCTCCACAAGCAGACTTATTGTTTAGTTCATCTCATTTATGCCTGACGGTCTTCATTGAACTCAATGATCATTACACCTTGGACTTGCTCCTCTTCCACTTCACGTACTAGCTACACATATGAGCATCTGACGAAGTGAGCTTGGGATTATGAAGCTTATGATATACATCTCTGATTTAGCTATTCGATAAGATGCAATAATAAGCTATATAATAATAATAATATTAAAAAGTATTCTACGCTGCCTTCTAACTCATCTGAGCCACCTTGCTTAGCAAAGCAGGAACCAGGGCAGATTAGTGCTTATTTTGCAGCTCCTAATCAGAGCTTCATTTGCATAAGATAAAAGAATTTCAGCTTTGGCAGCAGAAATCGGTGACTTCAGAAAGGCTCAAACGTCTCACTTCTTAAGGTGAACACTTAATAGCATCAGGTAAATGGCAGGTAAAAAGGAAAGTAGAAAACAGCAGGCCTTTCCCAAATTCTGTTCGTGCACTGGAGTCGGCCTGCTTGAGAACAGTGGGGCCAGAACGAGATGCTGCTCAGAGCAATGTGCACAGATCTTTACAACAATTTGCCCTCTTCTTTCCTATGTACTCTGCATAGCTCTTCAGCATCCACTTCCTTCCATGTCTGAGCAGCACTGAAATTATTCACCGTGTTAGACATCATTAGACTTCAGAGCTAACCACGGCTGTGCATATGATTCATACTCAACATTCAGAGCACTTATGGCAGGCTTTCTGCAAACTCAGGCAGCTTTTGTTGTGGCACTTCACAGTCGTCTCACATTGAAAGGTCAGCTTTGCATCATAAGGTGGACAGACTTATAATAACAGCTTCCAAAGCAAGAGCGTCTTCCAAATAATGGGACCGGCTCAACAAAGTGCTACAAGCTAATCCAATCTGATTCCTGTTCATCGTGTGCTGAGCTGCCTGCATGTGATTCCTGTTTGCATTATGATACCTGCCAGTTCATAGAGGTAACACTTGTTCACTTTCGTTCATCCATCACAATAAGCGCAGCTTGGACGCTGACAGATCGCTGACACAGTGTGTGATTTGCAAATGGCATGCTTTCTGCCCAGCAATGTCTCTCAGTTACATGACATCCCGCATCATGCATCACCATTGAGCCTTGCTGCTCTTTGCCCTGTGTCAATGCAAAATCACAGTAGAATGAGAAAGGACGAAGGGTAGCGATGGAACAACTGGTTTGCACAGAGACGGGTGAGGCTGGGAGCTGAAAATTTCTGGTAGCACTCATCCACCGTGGGGATGGGAACCATGTAGTTCCTGGCATGATTTTAAAAAGGTACTTAACCCTCTCTGGACTAGACTGCAAGATGCACTTGTTGCCAGATCCTGAGGTCTTCACTCCAGCAATGTTCTCTTATCTTCAGTTGGAATATTGACCGAGTCATGACTTTTCAGGTTTGACAGGTGGCTCGCGAATCCCCTCTAACGGCAGTTCTAATTATAGTGCTCCTTTGTGCAGGAAAAGCCCACTGAGTAACTCAGTCCAGTGTCCTTAATAAGATGTGTCTGTGTTGGGAGTGTGAAAAATGAAGTGGAGTGGATTGTAAGCAGAAAATATGTCTTTTCAGAGGGGCTTGCCCAGTCGCGTGCCAACAGTTAGCTTTGTCATCTCTAACTCGATCCCCAGATCATCTGATAAACCCCATTGCACTGAAGACCATTCTCAGGGCATGCCTTTAAAGTAGCTAGCTCTGGTGTATCCTGTGGCAGTACAGACTTCAGTGCAGCCTGCAAAACCTGCTTAAGTATTTATGCTGCTTTTTTTGACTGGTTTTGAAGCTCCTTCTGAGTTTGTAAAATTGCAGCTATGCTGCAAGTAGCACCTGAACTAGGTGTGTTCAAGCTCACCCTATACACACAACTTAGAGCTCCTTCACAGTGCCCCATATATTGGAGACCTACCACAGTGTTATCTCATCTTCTTGACCTCGGTGTTCTCCATGACTAATGCCTGTGGTTGCCCAACATAAGGTATGGACACAGGATTGGTTTCTGAAGGGGGATATGCTCAGGCTGCCTGAATGCCGGCTCTATTGCACAGCTTTCAAAATGGGACCCCCAAAATGGTGAACTGATGGGCTGCCTATACATGTGCTCGGAGGTGGGGCAGTTTAATTAGAGTGGTTCCCGGAGAGCCGCTTTAATTAAAACTCCTCACTGTCACATGTATTAAGTCCCCATGGGTTTAAAAGTGGTTGCAGCATGCTTTATCTGAACCTCATTTGGCGAGGTTTAGCTAAAGCACCCCACCGCCATTTTTAAGTGCATGGGGGCTTATGCACGTGCCAGTGAGGCCACACTGGAGTTTTCTAATTAGAAGCGAACCAGCACATGTATAGGCAGCCAAAGTGACTCCTTGCTTTGGAAAATGCAGGGCCTTTTTGTCTGGAGAACTGTCTTGGAAACCTTTTCTTTGCTGTTTTATGCAGCTTATTTTTGATCACAGGTTGACAGAGCGCTAACCCCTTTACCATGGCATCGGCCAATCAAATAATTATGCACTTAAAACTGAGGGAAGGTGAATATGACCTGCTTGTACATCCTCATTGTGCACCAGGCCAGTTGCACTTTTCATGCCCTGAGGGTGGGTTCATAGTTTCATAGTTTCTAGGGTCGGAAGGGACCTGAGCAGATCATCAAGTCCGACCCCCTGCCATGGCAGGAAAGAGTACT
>NW_017728910.1:18989716-19007974 GCF_001723895.1 Crocodylus porosus | reverse complement strand
GGAACAGGGACTCCCCCAATGCCTGCTGATCCCCCCTGACTAGTTTGTAACAGGCCACTAGATCCCCCCTCAGCCTTCTCTTGTGGAGGCTCATTAGTGAGCCTGCACTGTGCGGGGGTTGGATAATGATCTCAGGGAGACCAGGATCGGGGTGTCTCCTCCTTAGTACATTCCTCCCTCTGTCTCTGTGCTGTATTCTGGTGTCGAATACTTGGAAATCCCAGTTTCCACTTCAGCGGGTTGGCTATATAGCTGATCCTCAGGGTGAGCAGGTACCCCTGAAACGTGAAAAATATGAGCACATGATTGCGGATACAAAATAGGATCCTGGGGCTCATTCTGTGAATGGACAAGTTGGCTGCACAGCGATGCCTTAGCTGTGGAGTCTTCTTCAAAGATCCATCTCCAGGGGCCTGATCCTTTAGTCCAGCTCCCTGCATATCTGCTAATAAGTCTGTATTTGGCTCTAAGTTGTAATGTTCTCTACTGATCAGCTGCGATCTCTAGAAAGAGTTTCCCAATAGCAGTACTCCGATTTATGCACAGGAAGAAACTGACCTGAAAAAGGCAAGCTTCATCTCTTCCACGGGAAGCAGCTCAGCTATTAACCTTTATTTTCAATCATTTTCCTCGTAAGCCTGCATTTTCCTAGGATTTTGCAACATTACTTTCCCTGGCACGCAAGGACACGTTTTATCATGTGACTGGCAGCTTATTTTTCCCCGTATGGCAAAGGGAGAGGACATCTAATACTTTGAAATTCAGAGAAGGGGGACTCCACAGTTCTGGGGCAGCAGCTGGAATGAATGGAGGTGGAGTAAATACAGCTGGTGCTGGGAAATGCGCTGTGGCTGATGCTAACTTGTTTTCCCACCCGTCTTCAAGCATATGGTGAAGTGGGGCAGTGGCAGCCACATCAAATTATGGCAGGACACCCTGGGTGTTGTGTTTTGCAGCCTTCTGCAGTTTTAAGAAATTCCCAGAGTATTGCTCAGCTGTCTTGGTATATTAATGACTTTGAACTCGTGTTTGTTCTGGAACTGAATAAAGGTGTTCCTGCTTAATCATCAGACTTTGCTTTCCCTGCTTAATCTGTGATGAATATTAAGGCACTTATGGAGAGGATGATTAAAACTATGAATGCCTTCCACATGGAGATATTTCAAAGGGCTCTTTCTTCTTTCCCATTTCATTTCAAGTCTCAGCTGCTTCTCAGGCCTCATTGGTTCACAGCTATAGTGAGTTTTTTCTCTTGCAATTTAGATTTGAATGAGCAGCCGTTTGGAATTAAAAAAGTGCTCCGTAGTTTGATGAAGAATAATATAGGTAGTTATAACTAAGAATAATTAAATCTTGAGCATAAAAATAATCAAGTCTTGAGCACTGGAAGTGAAATGATCACATTTGACATCTTCCTCATATACAATATCACACAATACGTTAGTGAATATCTTTCTCTTTCCTTTGAAAATGTTAGTTAGTGCTGGGTAGAAAAATGATTTCCATCCCACCAGAAATGTTAAGATTTTGAAAATGTTTTTGTCTTGAATTGGGCGAAAAAAAGAAGAAGAAATTCTTGGGTGTTTGTGAATTGAAAGTCTGAAAAATAATTCAGGCTGGACTAATTGAAACTTCTCACTGAGGTGATTTCAAATCATTTTGTTTCTGTTTCAACTTTTATTTTGTGTTATCATTGCTCATATTTCCCCCACAATTTAATTTTCAAACAAACAAAAATTGTTGAGGACTAAAAAAAAAGGGAACATTTTGTTATGAAGAGGTGATGTCAAACTGGAATGATTCAATAATTTCTCAACTTTTTTTATAAAAATGTTTTGGAAACAGGAAGTTCATCAAAACTGACCTGTTCCAATGAACTTTCTGTTTTGATGCATCAGAATTTTCCAATTAAAAAAAAATGGGTGTCACCAAAAAATTTCTGACCAGCTGTAGTATTGCAAGTATTAGCAAGCTGCTGATAATCTGCCTGTTAGTGTGAAGCTGGTGCTCCTACAGATACTCCTCTCTGGTCTTTTATGTTGCATGGATAGTCCTTCTTGTCACCTCTTTGCTTTGTAACTTTAGGACTCCTTCTTTATAAATGAAGGTTTGATTAAAAAAAATTAAATGTTGCATGTGGCTTTCCAGTTGCTCTTGATTCTAACGGTACTTTGCATTTCAGAGCTTTTCAGTGCATTTGACTTGCAAAATATGTTGGCGCGATAAGCTTCACGTACCTTTAAAACTGGCCAGTAAAAACCTCCTTGGAATCGAGTGGGACAAATAAAATGATATACTTAGGTCCCTATTCCATCCATGAAAATGCAGAAATGCAAGATAAAAAAAAAATGAACAAGCATATAAGGATTGAATTTTATGTATTACCTGGCGTATCAAACTGACCTACATTTTGCTGTCCTTCTTAAGCAAGTCACTCCATGGACGATTCCCCCCCCCACCTGAAATTAGCTGGGTTTTACAATTCAGCAAACTTGGATGCTGGCTGAGGAGCCATTTGGAGGGAGGCTGAAGAGCTGTCAAAACTGAGCTGCCTCCAAAGAGGCAGGGAAGGGTTTCTGTTTTGCTTTGTTTGCTTTTAATCAACGCGCACCCTGCTACGGGCACATATTGGAGTGCTTTGCATTGCACCAGAGACTTAGTGGATTAATTAAGGGCTTGTTATCATGATGATCAAGGCATTAATGATACAGGAAGGTTGCTACTTCTGTTTAGTACCAAGCAGGCTGTGAGGCCTCCTGTTCCTGAAGCGTGGTGAATACACTTCAGAGAACATTAGTAGGACCTGAAGGGCAGAGTTGTGGGGAAAAGGGTTATCCCCATGAAACTTTTTGAAAGGTCTGCCATAAGATGAAACCCTGATGTTTCAAAGGTTTTATTGAAACTATACCGAGAGAAAGAACAGCACCTCGAGCAGGTCTGAACAGCCACATGGGATGAAGGAACACAACCATCAGCTCCCTGCTCAGCCTAGGACTTAAAACCTGAGCTCCCTGCATCTGACTGGAGTAGCGTGAGCACCAAGCCATGGACTACCCTGTGATGAGGGTCTTTCATTCTTCTTGATTGGAGCTGTTCTACCCTGCATAAATATTTAAGAATGAAATGAAATGAAATTAAAAAAGAATTAAATTAAATATTAAATATTAAATTAAGAATGGCAAATATATAGTAAAGATATATTAAATTAAGAATGGCAAATATATATTAAATTAAGAATTGCAAGCGGAGTCCCCTGGCTATGCTGGTGTTGGGCTCTCTCACTCTCTGGTTTGGCCTAGATTGTCCAACCTGGCAGTTTTTTGTTTTGTTGAAAGTAATATGTTCCTGGGAAAGATTTTAGTGCATATTTTAGGTTTCAAATTGTTGTCTTGGTATAATTCCTGACTAGGTCCAATGAAAAGCAACAGTCAACCAAAGCTGTGGATCTGTTACAAATATCCGGCCCTTTGCAGAAGATTGCAGCAGGAGGAAGGATGGGTTAGGGACTCGACTGGATACAGAGGAACCAGCTCCCTGCTTTGCCGTACTCATAACTTGTATGACCTTAAGTATGGCAATCAACCTCTCTCGAGTACTCAGCCATGTAGAAAATGAGGATAATAGCACACAACTTACAGATTCTTTGGACTTGAAACTGTGTTCAGTGTTTGTAGAGTGCTTGGCACGGTGGGGCCTGGCTCCTGACCATGTCTCCAGGACGTTACTACAGCGTAAGTAGATGATGATAAATGACTTCCTCTTTCCTTCCTTTGCCTATTTGGTCTGTATCTAATGCACAGTCTTCAGGGCGGGCACTGTCTTTTTAAAATAATGACAACTGGTGATGTGCTTTGAAATGCTAATCACTGGCCTCTTGGAGCAGTCCTGCCTGGGTCAATAGTAATTAGATCTGCAGGAATCGCCCCCTCCCCAATTGGCTTGATCAGAAGCAATTCCTTTCGCATCTGAATCAGATATTTGGTCTGGATTATTTTGAAGCGAACAGGTTTTCGAAACTTCTGGAGCACTGAAAAAAATCTCAATTTTTTTCATTGTGGGTCAAGCTTAGCATTCAGTTTAATTTCCAAGCATTGCCTGGATTCTCGTTTTTCAAAAATAAACAAGAAGTACATGGTTTAATCCAAAAAAACCCATGCTGAAAATATCGACACAAACCATTTCAGTTGTTCCAAATGTTTATTTTTTTCTGACCAAAAGTGTTTGGTAACACTGACAAAAAAGCTACTAAAACGTTTCGTGAGCCCAGATCTGTATTTTTTAGAGCGAGAAAGAGAGTTTTTGGCTAAAAATATTGCCTGTCTCCTGGGGTGGTGCTATCTTGACTGATCCATGGATCTTGTCTCACAAAGGAAGGAACACAACAATTAATGGAAAAAGCAACATTGTCGCACTTAGATTTGTATAGGCTTTATTGACATGCAAAGCTGTGCTGCTTTAACTACAGTGGTACCGTATCCTGGGCTAGATGCACTTACAATAGTATTAATGTGCTTTATAGTAGTATACTATAAGAAGGGAAATAAACTGTGCTTATAAGGCACCTTTATAATGTTGATAGTGTGCTCCTACTAGGCATTGTGCTGCTATAACTATAGTGGTGTATATGAAGGCTTATGAATGTGAACAACCTAGGAGGTATAAGGGAGATGGGGATTTACTGCAGTACTGCTCCACATTAACTGTCTATATGCTCTTACCCTGTGATACGTAGAAACTAACCTGTAGCAACGTAGCCCTTGTGCAAGAGGCATTGATTCGTGCAAAATTGCTTCTCCTCGTGGTAAGAGCATTCTTTACTAGTACAAAATTCGGTTTAGACCAGGTCCTTAGAGGATGCATTGCTTTTCTTTCCTTCCTCTGACATTTGGTTCATCTCCCTCTGTGGCTTGTACATCAGCAGCAGCTAATAAGAGTTTTCATCTCAGGGAGATGTGCTTAATTGTGACAAAATGGCTTTGGTGCTGCCTGGGAGTGGGAACCCTTTCTGCTGTGTTTGCTCAGTATCCAAGGGGGGAAGTCTCAGCTGCCTAATGTCAGCTGCTGGATTTTGAATATGTTGGATACACAGTGTCTAAGAGCTGCTCTTGAACTCGAAGGAGGTGAAAAGAAACTGGGAAATTCAGGTAGGATACTGTTGTAAGTTGTTTGTCAAGGGTGGCATCTATTAATGGGTGCTTGGGTTCCCCCGAGAAACGGCAGGTTTCCCCCTTGCAGTGGGCAGCAGTCCAGCCTGCAAGAGGTCCTGCCTGAGGCTGCTAGGAGAGAGACGCAGGGGGTGCCGTGTGCATGTGCACGGCTGCATGCATGCATGTGGCCAGGAGCACAGCTGGGCAGTGTGGAGAGCGGTTCCCTGCAGGTAAGTCTTTGGAGGGGAAGAGGCATGGGTGGGGGGGCAGATTGAGGACCCCACAGTGAGGGAGCGAGCGTGGCAGGGGGCACGGCCCAGCCAGGGTGGTGCATAGGATCCAGGCCTGGGGTGGGGAGTGGGCTGGAACCACGAGCGGCTCGTCCAGGATGTGGCGGAGGAGGGCCAGAGGCTCCCCACTGCTGTGCGCCCCCCCAGGGGAGGCATGTGCCACCCCACCTCCAGATGGGTCCATTCAGCCCCCCCGGCAGGGCATGGAGGCCTGCCCTCCCTTTGGAAGTGGCAGCACCAGAAGGGGAAGGGGCCTCTCTCCGCCCCTGGAGTCCAGCTCCTGGGACCTGGGCCCGGCTGTGGGGGAGGAGTGGCACTGTTCATTCATGAATGTATCATGTTTATAATGGGTGTGGGGGGCCTCCAATTTTCTGCTTGCCCAGGACCCCAGTAAATCTTAATCTACCACTGAACATAGCAGTCAGGAGTGTGATCTGGTGTCTAGAGGGGGGAACTAGGAAAGCACAGTTTTCTCTTCTCTGCCACCAAGTCATAGATTTTAAGTCCTGAAGGGACTATTTTGATCATTGGCTGAAATCTTCTACATATGCAAGCCAGAGGACTTCACCCAGTAAATCTTGCACTGAGCTCACTGTCTTGGTGTCAACCCTAGCTTCTCACTTGCAAAGATACCGCAGACTTGACGTAAGGACTGAGGAGCAACTGCCCTCCTCTTGGTGATTTTGTTCACACGGTTAAAGTGCTCAGAGCCTCCACTTACCCATGTGACATTTCTGCTCTCGTGGGGTTGTGAAACTTTTTAGCTTACATTTAAAAACAGTTTGTGATCCTCAGGGAAGAGACACCAAAAAAGCCCACTGGAATTTAGGAATTTGCCTTACTAGATCAGCCTACATTTTGAAATAATTAGGACTACATATTCCCCAGAGAAGCCTGAGCCAGCCTGACTTAATATTGCATGATATAGCTGGAATATCAGTACAGAAACGATTCTGCATGTACTGAAGTTATTATGGACTATGGCTCGGTACAGACATTCAAAAAGCCAGAGGTGGAATCAATCTAAGTTAGGCCGTTTTCTGTTAGCAGCGTAGTTTAGATCAGCAGTGAACAGAACACACATTTGCCCTTTGGTGATGGCAGGGGACAAATCTTAGACTGGGTTCTGTCATTTTTAAACAAGTCTACATGCACCAGATGTCTCTTTTCTTATGGATATAGACTGGCTTTGTGTGCTAAACCTCTGTTACAGGTATAGACTAGTTTTCGATCACTTAGGGCGTTTATAGACATGCTCCGGGAGGCGGGGAGGGGGAGGGCTTTAATTGGTGCAGCCATGCTAATTAAAAGCACTTGGAGTGTTACATGTATCAGTGCCCCCATGCTGAAAAATGGTGGCGGGGCACTTTGAAAAGCACCCCGCTGCTATTTTTCAGCACAGGGACACTGATACGCATGATGCTGGAGTCTGCGGGAGCGTGGTAATTAGACGTAGCGTAATTAGAGCGTGTCAGAGCAGCCTCCCTGCACGTGTATAGAAGCCCTTATAAAAGTGTAATGTCTGTATTTGACCTTTGTTAGCAAGCCTTTCATTTTCAGTATAACAATTTGCAGTACCGAGTCTGCAGTGTCATGAGTGTGTTTCCTCTTGTTCATTGCAAGGGTTGGGAGGGTGTTAGTCCTTTTGCACATTTGACTGTAGGTGTTTGGTCTCCAGACCGCATACCAAAAAGTAATGCTGGCTTTTCGTTACTTCTAAGAGCTTTGCTAACCATTAGTGTTTCCAGGTCTGGGAACTGCTCCATACCACTAGATACGTGGAGGATGGCACTCACATTTTTTTCAGCAGGGCAGGAACGTTTTTAGTCCCCACTGTATGTAAGCTGTTTGCAGATGCGCCTTACTTTCAAGAGCTTGATTGCTGCACTCTTTACTTCAGGGCATATGCATCCAACAAACAAAGAAATGAGGATGTGCCGTCTGTGTCTGGGTGATCCATAGAACTAGCATGCCTATTTTGGTAGCCAGCAGCACGTAAGGGAGTGCCAGGTCACTTTATACTCCAGTTATCTACTGTAGCGACCAGTAATGCTATAGCAGGCCAAGGGGAAGTTAAGGTGTTCTGGAGAATTACTGAAGCTGGGCTCAGGTTCAAGCATAGAAATAAATAACTTAATAAAGAACATCGAAAGCCAGTGGGAGTTAGGTTCCTAACTCACCCAGGCGATTTGTGAATCCTTTGGTGATGGCAGGGGACAAATCTTAGACTGAGTTCTGTCATTTTTAAACAAGTCTACATGCGCCAAATGTCTCTTTTCTTATGGATATAGACTGGCTTTGTGTGCTAAACCTCTGTCTAGATGTCAACCTGTGTCTTTGGGCACCTCAATATTCTTGTAAATCTGTTCTTTGTGTCTTCATAGTGCACTCTTCGGTTCAAGGTCAAAGAGCTTTATGAGCATTCAGTGTTCACCCCAGCCCTGTCCCCACACACAGAGAGGTGAAGTGATTTGTCTGAGTCAGGGAAGGACCTGGGAGAGAAGCTCAGAGTCCTAGCTCTGCATGAAGCATATCCTTAGCTCGATCGTTACGATGAAGCGACATAGAAGGTCACTGGGGATGTTTCTCCCCAGCTGATCCGATCTGCCCACAGAGATTCCTCTCCCTCCTCGTGTGAAAGGAATGAGAGAAGAATATGAGGTATAGAAGTGGTGGTAGAGAAAGAATTGAATATTTCTGAGCTTTTGCTTAGGCAACCATCCCATTTAAAATCCGTCTCCTCCCTGGGACAGCAGGAGCTGTCTACACTGTATCTGAAATGCTAACACTACAGTAGGGGGTTAACTGTACCAGTGATCAGGCTGAGTATTCCCTTTAAATTATTGTTTTACTACCCTTCATCCAATTACTCCAGGTATTTTGCTATCCCACAGATCTCTCCGCTAATGTCAACAAAAATGATTATAGACTGCAACAGAGTTGAGATGTTTCACCCACAGGAGCGCTGGTAAAATGTTTATGGCACAACATGTCGAAAACAGCGTTTGATGTGCAAATGTCAAGCATAATCAGCTTTCCTGTCACTCGAAAGAAAATGCACAAACACAGCCCCTAAAATGTCACGTGCGCAACTGAGGAGCTATTTGATCACTGGCCATGTAAATCAGCACGTACATGGCCAACATTAGTGTCAGGTGTTTCTTGACGAACCATCTCTGTTATTACAGCTCTTTGGTAGATAAGGTCTTCCATAATTTTTTTTTTTTTTATTTGTGACGATTGAAATCTAAACAGGTGGAGTCTTCCTATGGTATACAGAGCCCCACTGAAGGTATTCAGTGACACAGAGGACTGCTTAAACGGCTCATTACAGATCACCCCTTTTTACTTAGGAGGAAAGCATCAACCTTCAGATGGATGAATACGCCACATGAGTCTGCCCGGCCATGCTCCATTTTAAAATGTGTCATGATGCCTTTCCTTTATATGCAGTCAGGGCCTTGGCCTAGTTTCCTTCATGGTTTGCAAACCCTGTCATATTATGCTTGCATAATAATAACCGTTCACAATTATACTGTATAGTCTTCTGCGCATTCGTATAAGTATGCAAGCACTTCTCTGTACACTAGGGACAGCAAGTGGTGTACCTTATCTAAGGAAACTGTAGCAAAATGGAAAAGGGACTTGCCTGGGATATCTTTAGCAGAGCTGTAAGGAGAACCTAGTCTTCTTGGCTCCCAATCTTGGGCTCTTTTCTTGACCAACCATCTCCCTAATATGGCCCTTCCTTCCAGTTTGGACCGAACAAGCTGTCTCAGCATGGTCTGAATCTGTTCCTCAACTGTTGGGTATTGTTGGGTCCTGCCTGCTCTTGCCTGTAGCAATGCCAATGCTCCTTTTGCTCAGATGCAATGGAGCTCTCTCTGGCTACTTTTGCAGCTCTCCACTTCAGGAGTACATGCTTCTCCTTGCCCTCTCTTGGGGTGTCTACAATAAAAGCGAGATAATGCACAGACATAAGCATTCCTCTGCCTGTTTTTCCATAGGATCCTTAAGATCATTTTGGATTACCGGTACTGTAATGAAGGGGGGCAAATGGGGCACCCGTGCCAAGCACCAGCCCTGGTGGTGACCCAGAAAGAGCAGCAGATGTGCTGCCAGCCCAGGCGCTGCCAGCACATCGCCGATGCTGTGTGCACCACCGTCACCCCGGACGCTCAAATGTCCAGTTACATCTCTGCATATTCCCCTTGGCAACAGACTGCAATCTCTACCCATCTTAGAGGGAAATTTTCTAGCAAGAGAGAATGAGACATCAATCACGTTTTCTATGCATATAGAAAATTGCGGGGGTGGCAAGCTCTTTTAAATTTAAGCAGAATCTTCTTGAAGCTCGTGAGGGACTCTGTTATTGCCAGCCTAATTAATGGGGAACTTACTCGGATACAAATGATGAAGGACTGTACAAAACTCTCAGACAGCTAAATACACTGAATTTACAAAGAGACTTTTTACAGACTTTCTGTTAGATTACAGATGGTTGGCAAACTTGGCTTTCTGACCAAAAAAAAAAAAAGGAAAAAAAAGAAGCTACAAAGCAAAATTTGCTGAAGCAAGTCAGTTCTGAATGCAAAAGGTATTGAAATCTGGAAGATTTAATTGAATCGTTTTTATTACACATTTCTGGAGCCCTGATTGCAGCCCCTCCCCAGCCCCCAGAAGTCTATTTGCCTAACAAAAGTCATACTATGGAATACAAGATTGCAGGTTAATTCCTCGGCTGCGGATTCAGTTGCCAGCTCAGATTATATTGGTATGATTTGCAATTTTTTTTAATACTTTAAAATGATATCATGGGAAAAGATACTTATATATGAATGATCTGGACAGAAGACTTAATTTTGTTCTTTTTGGTGGGTGGGGAAGGAGACTTTTTTTTGTTTGGCGTAGACCTGCAATTAGTTTTTTCAACAAATACCCTGCTGTGAAGTCCATGGGTTGATCACAGAGATAGCGTCAAATTTGTCCTTCAGGTTAAGTGCAAAGTAGGAGGCTTTGAAACCGTCTTGAAAGTATAACACAAGAGAGAAATTTGTGACTAGGGAAATGGAAATCAGTTATGCAGAGGACACTGACACTGTGCGTGCAGAATTACACCCGCGACGTCCCCATGGTAAACACATGACAGATAGGACAACATATTTGTCTGAATTTCAATGTCTTGAATAACTCGCACTACAGTGGGACCTCTTAAAATGACAGTCACTTCAGCCGCCACTGCATTTTGAGTAGAGATCAGACAAGATTTCCAGAAGCGTTATGATCATCACCTAACAATTCAATTAGTCTATCTAGTGAAGTGGACAAGATACTTTTCAAACCAAGTGTCACAGCAATAGAGACCTTTGACCAAAACAACATCATGAACGTGGGATAACATCCTATGTTCCAGCTCTCCAATATTACGATTGTAGCCAGGCTTTTGATGAATACAGGAGTTGTACTGCTCACTTTCCAGTCAGTAAAAACAAACAACAGAACGAAAAGTAACAGAATTAAGTTACAATACACAACTATATAGTATATAGCTTTTGTCTTTTATATATATATATAGATATATATTTATATATATATCAAGTAAAAAAATCTAAAATAGTTGGAAGTAAAAAATGAAAAAATAGCTGATTGTGTTTTGTTTTTTCCCCCCCTTTACAGTGATATGGTAGCAAATGCAAGACAAATGCGTAATAAACCTTTACATAAGGTGTTCTGGTCCCATCTGCACCAATAGGGCTCAGCTTGGTGTAAAAAATGAAATTGGTTGAATTTGATTTTTTTTTGGCTGTAGCTTCTGTAGACGATGCTAAGGCATGAGGAAAACATATTGCAAACCAACCAACCAAAAAAAGACTATCCATTTTGATTTTGCAAAAGATCTAAAACACAGGAGGGACAGATTTACTTCTCCAAAGGGGAAAGCTAGCACAACACACCATTAAGTCCCATTATTATGGTGTTAATACTCTAGTCTTTCCTCCAAATACACTTACCCTAAACCCTCCTCCTTCAGTCAATTCTATACCTTTATACGCCCCCCAAACAAAGGATCCGTCCGCTGCATGTCGTAAGGTATAAATGGTACTTATCCGATGCATAGGCCTTTTGCTACCTGGCCTAGAAAGGTGAATTTTTCCCCAGAATGAGTTTACACTGAAATGCTGACGTGTTCATAAAACTTGGCAAATGGTGACACCGAGCCCTATTTTGGCTGTAGAAAAGAAAAATACTAGCTCCAGCATAAAACCAAATCATATAGACCATCAACACAAATGGTAATTTTTTTTTCTCTTGTCTGCATAATAGTAACATCATGTTTGCATATAGAACAGCTTTTGCATTATTGCTCTACTTATAAGAATATATTAAGGAACTTATAACAGACTTGCACATTACAAACTTAAGGTTCTTTGGTGAAGAATGAAAAAACAGTATTTTAGCTGTAAATAAATCTCAGAGAAGTTTTTGCTTTTATCTATTGATCCTTTGGATTCTTTCACAGAGGAGAGAAAGATATTGAGTCAGCTTTACCATGGCAACGATAGCAATCCCGCCAATCATCATGCATGTAGGCCAGAAAAGTGAGTGGAACAGCACATTGGAACTGTAAAGTTTGGTTAATATCACGTTCTTTTGAATGCCTTCTGGGTCGTAAAAACACGAGAAGCGTTGGTACTTCCTGAAGTTTTCCATTACAACGTTCACGAGTGACATGGACTCTTCATAATTCTTGCCACACTTAGGTATGTAGGAGCACTGGAATGAAAGGAAAAGGAAAAACTGTATCTCTCCAGCCACATATCATCTTTCCTTCACTATTTCAGGCAATTTCTTGCTGCTTGTGCCTTTACAATGCAATGAGGCAAATGGTTAGACTAATATAACAGTCGCAGTCCCAATTAAAATCATGCTCAGTACTCTATAGCACCTTCCATCTGAGGACCTCAAAGTGCAGGATAGACATGAATTGATTAATCCGGAAATCTTTTGAGGTTAGTAAGTGTATTATATTATTGTCGTTTTACACATGGAGAAACCGAAACGAAGAGACAGAGTACCTCAGTTTTGAACCTGCAGTGAAATGTGGGTGAATATTCGAGTATTTAGATAGCGAACTGCCCCACTGTATAGGCAAACCAGCAGTCAGACTTTCCTTGTAAATAATGGAGCTAATAATTCTGGCTGGATGATTCTGCCTCCAATTTTCCTCCTCTTATTTATATTCCTTTTATAACCTTGCCTTTGAATGACTGGCCTAAGGCCGCACAAGTAGTCTGGGATTAGAAAACCGATTTTTCGATTCCCAGTCCTCTCCTTTAAGCACAAGGCTAGCTGTTCTGTCTTTGGAGCAGCTGCCTACAACAAGTTGCCATTTGATTTCAGGGCCTACTTTGAAGAATCCCCAAGATTTTCTGTAGAATCGGTTCAGCTGTCTGTTAAAGATCACTGAACTAGATTGCTTTCCTGTGTTGTTGCTTAACTCAGTTTTTGCTGTCCTCCACAGACCAGGTTTTCTTAACAGAAGTTGGGTACCTAATCTGCTTAAATTCTGAAACTCCCAGACTACGTTTGTTCCTGTGTGCTGGGAGCTGGCTGGCTCGATGGTAGGTAGCATAGCCATGTCATGGACAAAACCTCAAATAGGGTGAAGCTACACATTGCACTTAGATCATACTAAATCTGGGCAATGATAAGGGGTGTTAAAGTTTGAACAAGCTGTGAGCAGTTGCATATTAAGGATTAATACCATTTCTTGCCTGCACAGCTCTGACTTGCCACTGGAGGGCTGGTGAACAAGGGCAGGCCTAGGGGCCAGGATACCTGCGTTCTGTCTTTGCTCCAGAGACAAAAGCGGTTGGGGGCTGGGAACAGCGTATCCTCAATTCTGAAGGACTGCAAATTGCTTGTTTTATCTCCATGGGCAACTGGTGCCGCCTTAGTCAGGGGGGGCATGTGCCCCCCCCAATGACCAGTCAGTGACTGGGGGGAGTCGGAGGCCCCTGTGGCACTTCAGCTCCCTGGCCAGCACTTGCGGGGGGTTACCGGTGCTCCTGCCTGCGTCCCCTGCCTGTCGCCTAAGCGGCAAGCGTGGCTGGTCAGGGGGTGCCCCAGTGCTCTCAGGGGGTACATGTGCACCCCTATGCATCACCACTGTTTATCTCCGGGGAGCAGACTGAAGTTACCTTCATGCAAGCTAAGTAGCATAACCCTCACCTGAAGTGGCATAACTTTGAGACACTCAGAGGGCACGTGGAATGATTTAACAAGATTTAGCATGCAGATGCTTACATTTTATGTGCCTTTGTATGGTTGGACTGTACTGTGTAAGGATTCTCTTGGGTGTCTCAGTATAGCTGGGAATCTACTACCCTTGCAGAAGTTAATCTTTTGATTATTATTAGGGCTCTTCTGCTCTTCTTCCCCATTTCAGATACTTAGGCACAGCGGGGACATTAGAAAGGAATGAGCAGGCATTACATTGCCAGGTGGGAATCTAAGCCCTCTATGCAAGCACTGATAGGGATCCGGAGGAAAATGTGCTGGATTACATCCTGTAGACTCAGTGGTTGGCCAAAATCTGAAGGCAATCATAAATCATAGTACCCCTCATTGCTCTGCTCTCACTGTTACATTGCTGCACAGCTGAACCTGCACTGGGAGAGAAGTTGTAGTTTTAGGTAATTTATTGATGGCAAATGAGTTTTACAAAAGATGACAATGTTTTGATTAAAATAAGGTGACCCGTGACTCTTCATATTTTTTAATGTATATATTTTATAAACTTCTTCTGTTCCTTTCCATGGCCTGGCTGTGCCTTTTCATAGCACACTGCTGCAAAATTGTAGCCCTAATAATGATCAAAAGATAAACCTCATAACAAGATTTGATCGATTCATTGAGGCATTTATTAGCTAAGATTATGATTTCATGTGCAGCAGAGAGATTGGATGGCATTCACAGACTGGAGCACTAAGGGTACAGCATGTCAGCATTTCCATTATGAATATTTCATAGAGCTATAGAAATTACAGATGGAAAATACCAAGGAGGTCATATCTCAGCCATCTTCCTACCGGTGCAGGATTGTTCCCTCAAGTATATTCTCTAGCACTTTGTCCAGCCGTGTTGTACATGTTCAAAGCCATGAGGCTTCTTCCAGTTGCTAACAGATCCTAGCAGAATTCTGATCTAATAGATTGCACTTTAAGGAAGCTTTTCCATAAGGTTCATCCTCAATTTTCTTTTTTCTGAATTATATTCCAGTGTTTTAAGTGGCAATCACATCCCAGTGTTTCTAATTTTGTTGCAAGCCCTGCACATTTTTCCCCTTCAAGTCTCAGCTGCTGGACTCCTGGGACTGGGTAAGATATCTGCATTCATTTTGAGAAGTAGATGTCATGGATGCAGAGAAAAGATGGCCAGTTCGGTCGGAATACAGTGTAAAAGCTCAAAACACAGGAGGTAAAGACCAAAGAGCCCTGACTTCATTGCTTTTCAAAGCAAATTGTGATTTTTATACCTGTCTCATGGTTTTTGATAATGCCATGAGTCCTTTGGACCACCCGCAAAAATATTTCTCGATATTGGGTGTTCGCACACTTCCAATATTGTGCTAAAACATCCTCCTCCTGCCTAGAAATGGAGCCAGACCGTATGGTACCTATGTATCCCCTTAAAGGTTAACAGTCACTTCAGTCAAAGGCCAATTCTTTGTTCTCAGTTAGGGCTCAGCTGCAGCTTTCCCAGCTCTCCTGGATGAATACAGGGTAAATGAGCTGCCCGGGAATGAATGAACTGAAGTTGCTAGGCTGGATTCTGGTTATGGAAAGGGAGGAGAGGGGCTGGGTTGAGTTGCGTTTGATTGTTGCTAAGTAAATAGAAAAGATTCCCCTTCTTTTTAAAGAAAATATATTACCTCTGTTATGGATTGAACCGTTAAATAATGCCTAAATGATTAGCTGTTCCAGTCTGTAGTGCAACAGTCAGACTTTGTGTGCCAAGTCTATTAAGTCTGTTGGTACCAGGGTCACCAGATCTCCGAACCTAGACAAGGGATGCTCAACCCCTGGCAGGTGGGCCAATTCCAGCCCCGGAGCCGTGTCATCCAGCCCATGGGCCTTCCCAAGGATCTGAAAATTTGGCTGCAGGGGAATGGTGAGATCACTCATCTGCTGCCAAATTTCCAGAGTTGTGGCCTGGTTAGCATGGGCTGCATACTGGATCGAGTACACAGGGCAGTGTGGGGCCTGATCCCAGCACCTGGGGCTGGGTGGGGGCAGTGCAGGGCCTGACTGTGGCACTTGAGACTGGGTGGGGGTGATGAAGGACTCAGGGTAAGATCTCAGTTATCTGGGGCCCAATCCTTGCACATGGGGGTAGCACAGAGCTTGATCCTGATACATGGGGCAAGCTGAGTCCAGGTGGGGCCTGATCCTGATGCATGGGACCCAATCTAGCCCAGCGATCAGCCCTGTGCTAATCATGTGGCCCGTGGGACCAAAACTTTTGAGTACTACCAATGTGGACTAAACTGCCAGTGGCAAGACGATTCAAATACCATCCTGTAAGGCAGTGAGATATGCTACCAATCAGCTCAGGCTGCTCTTACTAAGAAAACCTTGACCTATGCTAGGGCTCTTTACACAACAGATGAGTCATTTGGGTCTGTTATCCAGGTGCTAAGTGGCGTGCAGTGGCAGTTATTTTAAACTTCTGGAGAAGGGTGTTTGTGCCTGAAAGCTTGCAAAGGACATTTTTTCCATCTGTTTAGCTGGCCTAATAAAAGATATCACATCTACCCAAAGAACCTCGTCTGCCTGCTCCAGTCAACAATCCTAAACTCCTGGCAGCCAGATAGTTACCAGTGCCCATTATCTCAGAGTCCCTGGGTGGTTTATAATCGCCAGTCAAATGCCAACTTCCTAAAGCATCTGTGTGGGTTAAGTTTTAAACTGTTGCAGTGACAGACTCATGGCATCCTTCTGGGTTATGAGTTTATCATGCAGGTATGGCCGGAGACACCTATGCTAGTCGCTCAAGCATAATATGAAGTGGCCCCAAAATAAATCTAAACTGTCTTTTTTTCAAATTTAGAAAAATATATTAGGGTTGACCGTTCCTACTTCTTTATTTTGAATGGCTGTGCATCTGACTTACGGAGCGCGTCAGAGGCCGGGCATCTTGACAGAGCATTACAAAAAGCAGTTCTTGTGATCTTGGCAACTTGGCTGCAAAATGTGCGCACTGGGTGTCTATGGAGAAAACCTGCAGGTTTCCAGTCCAAATGTTCGGATTGAAAGGGAACACAGGGCAGGGAGCAGAAAGACCAGCACCCGTTCGGGCAGGGGGAGGGGATTCGAGCCGCGCTCATCGGGAGGGAGCTAATCTGTGGTATGCCTGCTAAAATGTATAGCCGCCCATGCTATACATTTTCAAACATGCCAGGGAAATTGAGAAAATACTGCCCCTAGATGTGGCTCAACTCAGAAGAGAGCGGCATCCTGTACTGGTGGCTCAACTGTCCTATTAATGCTTCCCTCTCCAGTATGTGGAGGTAACTGAACTTTTGGAGGGTATCCACCAGCTCTCATTAGCGTTTCTATATAACGTTACAGCATATAACAGGGGTGACTGAGAGACAGGGCCTGATCCGTATGGTATTTATAAGTATAAATTGGTAACCACCTTGGAATAAAAACAATTGACGTCGTGGAACATGAGCCCCAAATCAGGCTCTTGCAACGACTTTAAATATTGCTGCTCCACGGCATAACCAAATCCCTCAATCATTTGAATACAAGAGGCTGTTGATCCTATTTACTCTCCCTAGAGGCTGCTGGCAGTCGACAGCTGAGGAAAGGCAGTGCAGCAGCTAAGGCATTTAAGCTGCTTTGGTTGTAGTACTGACATGGGGTTGGGCAATAGTCTTAAAAGGCTAAAGATAAAATACGCATGGGAGAGCCACAAAAAGGCATGAAAAAAAAGAAGCTCTGTGCTTTTCTGGGGGGATTAAAATAGCTCCAATCGACACCCATTTGCTTCCTGTTGATTCTGATCAGACGCTGACAGGAGCGCGTTATATATCTCAATATAAATTGCAGCTATTCCATTCCTAACCTTTCCGGAAGGCAGCTATTTCAGATAGCAGGTCTTATGGATTAATCGTTATTTAAAATCAAAGCCTGTTTTCCTCAATTGGAGTCAGAGAGAGAGAGAGAGAGGGGAGAGCAGCGGCAGATGCTGCTCTGTACGTCCACGTGCGTGTGTGCGCGTGCATGTGATATTCACTGGGATGGAAAGGTTAGGACGGTTTCTGCTGACCTTTCGAAGGTCGCTTGCGCCGACCTGCTGGAACGCAAGCACAGCGCCTTCCGCTGTGCTGTCAGCAAGGGTTGGGGTCAGTGAGACAGCTAGGCATTTTTAAGGGGGGAGAGTACGGGAGGTGGATCTCCAGTACACGAGGAGGTGGAGAGGAAGTGGCACCTCGCACCCAGGTGGAGCAAACAGTCACTCCTCTGTGCTTCCCCTGCTTGGTGCACAGGGCCACTCCCCAACCTGTTAGTGGATCTGGCAGCGTGTCAGGGCTAGCAGCAGGGAATTCCCATCAGTTATCCTTGCCTGCCTCTCATAGTTTCTAGGGTCGGAAGGGACCTGAGCAGATCATCTAGTCCGACCCCCTGCCGTGGCAGGAAAGAGTACTGGGGTCAAACGACCGCAGCAAGATGTGCATCTAACCTCCTCTTAAACACCCCCAGGGTAGGAGCCTGCACCACTTCTCTTGGAAGCTGGTTCCAGACCCTAGC
>NW_017728910.1:18968974-18989616 GCF_001723895.1 Crocodylus porosus | reverse complement strand
TCCTTCCTGCCTTTTTTGAAGATGGGGACCACGTTGGCCCTCTTCCAGTCCTCCGGTACCTCACCAGAGCACCACGAGTGCTCATAAAGCCGTGCCAGGGGACTTGCAATGACCTCGGCCAGTTCCTTTCGAACTCTAGGGTGGAGATCATCCGGGCCGGCTGACTTGAATACGTCCAACCCCTCCAGAAGCTCCCTAACTAAATCCTCACTAACCCGTGGCCCAGAGCAGCAGTGTGCCTTGTTTCTGGCCAGGTGTCTGAAGAGCCGGTTATAAATAGCAAACCAGTGAGAAGGTGTGATGGAGCTTGCAAATAACTAGGGATAACAGGATCAGAGCATGCCCCTTCATTTCAGACCAACACTGTGATCACTGCACAGGGGGTGGACTGCCATAGGCTGCCTGAGATGCTGCAAACATGTTGCTTTGTCTGCTAAATGACCTATATTTTTGCCTAGTCCAAGGGACTGGTACCCAGTTACAATGGTGATTATCATGAACTGCCAGGGATGGAAATTACAGCTCTTTGCCACTGGGAAGCTGGTCATTTTGCTTCTGTTGCAAAGCATACCGGCCCCTTCTGTCCTCAATGGTTCATAATACAGTGGGTTTCCGTTAGGCCGTTCCGAGCCCAGGGCCGGCTCGGAGGAGGACTCCTATTCCAACAGCCAGGGCTCCAGTCTAGAATGAGAGGGCTAAGGTATCGATTTCCTGTGTAATCTTGGGCAAGTCATTGAGCTCCTCTAAACTCCAGCTGCAGCATGGGGATAATGATGCTGTGAGAACTATGGATGCAGGGCTAAGGAGTCATTACTTGCAACAGGGTTCTTCCTGAGCTGTGTGCGTGCGCGCAAAGAAAAAGACTTACACATTTGTACCAAAAGTAAGATGGTAAGTGCTGCGTGTGGGTATAGCATAGCATCATGCCTTGCGACCCAGGATCCTCCCTGAGTCTGTCCGACAGCACCCCAGATTCAGTCCCTCCAAAGTGGACCAGTGTGGCCATGTCAGGACCAGGAACTTGGGGTTGTTCTCACTGCTGTTTGGGACCATTATTTTAGCTTTCCAGACTAGGCTGATGGCAAAGGAAGGATGAAAATGAGTGGCTTCTGATACACAGTGAAGAGTCACAGTTGTGTACTAGCAGCCTATATCAGTGTGATCCTGATACTGCTGCCGAGCTGCCAGCATGATGGGGGTGGGACAGTGCAGGGACGGGAACCTGCCTAGGATGTGGCCACAGAGGCAGGAGGGGGAAAAAATCTGGGAGCAGGGATTTGCTGTGCGGATGTGACTACACTGCAACCTAGAGTCTATGTTCTTTCCATCCAAGTTCAGGTATTTCATAGACACTACTATCCAGGGCCAAGTCCCACTTAAAATGGAGTTTGGATTCAGATCACATAGCCAGCAGCGGATCAGGGAAAGCTTAACCTGTAAAACAACCTTGGACTTGGGAAGCATTAACTACGCCTGCTTTCCATTTAAGGGGTGGGGGGGGAAGCTGCAGTCGGGAAATTTTAAGGGCATGTTTCGATAAACAAAAAATCTTCAAACAACAGAGTTTGGAGATTTATAGTGAATCCTTTGATTTATTTGTATCTGTTCCAGGACCAAGATTGAGTTGAGCTGTTTTAATCAAACTGTAGCTTGGACTTCAGTGGGTTTTGCTTATATACAAGCAAAAAACCCCAAACAAACAAAACCCAACCACAACCCCTCCTCCCAAAAAAATAAAAAAAATAAAAAAATCAGGCTTTTGCTGTTTACTGGCTATACCAATCTCTAAGAACCACATTGACAGAGGGAGATTGGACACAGAATTGGAAGCTGCTGAACCCCACCTTGGTAAGAAGGCAGGGGTGCAAGTTTCTGTTTTACAGTTTGATTCAGAGGCCTTGTTTCCCAGCCACAGGAGTTAATTAGGCAGTGGAATAACTGGCCTTGCAAAACCATTAAAGGCTTGGACTAATTTTAATATCACTTCATCTTAATATGTGAAAGTAATTTGGTCCGCTGAACTGCTACCAGAAATAGAAACAGAACAGGTTAAATCCCCCCCGGGGTGTAACTGCTTGGGAAATATTCTTAACCCAGCCTGAACTGGGCCTTTGTTGTTATGTCTACACACTTCCCAGGTGTCTATATTCAGGGTGTTGTAAAGGGCCCCAGGATATCCAAGTGTCTGAGAGTGCCTTCAAACCGGGACCTTGGAGACAAAGTTGTTTTAATGGCATTTGAATGTATTTACAGGTGCAACATTGGGCTTGCAGTAATTTATACCTGAAAATTATAGGGGCAAAGATGGCAGGTAGAGATGGAAAATTATAGGGGCAAAAATGCCTAGACTCTGACATTTAGGCCATGTTTATACTATCAGAGGACTGCAATAGGGAGTGCCACAGTGACGTACCACACATGCTATACCCCAGATGGCTGTAATATTGCCTGTCTCACTATGGTACTGGGTACATGCCAGTTAGCACACCTGTGGGAGTGAGCCTATTCGTGTGTACTCAAGCCCACGCTAGGGCATTACATTATACTACATCCATTTTGGGGTGTAGCATGGGCACCGTGCTCCCCTGCAGCACTCCTAAACACCGTCTTTTGATGGTGTAGACAGACATGCCTTCTGTGCCTTGCTACACAGAGAAACACAAACAGCCATCTGCAGAAAGAAAAGCAGTTGCGGCAGTCGTGACACACACAGTAACGAGCCCAGATACATACGGTAATGAGTCACCAGCACAGATGCACTTGCAGTCTGGAAGGAAGAGGCATTCACTACAGACATTACAGGCTTTTGCATGAAGGAAGCAGATAACTGAGCTGCCTCAGTCCCACAGGGAATGAAGTTTAGTTTGCACTTACAGTGGTGCAGCCATAAAACTATTTTTTTTGCTCTATTTAGAAAACAACAAAAAAAAAAAAATCCCTGTTAATCATATTAGGAAACAAACAAGGAGTAGGCCAAATTCCAAGTGGGTGCAAATGGAGCTACAATGATTTACACACACTGGAAGTAAAATGTTTATCTGGACAGTATCTCTGATAAGCTTTCAGCATCCTTTTGCCAGCAAGAGGGCCAAACTGTGTTCCCTGGGCAGCCAGGTACAACCCCACAGACCTCAGTGGATTGTACTGGTGTAACAGAGGGTGGCATCTGGATGCCATGTCCAAGACAGACGTGGGTCTTCCTGCTGTCCTGATATTGCATGCATATCTGTAAAGGTGTATGAATACAATGCATGGGTGAAGCAACCTGTCCACAGAATATAAATGTGACAGGCACTCAGGACAAGATTGTACTTTTAAGTCACAGGGTGTGTTGGCAGAGGAAAGAAAGGGATGACATCAAATCAGTAGGAAATCCCAGCAGGCCCTGCCATGGGGGCAGACCTAAAGTCTCCAGCAAAGACCCTCAGCTTTGGTCTGTGCCAGACTAACTGGAGCATGGGAGCCCTTACTCCATACAGGTATCAGCAACTAATTTCAGAGCTAGCTGCTCTAAGCCAGGACGTATGGTGCCTTTAAGCAGCACTTGTGGTATTAGCCTGGCAGCTAGACCATTAGGAAGAACCATAGGGTATGTCTGAGTCCAGCAGCCTCAGTAAAATCTATTCCCTTTTTATTCATGATAGACTCACTTCAAGGCTAAGGACAGAAATTGCACATAAACCAGTATAAGTGATTGGAAACCAGTTCAAATTTGTAACACAACAAAAGTTCAGTACACACAAACTACTTTCAAAATGGCCCAAACCAGTTTAAGATAAACCTGGATGGATGTGGTATCAAACTTAGCTGATTTAGGGTAAATTGGTTTATTGAACTCTGTCTCAGATCCCCTCCAGATTCAAGTTAACTCATAGTTGCCCAGCATCCCAGGATGCTTTGCATCTCCCCCACAAAACCCCCCATCACAGGGTGGGCAGACTAGCCTTGGCCCAAGCTGTCTGCTCCAGCTGAGCAGGGAGGTGTGGTCTAGCACCCCCCAGCTTCTGGCCGGGGCATGTGGCTGCATTTCTGTAATCAGAAGTGAATGTCTGTTCAGTTGCTTATCGGTTTGATCCACGCAGGTTAGACCAGAGGTGGGCAATTATTTTGCGTGGAGGGCTACTTACTGAGTTTTGGCAAGCTGTCGAAGGCTACATTTTCCTCTCTGGTGCTAGGCAGGGGATTCTGGTTGGGGGTGGGGTGGGGCTGAGAAGGCCTTGCTGCTGGGTCCTGCCACTAACTTTCCCTGGGTCCTACTGCCCCTGGCTCCTGTCATCTTTAACAAGCAGCCAGGAGCAAATAAATACTAATTTTCTAAATTTTTTAGGGCCCCTGGGGCCAGATAGAATGGCCTGGTGGGCTAGATCTAACCCCTGGGCTGTATTTTGCTCACCCCTGGCTTAGACTAACCCACAAAGATTGAATCAATTCAGCCTTGAGCTTTTTGAGTATCTGTACTTAGCCCTAAAGAGACCATGTGCTCCACACTATATTGGAACAACTGCCCCCCTTTACTGCCCCTGTCAGATTTAAAGAACTGCATCTGTGCATGAACCCCTTGAACCTGCTACCTCAGGAGTACAAAGACTGAGGCTGTGTCTCACTCCTAAGCAGAAGCTGCATGTTTGGGGTGGGAAGGTGAGGGGCTGGGTTGCAGGGGCAGGTAGGGAAAGGGAGGAATGTTGAGTCCTCTCTCTCCTGGGGCACCAAGACACATTGAGGCCATGACAGTTAAACGATTTCCATTAATAGTCTGATTCTTCTTCCCTGGCTGAACATTTACTAAGAAGGATCTGTCTGATGAGGGTGGAGGGGGGTGGGGGCAGAAGTAGGTCAGGAGCTGGAAGCCTTGCACACATTAACACAGACAATAGCCCCAACAAAGTCAATAGCCCTCTGGAAATCCATCTGAGATGGGATTTGTTCCATTGTCCTACCTCAGAATTAATTTTCATTGTCTCTTCTGTGTGGTAAAGTAGGAGCTTTTGTCCAGAAGAAGTTAAGTTCACATACACCTGTAGGCAGGGGTACTGAGAGTTTTTCCAGCAGTCTGGACCGCAGCTAAATGAGCAGTTAAATGTTTCTGTGACGGATGCGTTGAGGAGTGTGCACTGAGCCTCTTCTGTCCAAACACTAAGTAGAAAAGAGAGAGGTTAGATAGCACCCAGTAAGAATGTGCAGTGAGCACTACAGACACCTTTGCCCCCCACTCCAGGCTACAATAGGGAGACCCTATAGTTGTTGCCTATATTGGTCTTGCTTTCCAAGTACACCTCATACACCACAGGCTGGGTCTTTAGTTCTGTGGCACATGAAGACTGTATGTCAGAAGTACAAATCCGGTGGCTTGATATGCATTACTTCCCTCCAGAGGTGAAAAGCAAAGGGGACTTCAAGTGTGGAGGGCATTTCCATGAGAATAAAGGCAACAAAGGCATCTAAGAACAAATGCAAAACACGTGCAGGAGACAGCAAAGTGTGTATGATTCACTCTGTGAGAGTAACCATTTTGAACTTTCAGGCTGCAGGGTCCAATTCACCTTAAAAAGCTTGGGACTTAGAAAATAACCTCACACTTACATAGATGTAGTGTCTCGCTTAGTTCCAACCACTATATGAAACTCTGCCGTGGGGAAGATTTTTCTAGTTCTAATTTTCGGTAGCTAAATCACCAGGTGAAATCACTGTTGAGAATTTCTGGCATACTTTCCATTTATAGGAGATGAAAAGTGGAGTAGTTACCCATTTGAAGTCCCAGCTATGTACCTGCTGGTGCACCCTATTTCTGCAGTGAGATAGAAATGAAAATACACAGTCCAAGTCTAGACGTTTCTTAGGGGCAAGAGTTACTGGAATGATACAACAAGCTGTTTTTTAAAAAGGTCTGGTGGTGTCCAGAGGGGTTCCTCTATCCCCCAGCACGTTTGACTTCGTTTGTTATAGAAAGGGTCCTCCCTTCCTGGCCCAGAAAAGCTGGGTCGTAGCTTCTTTCAGGATACGCCAACCCACTTCTTGATATAGTATAGCATCCCACCATGGGCATACTCTGATCCACACTGCATTACTACCCAACTTCCTAGTTTTCGCAGTCTTTGCACCTGGCACTCTTATAATTTTTAGTATGAAATGGGCTAATGGGTCAGACTGAAGTCTCACCCTCCAGTTGCTGAAGCTTAGGAAAGATGAGGTAGTTAGTGATCTCAAATGCACTTGTGGGTAATTATCTTTACAAGTATTTTGTGTTGGCCGTAATTAAGGTTGCAGGTTCCATTTATTTTTAAATGAATCTGTTAATACCTATGTTCGATTTGGTTATGATCACTCTGTTGAAATGATCTGTTAATAATCCTTTTATGAAAATATTAGCCTCTTGGATACTTGCCCCTCAAGCTAATATGGTGGGGAGCTGCTCTATCTGAGGGAGGGTGAGCTAGTGGTGACAGGAGAAGAACTGACAGCAAACCTCTTGGGTTCTGGTCTTGGCTCCTTCCCTGTCATTTCCCTCTGCTTTGACTTACTGCTGCATCAAAGAGGTATATAACGCCTACCTCATAGCCGAGTTGTGAGGCTTGCTTAATTAATATTTTGAAATTAATTAATATTTTTGCTTCGATACCTTTGGACAATTTTTCACATCGTTGATGGCATAACTCAAAGGAATGGGGCTGACCTTAATAGCCTCTATAATTGGCAATGATATTGCTAAGATGGTCTTGCAGACAGAGGGATTTAAAAATGTAAATACTCTTGGCTGTTTAACTAGCTTTTATCTCTATCTCCAAAACTAAACTTGGTCTGTGTTTTAGAAAGAGCGGAATAATCCCATGGCAGAGAATAAAGATACTGAAGATAAGGGCAATTAACCCTCGTGCATCAGGCTTCATCCTGATCGTTGCAGGGGTCAGGAAGGAAAATTTTCTTACAGCTGCACCATGACAAAACATATGCCTCCCCCCGCTCCTCTGAAGGATCAGAGGCAGGGTGGTGGGTTTGATGGACTCATGGTCTGATCCAGAATGACACATTTTTCGTTCCTATGTCTTCACCGATCAGAAGAGAAAAGTGTTACCAGCAAAACTGTTACAAATCTAGGGTGGGTTGGGTGTAGGGTTGATGCTTGAAAGCTGCTTTGAAACACAGCTAATGAATCATAGGCTAAGTTTCCGTTTCTTACCTAAGGGCAGCTGTGGAACGAGTAGAGAAAAATTAAGGGTGGTGTAATAACTATGGAAGATGATGTCTCGCTTCCTAATGCCTCGCTATATGTCAACTAGGATTTTACTTGTTAAAATGAAGGCATTAGCCAACATGGCAAGCTACCTGCTATAAAACAGCTTGATCCCTTTCCCAAATTAAAACTCCATTTTTCATTGCAATGTGTATTGTTTCTCTAGGCTGCTAAATATGATCGTTACTCCCTCCTGGATTAGGCAGCGGCTGTGTTGCACAGAGATAGCCACGGAGTACTTTATGGGCTTCAGTAGACCACAGATGAACTGATCTGGATATTACATGAAAGCCATACGGTGAGGGAAAGCGGGTATTGAGAATTCAGAACTGTGAATTTCCCTCCAACTCTAATTAAACTGAGGTTAAAACGTAAAGCCAATAATCAGCATACACGGACATGATTCTCCTCTTGCTTTTACCACAATAACTCCCTTGGTTTTGGTGGGGAGATGCCTGACTTATACTGGTGTAACTAGGAGCAGAATTAGGTCTTGCTTGACTAGAGGGAAAACCATAAAAAAAATCAGGTCAAAGTGGGAACCCGCGTGAAGTGAGCAGAAGCAGAGAGGCTGGAAACAGGGTAACGATATAAATTTACCTCTGCATATATGAACGCAGCAGCGTGATTCCCAGGAGGAAGTACATCATAATGGAGCACGCCATCATAGCCAGTCCTAGGAGTATGGCCCGGTCTTCTCCAGCTTTCAGAGCCGTGACTGTTTTCCTTTTGTCCAGTAGATCATGATCCCTGATTTTTTGGTAAATATTTCTGAGGTTGAAAATAATACATTCTTATGTGAAGTTCACATTTAATCAACGAACCCTCTAACGGGTGGGTAGTTCCACCTCCATACCCATCTCGTGGGAGAGAAAGGCTTAAGGTTCCTCAGTGGTCCTTTCAATTGGCTTCACTCTGACCTGACAGGGAACTTAGTCATCTCCAAAATAAATTACAGCCATTTCTGCAAAGGTAAAAACCTCTTATTGCAAAGATAAACATTTAGACACTTCACTGTGCCAACTCGGTAAAACTATCCCTCACGGAAATTGGTTGACTTTTTGGAGTTGTACCACTGTTGAGTTGACCCATCAACTCTTGCCCCATTCCCGTCAATAATACCAGGGTATTTTTGGTGGATATTTTCCTTGGGTCTACATTAATTATGCTACCCAGGCCAGGGTCTCACAACACCATAAGATCTTGCCATAAAGGCAAGACTTGTGGCGTCCTATGTGCCATAAGTCTGAGCCTGAGGAGGACATCCACCAACAGATTTTTAAAGGAGCCGTTTTGTTCTGCTATTAAAAAAACACAACAGGTTATTCCTCCCTCTAGCTGAGAGAGTCACTTTCTCATGTGTAAATGCTTCATCTCCAGGCGTCTGATGATCAGAGGTCATAGGGGCAAAGCGATGAAGTAGGAAAGTATTTGAGTACATTTCAAACACACTCAAACTTTGTGGGTTTAAAATGTACTTACAGACCTGAGGCTGGTCAAAAGCTCCTGTGTTTTCTGTTACGATTCTTTTAACTCATCCAGGCAGCATGCGATGTATGTGAACTGCATACCTCTGAGCCCTGGCACCACCATAAAATGGCCATAGTAGCACACGCAGGAGTAGTTCCTCTTCTACTGTCTGTAAAATGGCAGGTGAGCAGCATCAACATGAGCATTATTTTGGGTTCTGACAAACCCACAACTCATCTATGCTGAAACTGTAAAGTTTCACTTGCCCTTATAAAAAGGATAATATCATCTACAATAACAGATCAACACAATGACATTTTAAGTAGTGTTACTGCTTCCTACAGGCATAGTAACGTAGTCACATTTATAAGCATTGTTTCTGATGCAAAATCATAGACGGGACTGGGCCTGCTTCCAAGGGGGCAAAAGGTTTTATCAAGACGTTCTTCAGCATTCATAATACTATGGATGAAAATGTGTTGATGTGTCTTTATTATTTTTATGACTCATCTACTTTTCTTTGAACTTTTCTTGTCATTACTTTCTCCAGATAATTTTCCTTCTGAAGTTTCTAAATTCCCTTCAAATTTACTTTCTTTGATTCCCTTAGTTTCTCTTCAAAAGCCAGTTCCTTAAAAACTTGATAATATTGTCCTACTTGGAAACAAAAGGGTAATCCATCCCACTGAGGATTTCTTCAGTGTTGTCGGAAATATTTTGTGACTTCTTGGACTCTTGCCTTCAAAGAAGTGACGTAAAATAATAATGAAATGCTACTTTCCTATTATTTATCAAAATGTATTTAACTCTGATAGCTGCTATTAAGATTTGCTTTGTTCCCAAATGAAAGCAGGCAGAAAGGTAGCAATAGTCATACAGTTCCAGAACATTAGCCAATCACCCAGCATAACTTATGTCAGTCTGTAGACATAAAATAGACATGGTGCAATCAGTCATTAATGTCACTAGAACAACTGAAACATAAAAGTGATTCAAATGGACAATTTAAAAACAAATAGCTAATTGAATATGGTTACAAATGTTTCCCACATGGCCTGAAGCCAAGAAATGTGCAGTGAAAGGTAAAAAGACGGACTACGAGGTATGTTGTAGAAACAGTCTACGAGCACTGTATAGTAAAACTCTGCTGATTCAGTTTAAGACTCATCAGCCATGGCAAATAAGTATCTGTTGATGGGGTCGTGGTCCTTAATATATTTGATCTAATGGCTTTTTCCTTGAAACACTGCAATAAGCAAGTTGCTATAAATATTGCAAGTACAGGGCTAAATGGTTTTTGGTGCCACAGACCTGAGAAAGGGGTGCTTTCAGTCCAGATGTGTCAATCCAGAAGCTGCCCCAGAAGATACTACTAATGGGGCATGGGCAGAAGTTATATTTGCCATACAATTGGCCCCTTGAAAGCGCTCTACAGCTGTGCTGTGACACGTGTGTGCGGCTGAAGACTGCTTCAAAAGTGGCCATTCATGCAACAAATTAACCCTTATTTAATGAGGGATCAAATGAAGGTGCTCCAAAGTGAAGCACCTTAGGAAACTTGTGTTCCCTGGGGTCAAGCTGTCAATGCAATTGGGGCTGAACTGATACAGCCCAGTCCTGCCCTTGGTGCTGTCTGCAGAAAGGGTCGCGGGAGGGAGGAGGAGGAGAGGAGCTGAGGGATGGGGTTTTTCCAGCCTGAACTGGCGGGGGTGGTGGTGCTGCTGCATGAGTCCAGCCTTGACCACAGGACAAACAGGCAGGCTCTATCCTCCTCCGCTCCCTCCCCCTGCAACAGGTGAATTTCTGGTGGGTCAGGGGAGGGGGGTCACTTTATGCAAAGCGCCATGAGTTAGAGCAGGGACTTGCGTGTCTGTCAGCACTCATAGTGTCTGCACCACATTGAAATGTGCCAGCTAGTGCCACATGGAAACACACCCAGCACATTTACTGCTCTTCCCTGAGAACTGCATGCTGCACAGCTGTCACGTCAGCGCAATTCCTCCAATAAATGCTGAGAACTGGCTGGGGTGGCCCACACAAGAAGCTGCACGACACTATTTCAGTCTTGGATACAGGTTGAATGAGGGGTAGGGCACGTTTTCATGGCATGACAGTGCACATGTGCCTTAAGTCACATTTCCTCCCCTTCTTTGTTCTTGACCCAGCTGGGGCTTATGGATATGTAACTTGCTGCTAACTGATACCAGCTAAGACCTGACTATTCTGATGCGGTCCCTGTGCCAGCCAGAGAGCCAAAGGGCTGGAAGCTGGGGCTTTGCATCGTTCTCGCCTTTCCTGCCTCTCAGTGGGGAGGAGGATGATGACACGTGGCACTTGCTTACTTTGATGAACGCTTACCCAGTGCTTGAATAGCCTGTGCTGCAAAGACAGGGGGGTTCCTACTCTGCCTCACTCCCACAGCTGGTTCAAGTCACAAGCTAACCTATGTGCAGTGCATTCAGCAAAGCACCATAACCCCAGCTCAGCTGTGGCAGCAAAGTCCTTCTGTGGGTTATCCTTCACGCCCCTGCTAAAGTCCAAGCCACTCCACGTGGCTTTGTGGCACGGTGGCTTGTGCATGCCTGTGCTTCTCTGCTGGATAAAATTGGTCATAAGGGTGAGTTATTGGTACAGTCAAGGAGCTGCTCTTGTTTGCTGAGGAGAAGGAGTGCTGTGCTAAGGCAGCTGATCTCTGGTCTCACTGCTGCATAGCCACAATGAGCTGACTCCAGTGGTGTGTATTAATGGAGCCACAGATCACTCCAGCCTGGACATTACAGCTTCGTGACTATGTCTAATAAATGTGATAACAGTTAAAAACTCTCCTAATGTGTAGTGCTTTTTTCTTTTAACAACAGAATCCAAGGCATGAGAACATGAGCTCTCCTAGGTCATCTTTTTGCCATTTGTATAAAGGAATTAATGGCTAAATCCTATTTCACACTGCACCAAAATGGCACAGATGGAGTCATGTTAACTGCCGTTTTTGGCACTTACGTACAGTTTGAGATTCAGCTCTGGATGTGCAAGTGTGCAGGTGCCCATTGGGCATGCTCAGTAGGGCTGTGCTCTGGCTGGGCAGGTGCACGGTGCAACAGGATCACCCAGGTACGTGTGTAAGCCTGGGTAATATTTTAGTCACAGAGAAACCATGACTAGCAGGACTGGAGGAAGAGAAAGAAAATGGCCCTCATGCCTTTTAGGTTGGAGGAAGAGTGTCCAGAGAAGAGCTGCAAAAGAGTCTGGATAATGCCTCTCACCTTGCCTAATGGTTGGAGCACTTCCAATGGGAAGCAGATCTTGGTTCAAATACCCTCTGGGTGAGGGGAACCTAAAAGCTGGGTGTCCCTCTTCTCTGGGCCAGTGCCCTAACCACTTGGCTACTGGGCGCTCTTCCCCTACTGCTGCCACTGCTGGGTGAAGCAGAATCCCAGCTTGCCGAAGCCTGCAGTTAAGCAAATGCTTGTGCCACCGAGGCACCTAAAAGGAAATGGGATGTGGCCCTCAATATGTCAAGAGCCCAAGATGATGCAATTCCTTGCTCTCCAAATTGCTTCCGTTGCCATTTGCCCTGCTACCCGTCCAGCTTCCCCTTATCAGGCTGGTCCTGTGGTACAGCATGGCTCCCCACAAGCTCTGAAGCAACTTGGCTGTTGTGTGGGATGAGGTAGTGGTGAAGGGCAGGTAGACTCTTCCTCTCTGCTCTCTCTACAGCAGCGGGGCAGGGCCCTCCACCTTGCAGTACCTTGCACACCTAAGTCCAGGTGAGGGTTCAGGAGGACCTTATGTGAGGACAATAGGCAGCACAGACTATATTTAGTCATCCTGAGACCTGCAGAGGCAGAGACAACTACAGGGTCTGTCAGAGTCCAGTAGCTTTCTCAAAGAAATCCATTTATACTCTTCACAGCCAAGAGCTATTTCTGCTCTAGGCTGAGGAACATTGCCTTTACTTTGTAATAGCTTGGCTGATGGGAAGGGGCCTGGTAAATACATGATCTTGAGGATCTGGTCTGTTGATGTAGGGGCAGACCAGAACTCCTTCAAGATGCTAAAGTGGTTAACATACATTAGGGGGAATTGCATACTGCATCTGTTGAAAGAACTACAGAGCTCTCGAAACCTCTACACCACCAGCGTGGCCCATCTTCACCCATCATACTTGGCCACAATAGCTAGTCTACTCTGATGCTTCCAGGGAAGCTGTTTTTGAACATGCCCACTCCTGTTTGCACTTGCCAAACCCAGAAGCAAGGCAGGGAAGCTGCTCCAAGATTAGGTGGGTGCAGACAGAAGTGCAGCTCCCTGCTGTAACTGAGAATGCTTTGCAGGAACTGCTCTGAATTACAACCATCTCCTGGACCAAACAGAAGTTCACTATTGGTTCTAGGGGGGAGGGGAATCTAGCTGCTGGCTGTGGCCTGCAGCCAATTTCCCCTATCAATGGCCCCTCCTCTCTCCCCGGCTGTCCCTGTTTCACAATGGGAGTGGGGAAGAGGAGCAGGAGAAGCTCATTCTAGGGGTTCCCCAGCCAGCACTAGAGGGAAGAGTACACCCACCCCACCATCCAGTGGAGGCTGAAAAAACTTGAGACCAAACTCCCTCTGCTCCCTTTCCCATTCTGAAAACAGTGAAAGGCTGTCAGGCAGTGCAGACATAAGTTACAGAAGATGCTATGTTTTGAAACATCTTCATATGAACCCTCATGCAATGAGGGTTCAGATTTTCACCCGATCAGCCATTTTTGAAGAAGTTTGCAGCCATGCACTTGTGTTTAATCAAGGCTATAGACC
Organism: Crocodylus porosus; assembly: GCF_001723895.1. Lineage (NCBI taxonomy): Eukaryota > Metazoa > Chordata > Crocodylia > Crocodylidae > Crocodylus > Crocodylus porosus. The sequence continues at coordinate 18,976,125 of NW_017728910.1, read as the reverse complement.
ACTTTCTGTGACCAGACTGGTGAAAATTGTCACTTCTGTCTGCACCCTGTATGTAGATGTACGAACTAATTTCTACCCTCTCCTCTGCAACTAAGAGCTACAGGTCCCATCTGAAGAGGTGTTGCCTTTTGCAACATCCAGCATGTTTATTAGTACTTCAAATGCTCATTTTCTCTCAGGGTTAGGTTTTGTGTTGGCAGGATCTGTGAATGAAGCAAATGTGATGAACGGGGATCTCAGGATTACTCCCTATTTCAGACATCCCACATGAAATATCTACAATCATCTACTACCCAAGTGACCAGGATATACTGGATTTAAAAAACCCCACACAAACTCACGTACAAAGTCTAAATGAACTGGCTAATTGAGATGCTCTCTACCCTGACAGCAGAGTCATGTGGGAATCAGGTGGGGATACACATCTGAATTATTCGGAATGACTTTGAAACCTGATTCAGTTTTCTGATATCACAATTATTATGCAGATGCCAGTCAGACTGCCTCATGTGAAGGGTTTGCAGGAAATCCTTGAATGTAGAGGTCAAATAAAAACCTGGATGTTACCTGCAGAAATCCTGGTGCTAAGTGCTCAGGGACTTTCTGTGCTCTGCAGCTGATTTCTTTCTATTATTTTTTATACAATATGTCTGGTTGAATCAAGTTTTGTTGTTATGAGATCTGCAGTGACACAAGAAAACTCACTGTGGTGCCTGATCCAGACCCCAGTGAAATCTGTGGAAGGAGGCTCCCTGATGTGACCATGCTTTGGAGCAGGCCAAGCAGGACTATCTAAATCCTATCCTATCCTCACCTTGGGGTGGCTTCAATCTACTTGCCCCCAACTCCAGTGGGGCTGAGAAAACTCCTGAAGACCTCCCTCTCCTGCCTTCTCCCCACTCCCATCTAGAGACAGTAACAGAACTAGTAAGGGACAGAGGCAGGTGAAGATGTAGCCTCTCTCCGTGGATCAGCTCCAAATTAGAGCTGATTCTCCACCCTCCTGATCCAACACCTAACATCTGTTGGGTCAGGAGGATCAGTCTAACTCAGGCGGGCAATTATTTCAGGCGGAGGGCCGCTTACCAAGTTTTGGCAAGCCGTCGAGGGTTGCAAGGGTAGCCCTGCCCCTTGACAGGTGCCCCACCCCCTGGCCACCCCTGACCTTTGACACCAAAAGTCCCTCCCCTTGCCCCCACCTCAGAAGTACTCTTTTCAGCAAGGGTTTGCCATCTCTGAACCAGAAAAATACCAAATTATATTCTAAAAATCAAACATCTACTATGTTCATTAGTTTAATTTGAAAAAAATATTTTTGTCCTGATTTACATGTGTTTGTGTAGTGTACATAGAGTGATTGTACAATAGCTTAAAATGAAGTCTTACTCTTGTATATTGTAGGGGGGTAGGCTAGTGGGTATGGGGGGGTGTGGGGTTTGTGAAGGATTGATAGGCATGGGGGTTGTGTGTGTATGTGGGGTAGGGGAGCATGTGGGTGTGTGTGTGGATATGTGGTGTGGGTGGGTATGTGGGGGGAGGGTGGCTGGAGACGGCTGTGGCATGTGTGGAGAGGGAGGATTTGCCCACAGCCCCCCATGGCAGGCAGAGCCCCTCCAGTGCTTCTCCAAACCTGGGCTCTGTACTCTTGATGCTCCTGGCCTTGGGGCACCAACATGGCCCCTTGCTCCCATTCATGATTACTTCCCCCTCCATCTGCCACTGCTGCCTTTCTGCTACTTCCCCATTCCCCTCCCCAACTTGCCACTCTGGCACCACATCCCAGCTGCACGGCCAAGACCGCAGGACACAGGAGGAGCTGGACCAGCCCGGCTGGCACTGCATGGAGCCGGCCAAGAATCACAGGGGCCAGGCCAGCTCCTGCTGCATCCTGCAGTCCCAGCACTGCAGCTAGGAACCACGTGGTGCTGGAGTGATTGGTGAAGGGGTGGAGGGGAGTGGTGGCAGTGGTGGGCAAGTGACTGTGGCAGGTGTGGAGAGTGGGAGTGAGCATGTGGGAGGAGTGCAGCAACAGCTGGGCGAGAGTGCAGGGCTGTGCCGGTGTCCTGGGGCCAGCGCCAGCAGGGCCCAGAGCGGGGTGGCAGTAGCACGGGGCAGGGACTGGCAAGGGCTTTGGAGCTGGGCCGGGCTGCACCAGCAGGGAGAGGAGGAGCCGGTTTGTCTCCAGAGCCCCTGCTGACCCCTTCCTCGCACTTCTGCCACCCTGCGCTGGCCCTGGTCCCAGTGCACTGGTGCAGACTCCGTGTTCCCTCTGCACTCCCACGCGCCACTCACTGTCCCTTCCCCGCTGCCTGCTGCAGCTTTCAGTGCTTCCCTGCATGCGGTTGCTTGGTTCTTCCAGCGGCTTCTTTTGGGTCCTACTGCCCCTGGCTCCTGTCAACTTTGATAGGCAGCTGGGGAAGATAAATATTAATTTTCTAAATTTTTTAGGGGCCTGCAGGTCGGACAGAATGGCCTGGCTGGATTTGGCCCACGTGCCATATTTTGCCCACCCCTGGTCTAATTCATGGCAATTTCTATGAATTGCCATGAGTTAGACTTGGGAGCTGCACTTCTGTCTGCACCCTTGTAAAATGACTTTGCTCAGGAGTCCCAAAACTGCCTTAAAAAAACCCAAACCAGTTGATGTTTAAGATGAGTAGATAAAATACACACATTTAGGCTTCAATCATGCCAACACAGGCCTGTTTATTACTTCCTACAGGGAAAGTAGCTTGCTCATTTGTGTAAAGCTACACGGGTATATAAAAGTGTTGTCAGGATTAAGGCCATTTAGTGCTTATCATGTGGGTTCCCTCAAAAAGCTACATTTGCAGAGCCAGTTATACCACCATCTTGGTGTTTCAGGCCATAATTTTCTAGTCTGATGGTCGAAGAACAAAAATTCTTCTGAAGGAATCATTATGAGAGGAGGGTGGGGGTGGAGAAACTGTTTCATTTTGACTTCTGAAATGAACTTGCAGAGACAGTAGCTCCTTCTGAGGCCATGAAGCCTGCCAAGGACATACATGCAAGGGTTTCTGGGAAACTGCACCTCAAATTCTTGAAAACAGAACTTGTGTTGTGTGTGTGTGACGGCACAGCAGGGTGAAAACTGTCGGGATGGTAGCCCCTGCAGAGGCCACGAAGCCTGCCAAATTTCAAGGAGACAGGTCTAGGGGTTTCTTGGAAACTGCACCTCAAGCTGCTAACAAGCAAAACTCGAGTTCGAAACGAGTCGAAACAACGTCGAAATGAAACAGCTGGCGAAATTTCGCACAGCCCTAGTGGAGAGGTATGGGAGGGGGGGGTGGGAAGAAGGGAGAAAGGTTTCATAGTTTATACTTTCATAGTTGGTAGGGTCGGAAGGGACCTGAGCAGATCATCGAGTCCAACCCCCTGCGATAGCAGGAAAGAGTACTGGGGTCAAACGACCCCAGCAAGGTGTACATCTAGCCTCCTCTTAAACACCCCCAGGGCAGGAGCCAGCACCACTTCTCTTGGAAGCTGGTTCCAGATCCTAGCCGCCCTGACCGTGAAGTAGCGCCTCAGAGGTAATTCTCTGTAATTCATCCCTTATTTGAAATGGTGATTTTGTAGGTGCTAGAAATCACCGAACATGTTAGCAGTAGAGTTCATCCTATTGGCAAAATACTTCCTTTGTTAACTCCTCTCCTTTTGTATTTCTGAGACTCTAGTTGAGATGCTCTGATTATAGTTTTCTGTTTCCTTCTATTCACTCTGCTATGGTATCTATTACTTGTATGGCACTTATAGTGTCTGATACACGGGTGCTCACAACTGACTGCGAAAAAACCCACTACAGCTATGTCTACTATAGCAGGGGTAGGCAACCCTTGGCACATATGCCAGAGCGCGGCACGCAAAAACATTTTGCTTGGCACATGTGCCTCGGGGCAGACAGAGAGGAAGCCACAACAAGGATCAGGCCCTTGCAGCTTCCCCCACCTTCTACCCCTGGCATGTCAACATCTAACAAGTTGAGGCTGTGGGTGTTTTGGGCGCTCTGCCCCAAACTGTTGCCTACCCCTGTACTATAGTGTTACTGCAGCAAGCAATGCCGAGACTTCTGCTGGGTGTATAATGCTAGCTGCTGTGTGGTACTGCAACCTCGAAGGGCAACATGGAAGGCAATGGCCAAATTCTGATTGGGATGAATCAGAGTAAAATCAGGCCCACATTGCTGTAACTTCCTTCATGTAGAAGAATTTAATGAATAATGCACAGTGTAGATGCTGCCTGACATGCTCAACCTCCTGCCTGAGGAAGGCTGCTGATGGGCACCCAATGCAAGTGGGCTGCCATGTGCTAGGAAGAGCTGCCTACTTGCTGTGTTTGTGTGGCATGATGCGAGGGGGGTGACTGTCAAAGGCACTGAGTGCTGACAGCCTCAGTAGCACGAGGTGCTCATTACCTCTCTGATCCACATCGTATATAAATATCTATCCCAGGTCTAATCCATATCTCCGTATCAAGGCAGAGGGATGTATTTTCTCAGAGCACAAAACAATGACGAGGGAGATTTGTGAGGGCACGGGAACCAGTGAAGTGCCCAGTTTGTAGGGACCGTTTATAGGAGTTAGCCACCAAAGTGATCTTTGAAAATCTCCCACTAAATACTTCACAAAACATACAGCTTTGGCAGGGCCAGGTTTTCAAAGGGGGGCAATGCCCACATGGGAACCAGATTTGCTGAAGAGCCCTGCTCCCCTTTCCACATCAGAATGAGCAGGCAGATTTTCCGTGTCGAGTCCATGTTGGGCACCGAAGGCCACAAGCATATTTTCTAAAGCAGATGCCAGAAGTAATCTCTCATTAGAATTAACAGTGTGCTCTGCTAATTGGCGGCGTGGATGCATTTTCCTCTGTTTTTGTTTCACCAAGGTCTGAGTTTTTGTGATTACATTACTAGTGTCTGCAAGGGCAACAGAGGAGAGAAAAGAGGAAGAGAAAAGAAAGGGAAATGTGCCCAGGTTGTGACAAGACAGGCTGTCTGGCGAATCTCTCTACAAAGGGGAGATATTTTGGAAGGACGAAGCTAAGCATTACCAGGCGATTGTTCTTTCATCAGTGAGATTTAACTTCTTTCATTCCCAACTGAGTGGTCCCTTTGTCTGTGCACTTTAAGCCTCTCTCTCCCTTTCATTCTCCTCTGTGTAATTCCCCCCTTCCCAAGGGAGATCTAGTTAACTTGTGTTACTCCTGTCTCCTTCAAACCAATCCTCTCCTGCGGTACTGATTAAATGAGCTGGTCATTTCATAGAAATCCCTTCATCCTGTTTGTCTTCAGCTTAGGACTGTGAAATGATTCACTTACCCATAGGCACACACTCAAGAACTCTCTAATTCAGTCCAAACTAGGAAGGGTGAGGGGTGATGTTCTCGCTGAAGATGGCCTGGCCAGGGTCATCTCAGTGGCAGCGTGCTCCTCAGCTGAGGAATGGTAGCTGGAAGCCTGATGCTTTGCAGAAGGTACACCTTTAAAAAGGTGTGCCAGCCTCAGAGGTGCTCACCATGCAAGTGGCTTTGCTAGGGACAAGACAGACCTGGGCCACACCTCCGGTACGTCAGATCACTCCCTTTTTAGTTAGACTGCACCAGAGAGCACCTGTATTCATGAAGGCAACCTATTCTCTGGGAACATCTAATCTGTGGCTCTCCCTCCTCCCCCCTGCACTACCATATCAGGACAGCCAGGATCTGACTTTTCACATAAAACGGATTAAGAAACCACCCCAAACCCCAAATAGATATCGATGCAATTTACCTTTTCTCATCATGTCTGTAAGAGGTGGAGCCCCGGCCACTGGTCCAAATAAACATCTTAGAGGATTGCCCGTTGGTGCCTTTGCTTACTGTGGAGGGACGATGGAAGGACCTAGGAGGAGATGGAAAGTCTTTGTCACGGTCTGTCTGAAACTTCCCAGACCACGCTGCGTCCATCACGCCAAGCCCCCCCAGTCTGGGCTCTGATCAGCGCTGGGAGTGCTCAGTGGGCTCTGATCCGTGGAGACAGGCCTTCTGACTATTCAAGGTGATATGTAAAATAATGGAGATGACTTTTCTTTTCTCTTCCAGGAACTTTAATTGAGATTAAATTATCTTCTACTTCTCTCTCCCTCTCTCTCTTTTAAAGCTAGTACTAGCTCCTGTCAGAGCTAAGACAGCATTTGGTTGCCTGTATTTGCTGCTTCTACAAGCGCTTGTGCTGGATTCACCCTAGAAGCACTTGCATGCCCTTTGGAGGCTGAAAAACTTCACGTTTGAGTGTACGCAGCATTAGCTAAACACGACTCTTGAAACCTGTTCTATTCCCATCACTTTTTGCATGTTTTCCTACCCACCCAGGCTCTCTTTATCCATTTGTTCTAAGTAGAAATGGATTTGAAATAATGATGTGAGCCCATGGCGTTTCAAGAATGCTCCAATCTGTTACCAAACCCGTGGTTAAATCGAACTGCAGTAAAATCCCTCTCCCAGCTGCCACACTGATTGGCGCCTCTCAAGAGACTCATAGCAACTTGACCAGGTGCTCCATCGCTACTTGTGGCCATTGATGCATGCAGAGTAAATGTTGAGGACAGGTTGTTTTTCTTTCTCTGTTGTTCATATAATGGATTAACTCTTTGATCTCCAGGAAATTGCTCCTCGGTATCATCAGGCATAGGCTGATCTTTCTGACACCGGATTCTTCCGTTCCCCCACCATTTCTGGGGGTGAAATATAAATGACAAGGCTGGATGTTTTTTATTAGTCTCAGTTCTGAGACCCTAAATCAGGCAAAACTCCCAGAGACCATCCCCAATGCTGCAATTCAGGCTTTCCTTGATTGATTAACTTGTTTTGGAAATGTATCTGATATCAATTTAAAAGGATCCCTTTTCACACAAGCAAATCCATGGTCCACATCTGCTTAGCTGAAGGGTGTGCGGTTGTTGCAGAAGTAGGAAAAGCACTTGGTTTCTTAAATTGGGTACCAGTTAATTTCCTCCTACCTTCTCTTTCAGTGCCGTAGCAAGGAAGTTTGATGCCCGGGCGGCAGCCAGCCCTCGCCCCGTGCACAAATCCAGGGGGCACATGCCCCCCCCCAGCTACCCAGGGAGTGCATATAGTGGTGGGACCCCTCCCCAACC
>NW_017728910.1:18966993-18968874 GCF_001723895.1 Crocodylus porosus | reverse complement strand
AGTGAGCCACTCGCTGCTTCATCCCACACCCTGCCCCAGCTGGGCAGTGCCTGTTGGCGCCCCTTTGCTTCGGCACCCGAGGCTGTCGCCCCGCTCGCCCTTCCCTTGCTATGGTACTGTTCTCCTTCATCTACTTCGTTTCCAGCTCCCTCCCCTACTTGCGGCTTTATGCTCCCTTATGCGTTCCCCTTCTCCTCTGCCCAGCATAACCTCCCACTTCATTCCTGCTGAGCACGTGCTCACTCCTTCTTTTTCAGTATTTCCTTCTTACCATCTCCTACCCAGAGACTTCCCTAAATACTCCCGCAGAACAACTGCTGCCCTGTGTTCCCTCTTACTTTTGTGGCAGGACTTGAACCATTTCACTCCGATCCTGAAGTCTGAAGTGGGGAGAAATTCAAGGGGAAGAGGTGGTGGATGCAGGGAACTGCTTTGGACATACCTCTTTCCCCATTTCTAAACCAGTTACATCTCAACCAGTTCCGAACTTTCATCCTTTCAAAGAGGGGACTTCAGTGTAGCTCAAGGGTTCTCAACTTTTTTTGGTCAGTATACCCCCAGCAGCTGGTTGAGAAGTGGGGGGTCCCCCAGTGGACAGCTGACAAGCATGGAGGGGGGTTTCCCAGCGGGATGGACTTGGGCTCGGGGGATGGTTGCTCACGTGAAGTGCTGGATGGCAGCAGTGGCCCCATCCCCTGCACCACTGCTTCCCAAGTACCCCTGCTTCTCCATGCCATTGCTGTGTACCCCCTGGGGCCTTCCCAAGTACCTCCAGGGGTATGTGTACCCCTGGTTGACACCCCTGGTATAACTTATTGGTGCTTAGCATCTCACAGGCTGGGGCCTTACATTGTAAACTCCCTCTGGGCAGGAGCCATATCTCACTGTGTGCATTGTACAGAACTAAGTGCATTTAGTGCCCTGCACAGAAAAGAGCTCAGGAATAAAAATAAAATAATTTGGATACTAAATGTCTTAATGCTGAAGTTGTTTGTAGCTCGGTGGCCATTCCCCACTCCACTAAGAAATCATGGTCGCTTATGCTGCACCCAGAAGATTCACATGCCTTCCAGAGCACTGCTTGTCTGGAAAAAGTTGTAATGAGGCCATCAACAAAAATCACACGCTGGTCTGATTTACATATTAGCATCATTGGGAACCCGGGCGAATATTCAGACCCGAGTGCGAGGGGTTTAGGAAGAAAATAAAATGGAGGTGGATCCGGGCCAGTTTCCAGCTGCGAAAGCTTGGTGGCTGAGAGGGTGGGGATACACTTCCGGATTCACAATGTCGCAGCTGGTTCTCTCTCTCAGTAGGGAGCAGAATCAACAGCCTGGATTTTTCTAATCAAAATTGCTGGGAAATGGGAAGGACACTTGACATTAACTGGGCCCTTCTCTTTCTGTCCAGGCCTTGAGGCCATACCACCAAATGCCACAATTCATGCCACTGAACTGCTCTTTTTGCAAATTCTCAGTCCTCAGCTGTTAGCATCTGGCACCCTCATGTTCACACTGAAATGAATAAAATCTATTCACTACATGCATTTGGGGCATGGTCCACGCTTTGTTCCCTGTTTGTAGAGCAGCAAGCCCTTTGACATTCTGGCCTGTGATGGGAGCCCTCAGCAGTTCTGTCATACAAACAGTTAATAATATTTGCCTGGGCATTTGTACTGCACTTATCAGCAGAAGCAGATTACACAGGATGAGGCATTCTCAGCACACCAGCCAAAGGAAAAAGGAGAGCTCTCCCTCCACAAACCTGGGAGCAGCAAGGGCCTTTGCTTTGCTTGGCTTCCCCTTCCTTAACTCCTGGGGCTCATCAGATTGGGGATCTGAATGCCTAGAAATCTTTTCCTCTAAGCATATCACTTTCATC
>NW_017728910.1:18831612-18965813 GCF_001723895.1 Crocodylus porosus | reverse complement strand
TTCCTGCCCTTTGGGCGGGGGGCTGGACTCGATGATCTCCCGAGGTCCCTTCCAGCCCTGATGTCTATGAAATCTATGAAATCTATGAAAGGAGTGCTTTCTAGTGATGAAAACAGACAATTGGGGATAGAGGCTTTCTGACTCTTGTTGCTGGCTCTGCCTTGGACTTGCTGAGCAGACAGGGTTGGGCCACTCGGGCTGAAAACAGGTAACTGGCTTGGTTTGCATTTGGACATCTTGTCTTGCACCAAACCCTAGACTTTACAGACTGACAAGCCTCTGAATAGTCTGAATCAACACTCTGCTTCAGAACAATCCCAGCTCATTCAAATTCATTTCCATTTAAGCTTAGTGCATAAATGACTGGGCCCTGCCTGTGTTGGTGCTGGTCATAGCCAGTCCTAATCAGGGCCACATCAGACTGGTTGTCTGTTTTTAGCCTTACTGGCCTCTAACACTGGGGGCCTAAGTGATCAAACAGAAAAATCTTGTGCCGCCTGTGTTAATTATACAGCACTGGATGGCCAATAGCAGCATAACCGCAGGGAGCTGGTCAATTTTGGATGCTTTTCAACAGAGTGGAAGCACTGTGATGGCAGCCACCAGAATGGAGAGGAGGGTCCAATACAGAGGAGGTGCTAGAGGAGGAGGGAGAGGTCTTTTTTTGCATATGAATTAGGCTGATTTCAGAATTTTTTCATAATGCCAGTGCCTTGGAGCAGTCCATATGTGATATCATTAATGCTATCTGCTTCATTAGCTGGGCAATCTAAGCCAACCTTCACTATTTAACACATAATTACATGCCTAATCTTGCATAAAATTGTAACACTAATGACATCACGGCAGCCACTCCAAAGGTCAGATGTAAGCAACTTAATTCAGTGTTTTCTTTAGCTGGAAGGGTCAGCTATAAGTTACAAACTTATCATAGAGCCAGTAAGATGTGACTTCTTTAATATCCTACTCTGAGTGCCCTTTGGGAAAAACATCTCATGAGGAGGAATTAGAAACTAAGTCAAAAGCTGTTGGTTCAGTAGTTTGATGAGAAACCAGATTGGACTGTGAATCCCAGCCCCCTTTCTCTCCAACCTCTTAAAGGCTAGGGACAGAAGTTGCACACAAACCAGTTTAAGTCATCTGAAACTGGTTTAAACTTGTAACAGAATAGAAGCTCAGTGCACATAAACCAGTTTCAAGACGGCTGAAAGTGGTTTAAGATAAACTTGGTTGAATATAGTCTCAGACTTAATTGAGCTGGGTCAAATCACTTTATGAAATTTCTGTCAAAAACCCCTTCCTGGTTCAAGTCAAAGCACATTCCCCCAGCTTCCCAGCATGCTTTTCAGCCCTGGGCTGGGCTGTTTGCTACAGACAGTGGGGCTGGCCCCGCTCCTCTGCTCCCTAGTTGGAGCAGTGGGGGCTGGCTGACAAAGGGGTGGTGGGGGCAAGTGTGGTTGGGGATGCAGCCCAGTCTACGGGGGGGAGGGGGCTGCCCCTTCCCAGGCAAACCCTGGCTGGGGTTCAGGGGTGGGGGGTGTTAAACACCCTTTCCCCTGCTCAAACTTACTGCTGGCTGCAACTGTGGACCACAAATCTCAGAGGCACCTGGAAGCAGGAAGAGGAAGTGACAAGCAACCCTGCAGAGTCCTGCTACTCTGATTGTGGACTGCAAATCCCAGAGACCTTGGGGCATCAGGAAGAAGAAGTGAACACACAGCCAGACAGCTGCATTTTAGCACCTCCCGGCTTCTGACCTGAGCCACTGCAGGCATGTGGCTGCATTTCCTGAATCAGATGTCTGTTCACTTCTGTTTCAATTTAATCTGTGCATTTTAGACTAATCTGCAAGGACTGAATCAATTCAGCCTCTGGCTTTTTGACTCTGTATTCAGTGAAAAATATTTAACAAAATTACCCACAGCCTTTTGAGTACCAACCACTTAATAAAAAGGCATCTTTTCTTTTCACACGACATGCTGAGACTGTGGAACTCATTGCCACAGGATGTCATGGAGACCTGGGATTTAATAGGATTCAGAGATGGAATGGACATTTATTTGAACAAGAAAACAATGTTACAAAGAGGGATTTGGAAGGGATATCAATCCTTCTGCTCAGGGTTGAAGCCAAGCTCTGAGTACAAGGAGTGAGGAGGAGACTTTCCTGTGGTGCAGGTTGCCTACTATCTGTTTACTTACTCACTGCCAGCAGCATCTTGTACTTTTCTCTGAAGTATCTAGTGCTTGCTACCATTAGGAGACAGGACAGTAGATGAGACAGATCCTGGGTTTGAATCACAAATGTTTGGCTTTGCCTGAGTACAGACATCACAAGCCTACCTCAAAAACAAGAATGATTCCAGGGTTTAGAGTAGCTTCCACAGAGACATCTGTCCCAAGGTTGATTTGAGTAACCTCGTTTTTGGTCTTGTTCAAAAGGCAATGTAAGCTCAATGTATTCATGTAATTTTTAGCATCATATGGATTACGTTATATTGCCTGTGTCTAGCTTTACAAATTTGGGACATAGATTAGTCCAAAGTTTAAGATCCGATCTTTAATTAAGAGTTGTTATGTCAAAGGGACCGAGGAACATCTGCCTAAGGAACGGCTAAGTATCCCTTATCAGTTGCGTTAGTAGGGACAGATCAAGCCCCACTCAGTCACAGACTGAAAGGGCTATTTTTGGGATGGGCACCCAAGGTATTGTCTGCTTGTAATGGGAAAAATCAGCCCCACAGTAATGAAGGCAACTCAGGGAACTGGGCCATCCATCCAGGTGCCCCAGGAAGGAAAGATTTGCTAGAGAATTTTGAGACGTTTCAAAACAGTGAACGAGGCTGGTGGGGGAGCGGTTGGCGGTGTGCAGGTATTTCAATGCTTTAAATGAGCTAGTGGTGGTCTTTAGATTATCCCAGGTCTTGGGGTGAGTTCGGGGCTCCAGCAATGGAAATACCATAAGGTGATTTTCCTGTGAAGGCAGATTACCTTGAATGTCATTGTGTAGTAAAGGGTGGAAACCTGCCCAATGCACTGTGGACAGGGCCCCCACATGCAAATTCAAATTCATGTGGACAGGGCCTCTAAATTCAAATTCATAAGGGGAGAGCAAGAAGAAGCAGGCGATGATCTGCCCACTGAAGTCCCTTCCGACCCTGGAATCTATGAATCTATGCCTATTTTATGGATATGGGGAATGATTATGGAGATGGGGATTTTCTCCTTAGTTTGCTCCTTTGGTCTGTTTGCTAAGGGCAAGCAAGACTCAGGGGCATCTGAACCCCAAGACTGGGGCGTCTGCTGGCTGCTGATGCCGGTGGTGTCTGCGGGTGATTGCCAATGACTGGTTGGTGCTCCCCCCCCGGCTGATACTGCCACCTGCAGAAGCTCGCCGCTTGCTGCTGCCATGCACCCACCGCTGCCACCACCACTGCCCGCCGGTGGGCGCTGTGCCCCCCCAGCCTCTGGGGGCACATGTCATTCATGGTGGGGGGGAGCCTACAATCCTTTCACAACCTAAGTGGGAATCGCCTAGAGCTGGCAAATATTCACCTGCTCTGACTGTGGGGTCCAGTATGAAGGCAGCGCAGCTGGGGCTTGTGGGGGCGGGGTGGGGAGAAGTAGTTATTCCAGGGCACACCCGGGAGTTATTCTAGGGACAAGCAGTGATAAAGGCAGGGAGAAACTTAGGGCTCCGAGGGTACCCCATGGATGGGTTTGTGACCACAGGCATTTCCTAGACTCTTTTGTCAGTAAATACAGTTATTACAGAAAAGGTCAAAGGAGGTCATGCTTTGCTCTATGCAAACCCCAATTAATCAGGGTCTCATTGTATTTGAATGAGTAATGTTTGTGGGCAGGGGCTGGGGGCGAGGGGGAGGTCAAGGTGTCTTCATGTGGGCAACCAGGATTAAAGTGGACCCCAACTCCCACTCTCATTTCCTTGCTTTACTGTGCTGCATTGCCTGAGCAGCAGTCTCTGGTCCGCTGACAGCATCTTTATCTGGGAGCAGGCCAGGTGGTAAGGTGTTGCACAATGCCAGCAACAGCACAATGTGACTTGCCCCTCTGTTGTGCAGTCAGCCGTGGTTATAGTATTTCATATCAAAGGATTCAGGTTTGAACTATGTAAATGAAGAAGATGCCTCACTGCAAATTGAACTGTGAAACAAAGGAGTATGTGCTGTTGCTAGCTCCTTTTGAAAGAGAAAACGAAGCAAAGGTGAGTGACATTTGCTTTCTATGCAGGGCCAGACACAGGCATGGGTGAATCAGTCGGCCACCCAGGGTCCGACAAGAAGGTGGCCCAAAAAGAGTAATTTTTGAATTATTATTATCATTATCTCTGGTTGTTGCTGACCTTGGGGATGCAGAAACAATTGCACGCATCCCGTGGGTATTATCCTCACAATTGTGAGGTCACAGCCTGTTATGATTACCTCATTGCATTTCAAGGGAAACGTGAGGTTGAGTTTACAAGTTTCACCCCCTCCTCGGTGGCATCCCTCCAAAGTGGAAAATTGCTACAGTGAATATTACAAAAGAGTAAAATATCCACGGCTGCCCTGCACGGTGTGGTTGTGACTTCACTACATCTGACGGTCCCGTGGGACCTCTTGGTGACAGCTAGGATGGAGCTCGGCTTTTCCTGCCCCAGAAGCAAAGGAGAGGAAATAAAGGAGAATTTCTGCTTCCAGCAAAGGGTCTGTGAATGCACATGAGCAGCTCCAACTTCATCCATTAGAAGGAAGGGGACAGACGTGTTAGTCAGCTCATCGGAGACATCCTGTTGAAGTCACCGGTGAAACTTCTGTTGCCTTTAGCTGTGCACGATTAAATCCTAAAAGTTTCTCTCACAGCAACTGGAAACACTTTCTCATTTCAGCCCCGATCCCTTGAGCAGTATGCCATTCATCACTATGACTAATAATCATGAATATAGCACTGGAAATTTATATAGGGCTTTTGATGATCAGAGCTTAATCGGAGGCAGTCAAAGATGGGGAAAGACAAGGGATCACAATTCAAGCAAAGGTACATCCCAGAGAAAAATGCAAGGAAAAAGTCCTGGGAGAAGTTTGGAGAAGAAGGGAAGGACATGTTTAGAAGAAAGGAGATGGGAAAAGACTTCAGCCATCCCTCGGTTATTGAGCTGAAGGGAAAGGAAAGAATTTCATCGATTTCATAGACTTTAGGGCTGGAAGGGACCTCAGGAGATCATCGAGTCCAGCCCCCTGCCCAAAGGGCAGGAAGTCAGCTGGGGTCATAGGATCCCAGCAAGATAAGCATTCAATTTGCTCTTGAATATAGGGAGTAAAGGAGCAAATGATATCAGAGTGGGACAAGAATAGGGTGACCCCTGAAAGTAGGCACGTGAAGGTTGAATCTGACATAGTATGACACAGAAAAAGGCAATGGAAGTCTTTTGTTGCCTAACATTTCTGAAATGCTGGAACATAAAGGTGCAAAGGTCCATGCACATGTTCTGGCTGACCCTCCTGGCAAGTAGCTTGCAATGTTCAGCGCCTGCTCTGTCCCATCCTCCACATGGGACTTGCATGAGGAAACCCAGTGGGCTTCTGGGGCTGTCCCATCCTGCTAAGCTGTGTTTTCTGCACAGTCACCTGGGTGCATGTCTCTCATAACTCAGCTTTCCCAGTGATGAAGACAGAAAAGGAACTGGCTCCCATCTGAACCACTTCGCTAGATCCTGCCTTCAGGATCAACCACCATCATGCTAAGTGTAGGTTCACAAAGAAGAGAGGAAACCGGGCTTGGCAGAGGCAAAGGAAGCGGTCTGGTTTCACCCTGTGTTACGGCTGTTCTGCGTTGCTCCAAAGCAACACAGACAGCTGAAGACCCTTTTACTAATGGATGAGCCCTAGCAGGTTGGGAGATGTAACTAGGGCACCTCTCCACTGCGGCAAAGATTGAATAGTACCGTAGGCAGCTGGCATAAGTAACAGCAGCCTCATGGATACTCTCATTTCCACTGAGGCTTGTCCCAGTGCCTGGAGATTATTAGGGTCAGGGAGATTGCGCACAAATGTTTGGTATCTCCCTTTAGCTGCAGTGAATACTTCTCAGGCACTGCTGAGGGTCTAGGTCTATAATGTTATTTATTGGTATTACAGCCCTACCTCAAGGTTAAGAGGTACGGTAGGCTGGGAAGGAGGTTGGGACGGGAGTCCGTACAAAGAGGCCTGTGCCTCTCTCCTGCCGCACAGTTGATCAAAGAAAATCCTCACATTTGAATTTTCCTCATGATCAGGCCTGTTGCCCTTCGCACTGGCATTCTGGGAAGCAGCCTTAAAGGTCATTACTTGGTTCGTGGCGTGTTACACAGCGTCCTACGTTCACTTCACATTCCTTCTGGGATGACTGCTGTTCCCTTCTCAAGGTTAGATTTAAGTGCCTGGATGGCCATCAAAGGTCTGTTCCCTCTAAATCCTCACATCTGTGTACAGCCGGAGACAGAAAGCACAGGCAATATTTCAAGAAGGTGTGGGAGACTGGTCTATATATTTGAGGTATTTGCATTTATTTATAAAGGCCTCTGTTCATGCTTATGTTAATCATGAGCCTTTTGAGACCTCGATAGGCCATTTATGGCACCAAAAATAATGAGCTCCATTCTTCTCCTGGCATTTCACTTCCTAGATAATGGGAAATCTGTAAAAAAGATCAGCACTTGTTTTAATTCGACCCCATAAAAGGCTCCTTGGGGCATTAAAATAAATAAAAGGTGAAATACATCCATCCATACAAAGATGTAATACTGAGCAATTCATTTCAGGAAAGAACTCCCTGCATTATCCAGAAGGTTTAGGCATTTTGGAGGAACTAGGCTGTAGCCGTATTGGTTTAAGCACAAAGACAGACTAGCTCTTTTTTTTGGTAGAGGTGATCTCTTTTATTAGATCAACTAAATAGTTGCACAAAAGTTGTTCTTTGCAAGTGTTTGGACATACATGTCCTTCTTCAGGCAAAAAAAAAAAAGGGGGAAATTGAAAACGGTGAGAGAAATTAAAGATGGTCAGAAATCTCACAGGTCTGAAAAAAGCCAGTCTTTGGAAAGCTGTTCTGCAAAAATCAAATGTAGAGGCGTTGCAGAGACAAAAGCAGGCTGTTTACCTGGAGGTAAAAGAAGGAGACTGTGAACCCAAATGGCCTATCTTAATACTGTGGTCCCCACATCACATAACGCACCCAAGGTAAGTCTTCTTTGAGCTCTGGTGCAGCCTTGAGATTCCCCTCTTTACCCCTCTCTTCTACCCTGCCCTGCAATCTGCACGTTGCCACAGCAGTCCACCCAGCTGAAGAGACCATCAACACCACTCTTACATAAGATTGTTTCTGCTGAGTGACATTTCATAGCTGTCATAGCCATTAGGGCTGGAAGGGACCTCAGAAGATCATTGAGTCCAGCCCCCTGCTCCAGGGGCAGGGAGCCAGCTGGGGTCATAGGATCCCAGCAAGATAAGCATCCAGATGTTTCTTAAAAGAGTCCAGAGTAGGCGCTTGCACCACCTCTGGAGGGAGTCTATTCCAGGCCCCAGGGACTCGGACACTAAAGAAGTTTTTCCTTACATCCAGCCTAAAGTGGTCTCGGAGGGGTTTGTGACCGTTTGACCTTGTCATCCCTTGGGGTGCTCTGGTGAACAGGCGTTCCCCCACATCCTGATGCACACCCGGTATGAGGTATTCAGTCTTTGTAGTGGCTTTGCAAACTGCTTTTGCAGTTTTCTAGCCACAGCTGGCCTGGGGAAAAAAGGCATGGTGCTAGAACTGGACATTAAATTTAGTTTCCCCACAAGATAGGGTGGGTAAAGTTTGAGATGTATTGTTGGAAGGGACCAGAGTGCTGGACTCAGTGACTCAGGAAGTCTTTTCCAGCCCCATGTCCCGTGCTTCCATGGCTTTCCTTTGACTGACTGAGTGATAAGAAGACCAGCCAGGGATGCGTACTGGTACGATGAGGTATACATAAGAAAGATAACTAGATGAAATTCAGCAGAAGACGACACAGGCTGAATATGAAGAGGTTTCCTAGCAATGAGGTTTGCTAAAGTGTGGACTAGTCTCGCAAGCACAATGATGGGATTAATAAGATAAGACCCTGCCTGCCTGATTCAGGGGATAACTTAAAAGAAGCTTTCTAATGTTGGTACTAAACGTTTCAAGGTGACTTAGTGGATCAGTGACAGAACTGAGAACTGAACCCAACTCTTCCAACTCCTGGACCTGTCCCTTGAACACAAGATTGGGCCTCCTCCTGGAGTCAACAGCAGTTTGGGCTATGGAGGACTTGCAGGACTGGGCTCTGCTATGTACAAGGCACTCTGAAGGTGAAGGATAAAGCAGTATTATTCTTTTAATATTACAGCAGATACAACTGTCAAGCAGATAGAACAGACTACCCACCAGTCTATGAGAACATAAAAGCAACGGCGATTACTCTATCATGATACTGTTTACAGAGAAGGCCTTCAGAAGGTGACATGTCTGGTGATAAAAGGTAAAAATCCTCAAATTACACAAATCATAATACCCGCTCATCCTGCAGCTTTCCACACGAATACCAACATTAGCTGACTTGGTCCTACTTATGTGTGGCCGTAACTGGAAATAAATACTACAGCAAACCTGGGATGCCAAGGAAAATCCAGCAATGCCTGAAGAAGAACAGCTATAAAGTAACTAGCTAAAAGAAATGCATCTGCATTAGTGGAAGACAGCTACCACTTAGGGAATATTTAATGCCCCGGTAGCAGCCACGTTAAATCCTGTGATGGCATTTACTGTACAGCAAGTAAACTGTAGAGTAGAAATAACCATGCATCATAACGCAAGACAGTGATCTCCGTACATTTGCTTGGTCTATCTGAGGAGCTCCAGCTATACTGAAGGCTGACTATTGGCAGTGACCTCAGATTCAGTAGAAAAAGGCAGGTGCTGCCAATGGAGCTACCATTAACTTACTGACAAGGTGTAAATGAGTTGATAGGCAATAATGCTGCCATCCTGACCACCGCTCACTCCTGCCCCTCCTTCTTTGTCATCCGGTGGTGCAGCGCTGATCTTCTGCTGGCTTTCATAGGGCAAGGGAAGCAGCCAGGGAAGTCTGCCCCCTTCAAGTAGGCATTGACTGGACCCTCTGCCTTTGAGTACAGGTTAGGGAATGACCTACAGTCATAGCAGGATCCATCAGCATAAAACTAGAGTTATCTACAGACGTAGGAGTTTTTGGACTTGAGGCTACTTTCTGTGTTTTTTTTTTTATCACAAATATATCATCCTTATTCTATTTTCATGGCATCTCCAAAGTAACAGAAAGGGTGACACATACAGTCCTGAGCTGCAAACCAGCACACAGCTTGTGCCCAGGTGTTTCACACCTAGAAAGAAGTCCTCTTCACTTTGCTGTCTCCTTACCGCAGTCCATGCTCCCTCTTTAGGGCTAGATTTTTGTTGTGGCTTTAAAAAGCCCTTAAGCAGGCTTTTTAATTCCTTGTCTTCCGGGTCCCTCTCTTGCTTAGGGGATACACGCCCACCTTGACTGTGTTTAAGAAGCCTCTACGCTGAGTCTGTAGATCTTAAATTCCTCACTGATGTCTCCAGGGTTTATAAACTACCTTCCTCACTTTCAATGCAATTCTTCTTTCCAAATGCTAGCACCACTGTACTTGTTTTTCATATGATGTCTCTTTCTATAGATGCTGATATTAATTATACCCTGGCCACTGTAGGTAATAGTGACTTCTTGAACCAACTTTTGTGTGTGCTCTCATGTTACCTACAGGGGAGTGACTGCCACCTGATGCCTGTGACTGGAAACCAAGGAGCCCTAGTCCCCAGCTGTGCCCTTGCCACTGATTTTCTGGGTGACCTTGAGCTGTCGCTGAATTTCACCATGCTTCAATTTATTCATCTGTAGAATGGGAATGCTAGTCTCCTACCACACCTTACAGCTTATATTTAAAGGCGCTTTGATCTAGCTGAATAACTAAAGCCAGCCCTTCCCCTCATTGTCATCATCATCATCTGATGATGAGTTTGCAGTCCCAGCACATGGCCATTGTTTCACTTGGCAGATTACAGCCAACAGGGATCATTGTCCCTGGGGAACAGCCGGGGATAATTGTCACCTCTGCCTGTCAAAACTCAGCAAACATTTTAGCTTTCTGTGCTTTGCCAGTTGTAAACGAATTTGCATTTACATAGGATGTGACATGTCGGACAAGCACTATATTCATCATTTCAAATGCTCTCGGGGTGTCGGGAAGGGCAGAGGCTGTACGTAAAATGGGTCAGCTTTTTATGTTGTGGCATCAGCATCAGCAAATGGTGTACGTCTCCACTGGCTTCATAGCACGCTGCCCCAGGCTGGCCTTGAGCAGAGGAGTGAGTGGATTAGTAGCTAGTCCTAACAGATTTCACAAGACTCCAGCAAAGGAAGGATGTTGAAGGACACGCTGGTCAAAGTTCGGATCTAAGCATTTATGTCACACGGTCCACCCTCCCCTTGCTAGCTTAGTTACAGGATTGTTGCATCAAAACTGGATAACATGGAAAGGAAGTTAGGGACTGAAGGGGTCTGAAAAAAAATGGCTCACTACAACTATGCTCCTTAATTTCCTGCTGAAACAGAGCTGGAGTCAGCACCCATTGCCACCTCCGCTCCATGCTTGGCTCAGGTTTCATCCCACTCAGTGCACAACAGTGCTCTCACCCAGCCTTACCTTTGTGGACACGCTGTTGGCCAGGTTTTCAGAAAAGCTTAGTTTCCATTTAGGCACCAAAAATTAATGGTCATATTTTCAAAAGAGGCGGGTGCTGGGCCCTACTGAATAAGCTAAGGGGAAGCTCTGCTTGACTTTATAAAAGTGCCTTACCATATACAGGTGTGTACAGCTGGACAGGTGTTTCTTACTTTTGGTCCCTGTTACCGAGTACATGAGCACCCCACAATCAGTTTATTTTCCCAAGAGGTCTGCTCTGTTTTACAGATGAAGAAACTGAGGTACAGAGAGGTTTCACAGATGTCATCGACTTTAGGGCTGGAAGGGACCTCGCGAGATCATTGGGTCCAGTCTCCTGCCCAAAAGGCAGGAAGCGGGGTGAGCATCTAGGCGTTTCTTGAATGTATCCAGAGTAGGTGCTTGCACCACTTCTCGGGGGAGTCTGTTCGACTCTGGAGACTTGGACGGTAAAGAAGTTTTTCCTTATGTCCAGTCTAAAACAGGCTTCCAGCAGTCTGTGACCATTAAACCTTGTCTTCTCTCGGCGTGCCCTGGTGAGCAGATGCTCCCCCAGATCCTGATGCACACCCCTGATATACTTACAGGCTGCCACCAAGTCTCCCCGAGCCCTCTCTTCTCCAGGCTGAAGAGTCCCATGGCTCCCAGCCTCTCTCATAAGGCCTGCTCTCTTGTCCTCTAATCATGCACATGGCTCTCCTCTGGACTCTCAAGGTTAAGTGACTTGGTCAGGGTCACACAGGAAGTCCCTGACAGAGTGGCCTCTAGCCATGTCTCTTGAATCCTAGGTTAGTACCCTAACCACTGGGCAATCCTTCCTCTCAGACTGTGATTTAAAAGGTAGAAATGAGATTATAATTAACAAGGATTGGTGATTAAAACAGACAGACATATGAGGAGGGAAGACCAGCTATGGAGGAGGGAAAGGCCTGCTGTTTGCCCCTGCCTGGAGTGAACTGCTGGTTTTGGACCCCTTAGCCTTGGATGAGGTTAAAAGAAGAGTGTGTCACATCCCGGCTGAAAGGCAATCAATGGCAATTCTGTAATGAGTTCCCTGGGAGCAGGCTTCAGCCCTACACATTGCAGTGGGTCTTGTGCCCATTACCAAGTTTTATAGACATACAGAAAGGCACTTATGGAATCACCAAAAGGAGAGCTGTATGGAGAAATGCCTGCCTTTACAAAGCAAAAAAATCATGGAAAGGCCAGCTTTAGGACAGCTGTCATAAAAACTTGATGGTGGCTGTGTCTGTGGGTGGGGAAAGCGGGAGAATTTGTGATGGGAGCAGGGGGTGTCCTACAAGTGAAGGTCCCCACTGCTCCTCTGGAAGTGACAATGGGGAAGCCGCGACGCGACACCCAAGGGAAAAGTGCCAACAGCAAGGGCGACATGGCAGACGTGGCTCTTTCTCCCGCTGCGCTCACCTCATTCCTTCCGGGGGGGTCACGCATTTCTCATCACCCGCGTGTGAGCTCTCGCGCCGCACGGAGCAGGACTGGGAACAAACCAAAGGCAGAGGCAATGTGGAAACGACCGCGCAGCAGGGCCTCAACACTTGGGAATGATTTATTTTTGAATCTGCCTTTGGATTAGCTCTAAAGAGACGCGTGGATAAGCAAACAGGCAATTACAGCTCGGACGTGCTGTTTATGAATGGGAAAGGCTACCGTCTACGTAGGGCATATTGAAATTCTAATTCAGCCGAGTCCCTTTTGTCATGCCATTCATCATGGATACTAACAGAGATGGAACCAACCCCCCCCCCCCAAACCCCTCTGTGTTGCCTTCAGCCTGCTTTTTTCTCTTCTAATTTTTGTTGTTCCATTTCTTTTTGTTCGGTGCAATGCTATGGTTCACTTTTTAATCCCTCAGTGACTTGTACGCAGACCTGGGAAACACACAGCTGGGCAAACATTTACACTGGATGTCTCAATTTTTTTGGGATCCAGTCATATGAGAATAATCAAAAATGCCACTTCCCTCTTAACAAAGGTTAATCATCAGTGGTTCTCAAGGCCCATTAGAAAAGGTCACTGCTATTAGAGCTATTTTATAGCTGAGGAAAGCCAGGTACAGGGAAGTGAGGGGACAAGGCCAAGGTCACTGGCAGCCATCAGGCATAGACCCCAACCTCAGTAAGTGCTCAGCCCACTCCTAGGCTATGCAGCCTCCCTAGAAAGCAGGTGGATTTCTGACTTCCCCTTGGGCTAAATCTGCATCATCATTGCAGACAACTGATAATTTGCACCAGGGCTCTGCTGGAGTGCTGGAAGAGGAGTGACATAATGCATGCTCAGTCTCAGAGGAGGGAGCTGGGACCTCCAGGTTTTACTTTGAGCTCTGCCACTACCGCACTGGGTGCAGGCAAGTCACCTACCCACTCTGTGCCTCAGTTTCTCCCCCCGGAACATATGGTTGTTTCTTAACACACCAGCCTAGAGCTGACATTTGCAAAAGGCCAAGAATAAGAATATAGAATAAAAGATAAAAAGAAGAATACTAGTGCAAACTTGCTGCTTCTTCTGCACGTTGCCATCAGAGATCAGCCGGCTCTTTGTCCCTGCTGGAGAGAACTAGCCCTCCCTTTCTGCTTTCAGGAGGGCTAGCCACACATGTGAGCTATGAATAGTCCCAATTATATCTGCTTTGAAACCTGACTATCAAGGGCATTTGAGTGGGAATTGTTTGTCCCTCTTGCAACTAAGGAATGGGTGTACTTGAATGACATTATCTGGTGTCAGAAACACAAGCCAGGCTGGTGGAGAGTGGATGGGCCTGATCTGGGGCATTCATTCGTTCACAAATAGCCAGTTAAAAGTGGGGCAAAGGCCTCTGCTTTCATTTTTCTGTGTCTAAGGATTCAGAGAGACTCTAATGGGTACGCTTGAAGCTTTGCTGGGGCCCTGTGCGCCAGAGCCTGGGATCAAACTGTCGTATAAAAATGGTACAAAATGATACGATTTTTACAATAAGTCTTGGGTTATAATAAGGACTCTCTAACACAACGTGGCCTTATTCATACTTGTGAGACCAAACTGTTATTGTTTATTTGTATTACAACAGTCTCCAAGTGACCTGCATTGTGCTAGGCGCTGTATACATGCATATAGGAGACAGCTCCTGCTTCAAAGCATTTTCTATCTCAAGAAAGCAGGCAAATGAAAGGAAGTATTACTACCCCATCCTGCAGATGAGGAACTGAAACACAGAGAGGCTAAGTTGCCTAAGTTTGCACAGGTGGCTTGTGGCAGAACCAAGATTTGAGCTTGGACCTCCCGAATCCGCTTTAACTTCAAGCCAACCTTTCTCTTTGTCATATTATATAGCAGAGTACATCTTGTAACATCAAAAAGTAAGTGGTGGTGGCTGATTAACATGCCAGGCTTAAAGCTTCCCCTCATACAGCACTCGGCTATCTGGAATTTAGCAGCTGTTATGTCAGCTTCACAAAACACATGTTCTCTGGTTAAAAAAAAAAAGCCTAGTAACAAAGCACCAAGGGTGCTTTTCAATATCTATTTATTGTACTGTTTCATGAAAGCAGAAAAAGACTGGGTAAAATTGTAGGGTCCTGGAAAAATCTCCCTTGTAATCCATTATGTGGAATTGCCTGTTTGCTGGCGAGCCAAAGTTCTTTATACCTCATTTTTGGAACATTTTAGGTAGTTTAGTTCTGCAACTTTTCGTCTAAAAATAACTTGAGGTTATGAGAAGCCAGCGACGTGAAAGAACAAAGGTCAAGGCTCCATGAGAAACCACAATGTGCGTGCCTCTTCGTGCAAGGTGGCAGCAACAATGAAGATGCTTGCTGTCCTCCCAGAGCAGAAGAAACGCATGAACGGGACTCAGAACAAAAAGCACAGCGCTTACCATCTTCGTACCCTGCCACAGAGATGCCAACAATGCTAGAAGCTGGCACTGCTGCTGCTTCCATTTCTTATAGGGCAATGATCCATATTAATTACAGCAAATGCCCAGTTTAGGACAACGTCACTGCGGTGCTCTTAGCACTCAATGGTGTCACCTTTTGCTAAGGAGGTGGATGTCTTTTTTCCTCCCCTTAATCATGATTACTTGGTTTAGAACCTGTCTTTATTTTTAATTTAACTGAGATAAACAGCCATTTCCAAAACCCTGCATTGGACTAACAGAGTTGAAATTAAGTGCTACACAACTATCCCCATCACATGTTTTCTTGCCTCCACTGCTGCTAAATATGAATAAACCTAATTTTTTCTCTCCCTCCCTCAACCACTAGGATGGATTCATACAGAGTCCTTTGGGAAGGGGCAAAGCTGGGGGTGATTTTGCCAGATTAAAACTGGAGTGGAGTCCAAGCCAGCCTGTGCTATATGCAGGGCCCCACATTGACAGGGGCTAAGGATAACAGGTATTGGTTTGACCCACTACTTAGTCCTGTTCTGGGCACACATTCCTCCTGGATCAGCATAAGGTAATAACATAATTTTCTTCTATATTTACCCTTGGCAGATACCTGAATGTCTGCACTAAATTCTTTCAGACTGAAGCCCAGCACAGCCCAACAGCCTGACTGCCTAATATTTCTTTCATTTGATTCAGAACCCCCACTTATCAGGTAAGCGTACGCCCAATCTCAGAGGTTAAAATTCAGCACAGCAGACAGGGAATTAGAGGCAAAACTTCTGTCAGTGATAACAGGACTTCCATGCTTCATTTCCCGCAGGCCACGCTGAATGTTTTCCTTTTAAACAGTGCCGAACAAAAGTGCCTTAAGGGACGCGGGGCGGCAAAACGGCATACAATGGAAACACATCATGAGAATCTGGATGCAGGAATGGACTCTCTGTTCCTCTTCCATTTGTAGGAGATTATTTTCTAGTCATTCGTGGAAGATGCATGTCAAGGTGCAGGAAGTGAAGTGCAAAATGGCCAAAAGAAACTGCCTTTTATCAAAGGGAGTGACAAACCTGGGAGCTGAATAATTTCCCCCCCAAGCAGCTGTGTTCAGAAGTGACAAAAACGAGTTGCATCTGACCATAGTGGAGACGATGCAGACAGAAGTGAGATTTGCCGGCGTGCCTAACTCTGCAAGCCGCGTGAGTTAGGAGGTGGTCAGACTTCTCACTCCCTCTGCCTGGTGTAAACTTCACGCTGAGAACGCCCTCGCTGTTGTGCACGTGCAAAGAAGTCGCCTGGTACGATCACTGAATGAGCTGGGGGGGTTGCGTCTGTCCTTTCCATGAGTTTATCACTTCTGATAATGGGGGGAAAGTGCATCCCAGTAAGAAAGGGGCTACGGGCTTGTTGTATGCACCCTGCTTTCATCCGGCAGCTGGACAAACTGATGGCGACTGGGATACACAAAGACTACAGTGGCTCTCGCTGCACAGACCATGCTATTTTGTAAGAGCTACGAATGTAAAGCAGCTTAGTTCATCTCTGTACTGCCTGAACCAGGCACTGCCAATGAGATGAACATTTAAATTGCCCCCATATGGCACATGCCTGGACCTGTGCAAAGTCATTAGCTCTTTAAAGGCTGGCCAGGAACTCCGCTGTGTGACTGGATGCACAATACCACGCACCTTCAGTGGCTTGGGGAGTGCATGTGGTGCACCCCTTTGATAACAATTCAGGTTGTTGCCTTTGCCAAGCACTATTCTGCACTGCAATGATGCAGGGGCAAGGAAGTAGAGATAAGACAGTGGGAAGACAGACGAGATGGTGCCACGTTTGAGATCCTCCTTGACAATTCTGACAAACATTTGATGGGAAGGGCGGGTTGAGCAGCAGAAATGTAAAGCGATGGGATTTGGGGTCATGCAGGTCAATAAGATTGCCTTATTTCTGGTATCTGAGTGCCACCGTGGCCTCATCAGAACATAAGAGCTGGCATTTATGGGTCAAACCATAGGTCCACTGAGCCCAGGAGTCTCACCCAGTGGCAGAGCGCAGAATTTCCCACTCCTCATCCCTCTCTCATTTCTGCTTCCAGCATGCAGAGGTTTAGGACGTCCTGATTCAGAGGCCGCCCTCCCACCATATTCAATATCTACTGATGGACCTTTCCTTGGAGAACTGGTCCAGCTCCCCTTTCAGCTAGGTTAAGTTACTAACCTCCGCATCTCCTTGTGGCAGTATGTCCCGCAAGTTAATTCCTCACCGCGTGAAAAAAAAAACTTCCTTTTGTTAGTTTTAAACCTACTGCCTGACAGGTTCATTTTATGTCCTCTAGCTCCAGTATTGTGTGAGAGACAGCAAATAATAAATTGTTATTTACTTTCTCTGCACCATTACCAGGTTGGGGGTTGAAGCATTGCAAGATTGATCATCCCAAGTTCCACAGGATGACTGTGACAGACAGAGCACAGATCTGCAGAGTGCCATCCTCTCAATCCCCCCGGTGCAATCAGATTTGGTCTACAAACTATGAAATTATGGTCAAAACCACAAATTCCCGCCCCCCCCCCCAAATCAAATTCAGATTTTGTTTTAAACAGAGTTAGTTTTACAGGAAAAAAAGAAACCTGATTAATTGAAATAGTATACAAATGAATATGAAATAGGCTACAGCCTACATTTCTCCTTCCAAGAATTTAAAGAAAAAATACCTAGGCTGAAGCCTCTATCACGAACTGGAGGTACAGGCAGGGTGCTTTTTCTGCGTAAGTAAAGAATCAGGGGAAAGCTCTAATGCTTGGGGTCAACCTTTATTAATATGGTGTAACAGGTCACATATGGTATGAAGGGCTTGATCCTGCTGGGTGGTGGGGGGCAGGAATTCATAAGCAACATATCAGTAAGCATTTTGTGGCAGAGTAAATATAAGTCTGAAAATATTAGCAATATAATTGCTAAAATGAATACGTATAGCACTAATGCTAGTTCTCAGTAATAAGATGTCTAGCATAAAAGCTGTCTTCAGCTGTAGATTTACATCTTTTAATGGTCTTATCAACTAATGCCAATACCCCTTGCTTTAGGAAAGGAAGGGAGTGCAAATAGAAGATTGACTGAAATCAATGATTCTTCTCACAGCTTTTCACTTGCCCATTTCAATCAATCTGTGCTGGGTGTGACGCCCACCCAGCGCCGAGACGCGTGTACAGGTTGTGTGTCAGCATACAGGTTGTGTGTCCACTCTAGCAGCTGTAGCAATACATGAGCATGCAATTCTGTGGGGTGGCTTGTCTTTAGGAACAGATCACAACCCACGTGGTGCCCTCGTCGGCGAGGGGAGAATTTCAAGAGGAAGGTTTGCCACTTGGTTATGCCCAAGTAGAGAACGGGGCAGAACAGGCCACGGCCTCAGTCAAGGGGTAATCTCTGTTTAAAACGGAAAGGCTGTGTGGCTTGAAAGCCTGGTCCAGGGTTTTGGTGTGAGCCTGTTACTGGTTGCAGTTACCCAGTCCTGTACCCGATGCACGCCTGGACTCGCACAGAAGGGGAGAACTCACATTACACGACTGAGCTAAGTACAGACAGTCAAAAAGCCCGAGGCTGAACTGGTTCAGTCTTTGCAGGTCTCTGTAGACTGCTTAGATTGAACCCATAAGAAAGTGAACTGAGGTTGGCTTTTCAAAAGTGAAAGGCAGCCAGACCCCTGCAGTGGCCCATACCAAGAGCCATTGGGCGCTGGAGCAGGCCTGCCAGCTAGTGCAGAGAGCCCCCTCCTTAGCCTCCAGTCGGCTGAGAAGGGGTGTGCGGGGAACCCCCCCCAACGGACTCCCCGGCCAGGGTCTGCTGGGGAAGGGGTAGGAGGGAAGCCCCCAGTGGGGTGTTTCTCCCTCTCTCCCTGTGCCCAGACCTGGTGCCCCTAGCCACATACCCCCTCAGTCTCGGCTGGCTGAGTACGGGGCCTGGGGGGAACCCCCCTCTGCCTGCACCAGAGCCCCAGCCAGGGTCTCCCCCATGCAGGGGGATGGGGGAAGGGGAGAAGCCCTCAGCAGGGTGCTTCTTCCTCTCGCCTCATGCCCCCTCCTCAGTTTGGGCCAACTGAGGAGGGGTGGGGGGAACCCTCCCCTCTGCCTGGCACTGGCCCGCCAGTGTGCATGTGGGGGGAACCCCCAGCAGGGTAAGTCTCCTGCCCCCACCCCCCAGGGCCAGGAGCTGAACCAATCACCTGGCCATGCCCCCTCCTTGGCCAGCGGCCGGCTGAGGAGGGACTGGGGGGAAATGCCCCCCTGCCCAGCTCCAAACACCCAGCTGGGCTGTCTCTAGAGCTGAAGCTCCTCAACAGAGTTGCTCCTCCTGAGATGTGGTTTTATAAATAACTTAATTCAATTCCCTCGCTTGCAGCAGAAATTCCCTCCCGTCTTTCCTTTCTCCTTAGGCTTCTTTAGGCCCATCCTTAGAAACTGCAGAGATGTCCTTCCCTTGTATTAGAGTTCACTACTGCCCTCTCCTCCTGCAGTAGCAGGGGCTTCCCACAGCCCTCCTCCTGTAGGTTGTGGACAAGCTTTCTATCCCTCTAGGCTACAGGACTATAGCCCCAGCCATGACCCCATGCTTGCTCCCTTGCCAGGACTTTTCCCACAGAGGCCCAGCAACCAAAGCCCCTCCAGTGGGGAAGCCCACTGCTTTTTATTACCTTCTTCTACCAGCAGACATCACTCTAGAGAGAGTCACAGGTGCAGTCACGTGGCCCTTTTGGAAATTACAGACCCTAGCTTCATAAAGGGCCATAAAGCATCATCACAAGTGTTCTGGATCATGCCTACCCTAAGGGCCATCACCCCTTCCAGGCTTCACTCCACTTCACATCTGACCTTTATCTCTACAATAGGCCAAAGCCAAACCCCAACGTGACTGGTTCTGAGGACCCCGAGATCCAGATTCAGCCTGGTGCTGAGCAGTATCTCTGTAATGTAAGAGCTGTAACCTAAAATCCACGCACTCCTCCAAACCGAAGCCCATCTTGTGCATGTATATGATGTACTAACTGCCTGCAGTGGGAATTGGCTGGTTCACGATTCACTGCTACAAGGGTTACACTTTATGTTTGTAAATAGGGAAAGAGTTATTAGATAAGGGACCAGGAGATGGCACTCCAGCATGATTTCTGGCCTTTCTGGGACCAGTAAAACATGTAGAGTGCACAGTGGCTTCCTCTGTAGAGATCTTTACCTTACCAAGCCATGATAAGCAAACAGCCCTCTGCGTCCCAAGTGCCGGATGGAAATGAGATGTCTTTCCACTTGGATTTTTGACATCTGAGAGACAAACTGGTTTAGAGAGGCATGAGCTTTCATAGGCAACAACCTACTTCCTCAGCTGCTATGAATGGACTGCGGATGATGCACTTAATGACGTTTGCTGCCCAGCCTTCTGCCTGACCTCTGATTAACATGGCTAATCAGCTCGGTGCTCCTGGGCTTTATAAGACTTCCTGAAGCCATTCTGTTCTGCAATCAGTGCAGATCCCTCTCAGCTCAATTGTCCAAGCCAGTGAGTCCACCTGCTCTTCTGCTTTGTGGCGCGCCTTTCTTTCTAATGAGGAATCACCACTTGCTAGTCCACCCCCTCACATGAATGTCTCCGGAGAGAAAACACACCTGCACAGTTTTCCATTTGGGAACTGGCTTCAAACCTTTCCTGACCATACACCGTGCTTCATGCACTTCTTTCACACATTCAAGGCACTAAAAGCTGCCATGCTTTATTGGCTGGCATCAGGGAGACTTGCGCATGACACACTTTCTTCTTGAGGTATAGGGGAAGTAACTCGCTGCTGCCTTTGTGACTCTGCTGTAGGCAAAACCATCCTCCTGATCAAGGAATGACACTCGGTTAAGTGTCTCTTAGAGGGGACTTCCAAGCTGAAGAGCCATATGGTGCCTCATTGGACTTGATGATCTCAGTAGTCAGCTGGCTTCATACTAGACTGCAGCACTGCATCATTAATGCCTGTGTTCAAGGCGATTTATTGTGTTTTTGTTTCCACTGACTCGCCTCTCACATGTGTGCGCGGATCGTGCTGCCGTGAGTATCCCACGGCCTTCCAGGCTGTGCGAGTGGATCAGAATAGCTTGCTTACCGAGTCCTGAAATATCGTGTAGGCCAGCTGCCATCCAACAGTTGCTGAATGCCAGGAACTATCAGGATCAAGGCAAGTTTGACATTCAAACCTACCAAATGTTACGTGGGAAATTATAACCAACTTGGAGCTGCTGAACCACGTCTCCTGCACCCGGGGGGCCTGCTCCTGACCTTGAGCCTTCACCTGGAGGCTATCCAGGGAACTTTCCTCTTGAGCTCACTTTTTAAACCTTTTGTTCTGTCCACTTCCCATGGTCCCTGTTTTTTCCACCCCTTATCTTTTTCCCAATCATGAGAGGCTTTACAAGTAATTTGTTGTTGACCTTGAGGCTGGAAGGAGATGGACATAGAAAGCAGGGGCATCTGTGGTGGCATTTTTTTAGAATATGTGGTCTTCTGTGTGGTCCGCAGGGCTGTCCAACTTCTGAGTGGCTGGGGGACTACACGTTGCACTGGTGGTGGGCCCATCACAAGAGCTCCTTGAGACTCTCACCTTGGGGACAGTGTGAGCCCCTCTTTGTCACTACATGGGCAGTGTGAACCTCTGCTGCTGCAGCGGGCTCACCAAGCCCCCTCCGACCATGCTGCCCTGTCCAAGAGACACTGGCAACTTGAGCAATGGGATGGGAAACCTGTAGGCTACACGTTAAGGCCTCACAGGCCTGGATGTGTTTGGTGGGCCGCCAGCTGGACAGCCCCGATCTAACCCTGGCAGGCAAGGCTCTTTGGTTAGATGTGGTATCTTCTATCAGACCAACTGAGTAGTTGGAAAAAAGGTCTTAGCAAGCTTTCGGGTGCAGTCACCCTTCGTCAGGCATAGGGAGTCTCTGCCTGACAAAGGGTGACTGCACCCGAAAGCTTGCTAAGAACTTTTTTCCAACTACTCAGTTGGTGTAATAAAAGATATCACATTTAACCAAAGAGCCTTGCCTGCCTATGTCCTTAGACCAACGCGGCTACAACCAAAAACTCAACAACCTGATCTAACTCTTGCATTTAAGTCACAAAAAGGGGGAGTATCCAACTGTCTTTTGTTCCAGGAGTTTTTCAGGGATTCAAGCCGAGTGGAAAGAAACTGAACGTAGGCACCTAATGGTAGGACTGCAGCGAATTCAAACCCGGGGTGGCTGGGCCAGCAGATGGAGGCCACAGGCGCCAGCCCCAGCCCAGCCTGGCTCCTCCCATAAGGATATTAATGAGGAGTCTCTGACGGGAGGACTATAAACCAGGGTGAACCTATAGGCACCATGAGTCTCTGATAGGAGGACTATAAACCCCTTTTATTTTCAGAGTGAATGCTGTTTGGACCTCTGTCCTGCTCCTGCCTGATCCCAGCCTCTCCACAGTCCCTGCCCCTGCTCTGTTTGAGTCTCCCAGCTCTGATCTACCTTCCTCCCTGATTTTGATACTACCTTCACCTTGGCCTGAAGACCTAGACCTCGGCTGATACCTGGTGTGACCCTGACCTGCTTACAGTAATTTACTGAGTGACCACTCATGGCCGGTTGATCCGGACACCCAAGTTCACTTATGTGTTTATTAGCTGGAACAGAATCCAGCCCTAAGTGTTCAAAGAGCTATTTAGCCCTGCTACGCTAACTTGATTGAGCTAATGCAGTTGCAGGAAAAAAACCCTTTTTGGCTGCTAATTAGCCTACCCCTGCCTGCTGCCGCTCAGCTCAGCTGCCTCTACTTGGCCTAATGAGCCTAACCTGTTCCTGCCCTGCACTCCCCCTGGGTCCATAACACACCCCAGCCTTGGGGTCTGTTTTCTTGTTGGGGCTAGCTGTTGTGAACTACAAAAGTCCTTCTCCCCCTTTTATTAAAGCTAACAAGGTTGGGGTTCCCTGTTACATACACCAATGTAAAACTGGAGTTGGTGATAAAAGAATCAAACCCTTGTGTCTGTTATAATACTGTGCATCGACAGACCAAAATATTACTTTTCTGTACTTTAACACCTTGGGAAATTTGAATGCTTGGATCATTATCCAATAATAACTTTTAAAATTTCCTCTTGTTAAACCAGGGTCCCAAAATCTGAATCTGATCTCTGGAGAAAGAGAGCTTGTGAAAGCCATGTTTTGACCTTCACGTAGTAAGAGTGCAGACAGGAGCTAAAATGACCTATCTGTGAATGCTATTATTCCATAAAGATATAAACATCAATCTGGAGAATTTTGCCCCTAGAGGCATGTTGTTTCTTCACAATGTTTGTATTTCTTTTTTTTTCTTTTTTTTTACCCTCTTGCTAGGATGGAAATTCAAGTCCCATATTCAATCAAAGCTGAGCATGTATTGCTTTTCCACTCAACTGCCTAAGCCAGATCTTCAAAATTTAACACCAGTAGATCCACGAGTATCATATATATAAGTAAATGAAAAATCAACCCCTTGCACCATGTCCCAGAGAAGTTTTTTCTTTTGCCCCCTGGAGCTGCTTACTATCAGAATATGCTGCTATCGAAAGTGGTTTGCTATCAACACATTACAGCTACTGGAAAATGTTGCTACTTGAGTATTACAGCTACCGAGCACCCTTCTATCAGGCTAGTTTGCTGTTGCAGGTTTCCGAGCTCACAGCAGGAGTCTGGGGCTCGCTACCCATCACATTTGCCAATCAGGAATCTATATTTTGTTTCCTTTCTTTTTTGTTCAGTGAAAAACAAGGTTCATTTTAAGCTGGGAATTATAAAGCTGAACTCAGAATGAGAATAATGATCCCCACACCTTTTAGCTTTTCTCTGTACCCTACCAGAGCCTTGAAAACTCCCTTTCACCTCCCTCTCCACAGCAGCCACGATCCTTCTCTCAGATAGGAAGCAAGGGGCAATTTCCCCTGCAATGATGGCAAGTTAACCACAGGGAGATGGAAGATGCCTTTTTTATCCATGGCACACTGCAGTGCTTGCAGTCCTGAAGAATAAGGGTACAAAATGTGGGCATTAAAGGCAATGCGATATCATGGATAAGATGCTAAACTAGGATCCTAGTCCTTGAGTCTGCCATTGACAAGTTGTGCGACTGCAGGTGAGTTACTTCATCTCTCTCCTGCCCCTTGGCTCTCTTCATCCAAGAAAACAGAGGACGTTTCTGCACCGAGAGTTTTCTTGCCAAGGATACTGGAGGGCCAAACTGGCCCATTATGTACAAAGCAAAGAACAGCTTCACTTGCTACTGAAGTGAAGCACCCTCCGGAATAGAAAGCAGGTTTTTTTTCTTAAGATGGGTGAGGCAGGAGGCATCACAGAGCAAAAATTCAGAATCAAATTAAAGCATATGTGTAATTTGGCCATAAGACTTGGCATAACAGGTCTGTTCTTGAGGCAGATCCACAGTCAGGACCCTAGATTAGATTTATATTCCATTATCAAACTGGCAGCTATCCCTTAGCACTCCACTGGGGCATTAGCTCATCAATGACTCAGACTCAGTGAAAGAAGCACCAGTTTTACTTCCCATCCTTATCTACGTTTTCACTATGCTCTGAAACCTCCCATAAAAAATACTGACCGGGTCCAAACGTATCTAGTTCAGAAGATCCAGCAGGTAGCAGAAAAGTAGCATTTAAAGATATGATCAAGACCAAATGAAGTCAATTGAAAGGCTCCCCACCGATTTTGGTGGGAACTGAATCAGGTCCAAAGTGGTTGAAACTAAATGTCATTGCACGTTGCACACTGAATTCATCTTTGCTAATTTGCAAACCTAGATATGAAGAGGATGCCGTTTTTATATTTTAAACAGCTGACGTACAGTTTTTTAGGCAGAGCCATGGGGATGCATTGGCCTGATTCAGATCCTGTTATTGCACAGGACATTGCATTATCATCATTTATTCAAAAAATAACAGTTACTTGCTTAACTATGTACATTTCTGCAAAGGGGAAACACTGGAGAGCCTGGCTGGATTAAGAGATGCATTTTTCAGGGGAGTAGAGACGAAGCTAGAGGAGGTTCTTTGCTACTTAACCTCCGTTCTGATCTCCCCCTTCAATCCACAGGAAACTAAATCTTCAGCAGTGACCTGCCTGGGTCCCCAGGTCTCTTTTTCACTCTGATCTTAGCTTAATTTCTTTCCATACTCTTGAGAGTGCTGAACTGAGCTTTGCTTCACTAACTGCTGGCCTCATGTGAACATTATGAGTCATATTTTAAAGACCTCTTAAAAGAGCCACAGTTATTCCCATGATTGCTTAAGCCCCAACAGTTCTGTAATGACAGCCCTGGAACCAGCTAGTAAGGAGTAGAGTAATAACTGGCTTCAGAGTTTAGCCAACAAGCTGCTAATGACTAGAGCAGCCATGTCTGCTTTAATGGGAATTTTATAGGCATCCCCCCCCTCTCTTAGGAGGAGTAAACATAGCAAAGGTTTCAAATTTTGTTTTATTTATCTCTCTGGCATAAGACCATATTATTCCCAGAGAAGCACTAGCGGCATTTTATAGCAAGAGGTAGGAATGAGCTGGGAATCCACATGAAGCAAAGCTTACGGCATGGGCCGGTTTTGCTACAGCTAGCAACAGCCAGAACATAGCACAAACCTCAGTTGAGACGTATTGTATGATTGTGGCTACTTTGATGCATGGATGCGAAGTGCGTCTGGAAAAGCAAGACGTTAATGTGAATACTAAACAGCTTCAGTCAAGACTATGGACCAGATTCTTACCACCTGACGCTTGGCCTGCGTACAGTCTTCGCAGTGGTGTAACTACGTCAGTTAGGGGCATGCTTTCTTCCCCCCTTCTGACATTATTATTCCAATGTAATTCCTACTATGAATGCAGTAATACCAGTAACAGGGTATTAGATACCAATATAACTTATTCCTTGTCCCATCTGGGAATAGATATACTGATATAAAATACTTTTCTGTTGGTATGATTGTGTGTGGTAAGGGATGAAGGTGTCCCACTTGGACTCTTCCACCTGTAGTAGAAGTGGCACACTACCCCAGTGCAAACAAGACCTCAATCAGTGGACGATGGCAAAAAGTCACACTGAAGTTCCTTTGAAAACACTACTTGAGTGGTATATGCAGCTTGTTCTGACTATCTTCTTGGGGGCTTATCTCACCCGCTGGTGGCAAGTACTATCCAAAGGGTCAAACTGACTTCTGCATGGACAGTTGGACAATTCCTTTGCAACACACACCTACAACTTAAGGACTAGCCTGAGTTCCTTGGCCTTATACTAGCTCTCTCTTGGCAAATCTTAGCCCAGGCACGAAAGGCTGAGCTGGCACAGTCAAGATCTAAATAAATGTGTGGGAAGTGCTTGGGTGTAGCAAACTGGATGTGCTTTATTTTCCTATTGATTTGTTGTAAAATTATTCATCTTAATAGTTGTCTTACAGGGGGCACATAGCAGCAGCTGAATTGGCCTTACTAAAGAGTTTGGGCCTTTTGTTGACATGATTCTTTAGCCAAGTGGAATGAAATTAAATGATTAAATTTCGTTATTATTATTGACTCGGTGTCAGTGATGATTTTCATGCCCCCCATTATGTCTATAAATAAAGCATCTACCATAATTAGAAAATATGGGCACGTTAAAATCTCCATTAATTCTTCCCCATATTACCATGAGCTCAGGAGCTGGGCACTTGTTTAGTAATACCTCGTTATGTTACATTAATCAATTGTTACCTAGAATAGAAAGTCTGCAAGTCAATACCATACACGGGTTGAATCAGAAAGGAACCGGCTAAGTCTAGATTTACTTGTTTAAATCATGAATGTTCATTAAAACTGTACCTCTCGCCCCTGCACGTGCTGGGCTAGATTCACAAGTGTTAAGCAATGTGGCTCTTATGGTGTCACTATAACATTTATAAATCCTTTGATTTGTTTATTAATTGTATTTTTGATTCAAGGGAGCTTAGCTGAGTTACCTCTGCTTGTGATCTGACCCTTTTTCTTCTGATCTGCCCATTTCCTTCCCCATCTGTCTATCTCTTCCTTCCCCAAACTGCCCACTTCTCTATTTTCCATTAGACTGTCTGGCTCAGGGGCTCTCCGTTGATTATAATGGTTCTATGCTGGCTTACACAAGACGAACAACTGTTCTTTCATCTTTTAAATTACCACTGGACTTTTGTGGGGGTGACTAAGTATTGGAACAAATTGCCTAGAGGTTGTGGAGTACCTGTCCCTGCAAGTTTTTAAGTGCAGTTTAGCTAAACATTTGTCTGGAGTGGCTGAGACTGAGAAGATCCTGCCCTGAACAAGGGTTAGCCTAGGTGACCTCTTGAGGGTGCTCATAGCTCTCATTTTTGATGATTCTATAAGCTGACGGATGGCCTTCCTCACTATGGCAAAGCCAATTATTTCAAAGAAGGATGTCACTGAAACTGTTGTAAAACAGCAAAATTGCAAAGCTTCAGGGCCCGACCAGGCTTACAGCTACTGGTGGAAGTATCTGAAGTGCAGCCATCATGTGCCAGCTTGACAATACCGAGGAGTTTTGAAAGGAAAGCAAGTGGTGCTGAAAACGATGATGCAGAGGATCACATTTGTGAAAACAAAACCTTCTAACATGAGCACCCAGAAGGACTGCAGACCTCGAATGTGCCTCTCTACTGCCAACAACATTTCACTGCTGCCTTACCTAAGATGGTGAATCGTTGTTTGGTCACCCATAGTATTTTGACACTGGTGTAAAAGAATTGGAAGCAGGGCTCAAGAGGATGTAGGGAGCTGCCATAACTTGACAGCGTAAACTCAAATCAAATAAGTAAAAGGCAAAGAAACCTCTCTGTGTCCTGGGTAGAGGGTGCAAAGTCATTGGAGTCTGATCCTCACTCCTGGCTCATCAGAGTACTCAGGTTATGTGAGATGCCTGAGAATCTAAAAACCACTTCTGTTGTACGCCAAGGACCAGAAGTATGATACAAGTCATAGCGGGGTCTGCCAAAGAGACCTGAGCCCTGATCCTTTTGTGCAAACAATACAATATAGAATAAGTCTGAACCAACATCTGTAAATATTAGTGTGACAGGCTCCCACCCAAGCTGTTGATTCGCCAGATAGCAGGTAGGGTCGGTGCGAGACTGGCAGGGAAGAGAAATGCATGTGTCCCTGCCAAAGGATACGTGCACTCAGGTGCCCTGGATCAGCCCAGACCTCAGTGGTTGGGTTGTAATCTGGTCAGCTAGCATCACACTGGCCAGAAGTAAAATGCTGATTGGCCTGGACACTGAAGGAAGAAGGGCCGGAGGAAAGGGAAATAGAGGGCACGGGGGTGCCAGTAAGGGACCCCGCTCATTCCCCCACCACCGGAGCCAAGGAACATGTCACTGCAGATGCCACCAAGACATTTCTGCACAGGGAACCAAGCAGGTTAGGCGGGGAAGGAAGTGGGCAGCATGGAGGAGCTGGAGAAGCCATGCCAAGAAAGCTTGCCAATGTGGCAGGACTGGCAGGGCAATCCATGGACCAGGAGCATCCCAGAAAATGGTAATCTGGAGTGCCGGACCCATGCAAGCTCATCCTGAACCATCTTGAGCCACACAACAACCTGTGAAAGATGCAAGCAAGCGAAGCCCACAGATCAGGAGCAACTGGCCAGGAGGCACAGGGAGCTCAGAGCTGGGCCGTCAGAAGTGTTGCCCCATGGCACCCCAGACTAAAAATCTGTACTGTACTAAGGAAATTGCTCATCTTATGCTGTGGCATCAATGCCCTGACCGGCCAACTGGACTGAGCAATTTTAAATAAAAGTCTACAGTGGTGACTTTTATCTTTGGTGTTCAGTCAAGCTCCCATTTATGCTCATGTCAAAAATCCTCCTGGACATAGGTTTAGATTGCCCCCCATGGGCAGGATGTCCCCATCCTGATGCTGCACTTTGGCTTTATTTCTGTGGCAGCAGCCAGCCTCTGGGAACCTCTGGTACCAATTGTTTTGCTCTAAAATGTTTTAAGGAATGATTTTTAAAAACCACCTCATGTCATTTATTCTGCTTTCTACCTCTTGGCTCTGTCTCCTTTGAGACGGAGGCTACCCACGTATTTGCTTATTCTGCTTCTCCGAACCATCATGCATGTTCTCTCTCTGAACTGCCATTCCTGAAGATGCACATAAACATCTGTTGTTTGGGATCAGCATTTCAATTAATTTAAAATTGTGCATTTCCATTCCCTCGCGGTTTACTTTTATGATATTATTTTTATTTAATCTTCTCTTGGGTGTTTGCAATGATTCTGATAATTTCTATAGGGTGCTTATCTACATAAATAGGTCAATAGCTTTTGGATTCCAGCCTTCTGAAGAAGTAGCCTAAGAGGCTTGCTTTAGACTTGAAAGCTCATGCCCCTAATTTATTAATACAGCAGGCCAATGAAAATGTATGATCTATGAAATGACTTTAATCCTGCTTAAAAGTAAATGAATTTCAAGCCTTTTTTGGTCAGTGGTATTTGGTAGTTGGACATTTCTGCCTTCCTTTTTTATTTACCGAAATGTTTGACTCAGAAATGGGAAAGAGGCTCTTGGCAAAGAAATACTTTCCAGAAGCTGACAGTGAGTTGTGCTAATAGCCTGTCCTCCCAGATAAGGCATTTTGGGGCAGGCAGCCACGCTTGGATGAAAAAGAGGATGATACTGGTGACTGACCCTAGTGGAGTAGGGTATTTTAGGATGACACAATCATTTTGGGCCTGATTTGACATTGTTACTTGTGATGAATGGGGCTGCACGCAAGTACTCTGTGCAACTGCCCTCTAAGACCTGGTGCATGGCAGCTTTGCCCACTGTGGCGCTGAAAAGTATTTTTTTCTTTTTTTCTGAACAGTGCTTTCCTTGCTTCAGTAGTTGTTTCCAGTTAGAAACCACTAACCTACGCTAGGACCTTGCTGGCTCACACAAGGCCACATCCAGACAAGCAAGAATGTGTGCTTTGCAGTGCCTCAATGGCTTTTGAGGTGCCGCAAAATGCACACAAGGCATCCTATTTGCAGTGTGGAGCCAACAATAAATACCAGGAAATCCTGGTATCTAAAAAAAGGTGGGTATATTCTGCTTGGCCCTGAGGTCTTGGGATACAGTATAGGGGTATGCGTGCAGGAGAGTTTTAGTTCCTCCTTAGGCCCTCATACAGGTGCAGGTGATGGGCTATGATCTGGCTCCCTGAGACTAAGGTACTATTGAATAGGCATGCAGTTGATATTCATTGTTTTTGTCTTGCAGTAAAACAAGCTGCCTTCTAAACTGACAGCAAATTAAAAGTAGCTACCCAGGAAGATGTAGTTTTAGACTGGACTGTTTCTTCCAGCCTGCTCAATAAAAGACCCTTTAGCACTGGCTTTTTCAAAACCAATTTTGGACTAAGTGAAACATTCAGTTCTGTGTAATCTCAGTACTAGACCACCAGGAACAGTGCAAGATAATAGTTTAGCAAGATAAGACAGATTAAGATTATATACAG
Source organism: Crocodylus porosus (assembly GCF_001723895.1). NCBI lineage: Eukaryota > Metazoa > Chordata > Crocodylia > Crocodylidae > Crocodylus > Crocodylus porosus. The sequence goes on along the minus strand of NW_017728910.1, from coordinate 18,935,604 downwards.
CCTTATAAGAAGTAGGAGGTGAAAAAGTTAATAGAATACCTGACTGGGAGACATTGCCAAGACCTGCAGAGAATGATAGCTCAGTGCACATCAGTTATTTCCTATGAAGTCACATTATGGGCCTGGTCGACCACGTGCATATTAAAGCCGACTGAATTCCATGTGGATTATGGCACTGGGACTTCACTGGGACTTCAGGAGCCATGGGTAATGAAGCTGATCATTCCCATCTGATATGTGCAATAAACGAGTAGATGAAGTACAAGGAACTGGCCATTAGTGAAATGGGGAGTACGATGGCTGGCGACACAGTGGCATCATCCGTTTAATGCGCACATCTGAAGTCTGCTAATCAGGGGTCCCTCAGATAAGGGGCCTGGGATTTCCTGAACAGCTTGGCATCCCCTTGCAACGTGCGGTATGCCAATCACTCCTACTCTGAGAAAACACGAAGGGTTCTTCCTACAGTCTCCTGATTTTTTGGCCAATTTGATTAGAGCTCAACATATTGCAGAAGGGAATGAGTCCGACACAAACGCAGCAACGTACTTCATGTTCTGCTTTACAGAACTGAAATGCTGTAAGTGTTGGGAAGCTGCTCGTGTTATTCTGGGAATGAACAAATGAGTTTAATCACCATACCAAGGGAGGGAGACATATTTTGTGGAAACAGTAATGTTATGATAAAAGCAGTGGATAAACTGAAAACATTAGGGGATGTGATCCTATTTGTATTGAAACGAAGGAAATGTTTCCTTTGAACTGAAGCTGACCTGCCTTTACAAAAAAACCCCATATGTTACTGGTTGTACTGCTCTGTTTTTGCGTGGATGGTATTAGACTTGCAGAGTTGGTATTCGATTTGCTTGGGAGTATTAGAGCATTGCTATTCTGTTAAATTACTTACGCTAATCATATCATACTTTCTACAAGGATTTGTTCTTAACCCCTGTTACTGCTTGCATTCAACTAGAGAATTCATCTTGACCTTGTCTTGAACGGCTACATAGTGGTCCTGATGCCTACCTCTACCTTAGAGACTGGGCTGAAGGTGACAGTTTGGGGGTGGCTGGGTGAAATTATTCCTGTATACATGGAGCTACAATCTCAAAGGAGAAACTTAAACAGTGCTCACAGACCATGTAACCCTAACCTGTTTAGGCCTGGACCTGTATGCCCCCAAATCAGCATATGCCCATGCAGAATAAGATGCTATGAATATGGGGCCATCTCTCCAGCTGGTGTAAAGGGGCCCCGCATGAGTGGAACCAGTGGTGGATCTGTCCCCCACACCCACTTGCAGATGCATATTCCGGATACAAGTACTCATGCTTTGGGGGCACACTTTAAGAGGCTGCTCTGTGCAGCACCACATAAATGGAAGTGATTAGTAAGATGTGACTTGACTTACTAAATAACCATTCATTTTTTGTCCTGGGAAACTTATCATTTCACCTGCATACTTCTATGGCCCCTGTAACATCGTATTTAAGTACTTCCCAAATGCTTAGTGAGTTCATTCTTGCAACACCCCTGTGAGGTATGAAAGCGCCACTGCCCCCAATTTGGAGAGGGGGGACAGAAACGAGGCAAATGACTTCACCAAGATCACACAGAGAAAACCTGGGGCTTTCCAGGAAGAGGCTCTAACCACTCTACCATCCTTCCTCAAGCCTGAAACGGAAACGGCCATGTGACCGCACAGGGCGGTACTTAATGGAAAAAACATGTAATGAAGTGGGTTTCTAAGAACACAAGTATATTAAATTAGGTGTTTTATTTATTATTTCACAAATCTACTAATACACTACGTGCTTTACAGAGATGGAGGATGGAATGGCGCTGCCTCCAAGAGCTTAATATTTGTATTTGATTGAAAATAAAACATACTCCTATTTTGACTGCAGGAGTAAGTCGGATTAGGAGGGATTTTCTCTTTTAAATTAGCTCACAGAAATACAGCGCTCTGCAGGACTGAGGGGTAGGGAAGCAGGAATGATAGAATCGAGAGAGATAATTTAAATTGCTCCATCAAGGGATGTCCTTTCAACCTCAGTCTGTGGCCCTCGCAGCCACTTTCAACTCACTTTCTAGCTTAGGATCACAGACAATCTGACCGCCGTCCCTCCGTTCATGCGAGTCGACAGGTGTTTTGTGTGCAGAGATGAGGCCCAGTCCTGCCTAATTAAAGCCAATAAAAAAATCCCCAATGCCTTTACTGATGCAGCTGTGGCCTGTAACATATAGTCCACAGTACTCTGGGGTCTGTTCTTTTATAACTTAGCAAAACTGAGATGGAAAGGGGCTCTTAGGCCGTAAAATGCTGCCAGAAAGGGTAGAAAAGACACTGATATTAGGAGACGGGAAGAAAGCTAGACCTTTAGGGTTGCTACTGTACAGCACCGGTATTGGGGAAGTTACAGTGATGTTAAGGAGGTGCACTTCAGAGCATCCTCTTGCAAAAGGCCAGCTGCCTCCATTTGAACTAGAAATAGTCTCACCTGCGTGTTAGTTGTGCACATGATTGGGCAATTCTGATTGGATCCCATAGACAGCGGTGTCCTCGGAGCTATTAGCCACTTCATTACACTTATATTTTTTGATTTGGAAAATGTATGTGGAAAATGCTGCGGTGTTAAAGTTCTTCTTTAAACATAGCACATTGTTAAGAGGATAGCAAAAGCTAATATAGCCTGAAGAGATCTGTAGTATACTTGAAGCAAGCAAAAGCTATGGCTCTCCATTTCAGTCAAGTGTGCTTGAAGTTTTGTAGAAGTTTACCATAATGAACAGCTGTACGAGGGAACCGGAGCACAGTACTACCAGGAAGAAGAAACCTACAGCAATAAAGTTTACAGCAGAAGCAGGTACAAAGGACCCCAGCAGGTTAAAGGTAGAGAAGCATAAGATGCACTCACAGAAGTCTTTTCTGATACTGGTAGAAAGTTGGTACCAAGTAGAAGATATTCCAACTAAATATCTTCACTGTAATATAAGCAGGCGGCCCTAAAATAAATGCGAAAAGACAGTTTTCTTGTTTTCATATTTTGAAAATCATTCATGAAATTGGACTGGAAGATGGCTCTGTTCTCCTGGGAGAACCTAGAAACCTTGTAAAGAAATCATGTCGCAAAATGGGGAGGATTCTGAATTTGGCACAGTTTTGATGGACTGTTTGTCCAAAATAATAAAATGCTGGCAAGTCTTATAAACAAAACTCTGCAAAATTGTTTGTGCTGCTCTCTCACAGCGCTGAAGGACACTGCTGCAATTTAGCCAATGCTAATCACCTCCACTTAACAGGGTTAATTTCTGAAGCATTAAAGAGCCACACAGAAAGTCTTATTGATATATCTATGGATCCTCTGCATGCCTTTCACAAAATGTGATCCAAAGCACCTAATGCCATCATGGCAACTAAACAGCAACTGTGCACCAGAATGAACTCTCACAGAAAACATATAAAGGGCAGACACACAGGCTGCTCTAATTAAAACGGCTCACCGTCATGTGTATTAGCCCCGCCCCCGCCACACATTTCAAAATGGCCACAGAGGTGCTTTAACTAAAGCTCATTTGATGAGGTTTAGTTAAAACGCCTCCAGGCCATTTTGAAATGCTGGGGGGCTTAATACACGTGACACTGAGGTGATGCTGGAATGTTCTAATTAGAACGCTAATGAGCACATCTATAGACAGCCACGTACGCCCTTAGGACAGGGGCGGGCAATTATTTTGGGCAGAGGGCCACTTGTTGAGTTTTGGCTGCATGACAGGCAGCCAAGGGCAGATCAATGTACATTTTCAAAAAAATTTAGGGGCGCTGTGGATAGAATGGCCTGGCGGGCTGCTTTTGGCCCACGGGCTGCATTTTGCCCACCCCTGCATTTTTCACAGACCAACCATTCCCAGTCTGACCTCACTATTCACATACTCAATGGAAATCTACCCAACACCTTTAAAAGGTGAACGTGCAAACAAAAATGCATCAGCTACCTGGGTAATACAAACTAAGGACTTAACACTGGTTTATGGCAGGTTATAACCTACCTAGCTCCTGAGTGCTTTCCACACAAGAAAGGTGAGGATGACCTTCCTTCCTTTTGATAGGCCTTGATCTCCCAGAAATCAGCTTCTTTTTTCCTGCTGTTCGTCTGCTACATCTGGCCATTTCTGTCCCCCGGCCCATAACTGTTTATTACTACGCTGTGCTTGGCTTCTACTGGTCAGACCTGCTGAAGACTGTCTTGCATTCAAAAGCTTTTCTAACCCTATGCAGTCGGTCCAGTAAAAGATATCACCCTCAGAAATCCTGCCTCTTGCATAATTTCTAGAGAATCATAGCCATAACATCATTCTTATACTACTGATATATTTAAGACATACATAAACTGATAGCTGTTCATCCTTCGCAAGCAAAGATGACTGCATCCAGTGGTGGGGGAGAAAGGAAGTGGGAAAGAAAAAGGGAGGGAGAAAAGAGAAAGGGAGAAAGAGAGGAAGAACTGGATATTAACTGCAAAACAGGGCAATCACCCAACAGCAGTACATTGAAGAGAATGGCCCAAAATGGCCATTTTCTAGTATACTAGGGATTTTCTAGTATACAATAGTATACCAGGGAGTATACCAAAATGCACAAGCCCCCATATCAGAGGGGGCCAGAGCCAAAATCACTAAGCCGCATAAGGTTAAAGCCAATCTTTAACAATGACAGTTTGATGACGTAGGACTTGGCATGCTCACAAAACCAGTCTGCCGGTGACATTGAACGAATCCAAAAGATCACATACAGGAAACACAGAAAGCAATAAGGACACCAAGCACCGGTAAAAGAAAACAACAGGTCACATGCAGCCAGCACAGGACTTTGCACTGATATCATCCCACAGATACAGCTGTAGCTAGGCAGTTTTGCTCTCTGGGCAGCAGCAGACTATGGGGCAGTGGCAGAGCCAGAGGCAGTGGCTATTTTTACACCCACCACGATCAGACCATCTGTGGGGTACGCCACAGTTGCATAGTAATAGCCGTTTATGTTGACAGGTGTGATGCCGGAGCCTTGGGCATAATCTTTTGTGCTGCTTTTGAGTGACTTTCAATGGCAGTTTTGTGCATTGCGCTTAGGGGCTTGTGCCCTGCTCACCCCCCTCCCTCTCTTGGTTAGGCTACAGCCAACATCCAAGTTCTCACAGAGGTTTATATCGGTGGTTACATATTGCTAACCTTATTTACAGATGGGTACACTGAGGGACAGAGCAGTTAAGTGACTTCACTGTGGTCATGTACACTGGGTTCAGAATAGAAACACAACTCCCAGCTGTGATATTAGCTGCCATTGCTTTATTCAACCAGTTCACCTCAGTGGGAATGCTTAAATGTGGAATGACTAGACTACAATTTGTTTAAGAGATTTAGGTAATCTCTTTTAAAGAATGAATTAAAGTTGAAATCTAAAGACACAGCACTCCTCAGCCCTTGGCTAGAGCACAGAGACTTGAGATGGAAGGTAGGTTAAGGGTTTGTTAGCTAGTTTGGGGGCAGACTTCATTCAAACGACACAACTTAAAGCTAGATGTCCTGTAGGACTCAATGAGACTCCTTCAGGAGGTGCGTCTAGGTATAATGAATGGCGGCAAGCAGCTGGCCAGTTATTTCAGCTGGCCTCACTGGTTCTTGACTTTGGTCGGCTGGAGAAACTGCACATAGTGACATGATATTTTGTACCAGATGGGGTTGATATCCCCTGAAACATACCTACAGCTGCCTAAAACGTATCCAAATCTAGACATAAACCCCACCTCCCTGGCTCAACCCTGTGGTTTTCAATGACCTAGGAGAGTCTGTATTGGAAGGGACAAGTGTTTTCTCAATGTGAATATCTTTTCTCTTAAACGTGGTGCCCACTCATATAGCACTGAATGACATCTCTTGCATAGAACTTAGTTGACCGGCTGTAGCATCAATAGTAGAGCTAGGATCCAAAACAAGCTCTAGGTGCCTTAAGTTGAGACCTCTCAAACGTTTGGCTAGGGGGAGAATCGAGAAACTTGGGGATTTGGTTCCAAATTGCAGAACCTGAAACTTCGAATCCTTGATCCTGTGTCTAGCTCTGAATCCAGTGGCTTAAGCTCATCTCAAAGCAACAGATGTAGGGCGAGGACACGGGAATCACCAGTTCTCATGAGCTGCTGTTCTTGAATAGGCAAACCCTAGCTCATCTGAGCATTTATAGATGCTGAGAAAAGTTCGGTGACATTTTAAAGGCAAGAAGGTGATGGCTTTCAATAGCAAAATGACAACAAGGCTTTATCCTGAATATGCTGAGAAGTAAGTATGAGTGCAAGAAAAGCTCTCTGTTTCCAAAGATGATGTCAGTATATTTATTAAACTTCCATAGTGAGGCTGGCAAATAGATCTGTTACCCTCACCCTATTACATGTACATGGCTGATAAACCGCAACAGTGATGATGTTGCTGCAAAACAAATGTGCCACCTATAAGATCAGGGAAGAAACCATGCTAAATTTCATGCTTCCGTGCCACTGAGACATTCATAGGAACAGCCATTAATATTTTTCAAATCCTAGCTAATCATGGGGATAAACGGCACCTTATGTTCAGGTATGAAGCACTGTACCATACTATACATGCAATCTGAGCTGGAAACAAAATAGCTGGGGGCCAAGAAACCATGGCAGATCATGGTAGCTGGGTTGAACTGGTTCACTCGCAGTCTAGTACTGTACCATAAGGCAGGCTGTGGATGTGGAAAATATGAAAACAGCAGGTTTGTTAATTAAATGAGTCCTTAGCAGTTCATTTGGGGCAGAAGCCAGGTCTGCTTATGCACCTTCAAAGAACCTGGCACATTTTTGGTGCTACATGAATAATAATCCATGAGCATCCACATCCTAAAATAATATCCAATTGTGATAACAGCCAGGCCGGGGATGATGCTGCAAAGCAAGGAGCAAAGGGGATACAACAAACTAGATCAGCACTAGGGCCCAGAGGACACTGAAATCCTGCAGATAATGCAGGTCCTGACATGTCCCCTTTGGAATAAGTGCTGAAGACTTGCTGAAAGGCAGGCTGCCTCAAAGAAACATCCAGACATAGCAAAATGCCCAAGAAACTGCAGGCCAGAGGACCAACACACAAAGCTGCCATTTAAAGTCACTGAGAAACAGCACAAAAGGTTGTGTTCAAGGCTCAGGCATCATCATTACCTGTCAGGAGAAACAGCATTACTATGCAACTGCAGCATACCCCACAGATGCTCTGCTGGTGCTTTCAACTAGTGCGCAAGAGCTCAAGGGTTAACGACTTCCTTTTGGTACTTCCAGACCTCTCTAATGAAGGCTATAGAAAGAAACCGACAGCTGCTTCCGAAAATCACGATGCAATAATCAGTCAGTATTGCTTACCACAGCACAAAATCTCCACAAAAGAAAAAGGCAGGAATTGAGCAGTCGGACTGGGGAAAATCAACCCTGACTGCTGGAGAACTCAGCAGAGAAGTCAGGCAGCGCCGTCCGGACACCGGATTCCTCCACCGTGATTTACCTTCGCAGCACACAAATCAGCCGGTGTCTCTGACAAAAGTCCTCGCAATGCCACGGCAGGAGGACAGCATTTCTGAGCCAGGTCTGCACAGCATTCGGGGGGTCCCCAGGCAAAGTTCGATGCTGGGTGCTCGTGTCAGGTACCGGCTTACCAATTTGCAGTTCTTTCTACCTGCATCCTGGCTCCCGGAGTGGCCTCGGACCTTATTTGCTCTTTTTCTGACACCTGCAAAGTCTGCTGCCAGCAAAACAGAGAAGCAGGCATGCACCAGACCAGGTACAACAGCAAAAAACACTCCAGATAAATAAGCTCCCAGAAAGGGTGGTGGTTGGGGTAGAGAGGAAGAGGTTTCCTCTTTGTTCAGCCTGCTCAGTGTTATAGGGCAGCAGACATGAGAAATGACTCTCCTACTTAAAACACCAAACACATAGAAAGTTTCTTCTGTTTATGTCAGATTTTCTTAGAAACCTTAAAGCCTAAATTTCACACATTCCAAGGAGGTACAAACAGTGAAGCAAGACATTTAAACACTCATCTCCTAGGGCCAAATTCTGCTTTCATTGACACCAAGTTCACATAATACAAACTGTGAAAGTAAGAAAATCTGACAGCTTCAAGAATCCTACTCTAGATTTATAGCAAGGTCAAGAGAACAAAATTGGGGCCATATTTAGAAACACACCAGAGTTTCCAGTGAAAAGTGGTATAAGTTGCCAGTGGTCTTGCCGTAAGGTCAACTTGAACTGCACGTAGGAGTAGAATTAGGACTTGATATTTTTATATCCCCCATTCTCATCCCACCCCAAACCCTGTAGTAATGTGGCAGACTCAACTGGGGCACGTTCATCTCCTTGCACTCACTCTGATTCCCCTTCCTCCTTCCATTGCATTTTGTGTTATTTACAGGTTGCATCTTGTCTTAATCTGGGCCTTGATCCAACAAGGATCCCTTGGTGCCTCTGTGAATCCGTGCGATTGCAATAGGGTTCTGCACAGGTGTAAGATGGAGGCTATAAACTCCTTGGTTTATGCGTTTCTTTTGTGTCAGCCCAGCGCCTAGCAGAGTGAGACCCCAACCACGATGGAGGCTTCTGAGCTCTAATTTGATAAAAATAATGATAATGATCAATGAGAGATTGCTTAGTAAGGTGTTTACAACCTGATTACAGGACAGGGAGATCTCTCTGGTGTGTTTTTGACATGTTGTGTCATGAAGTGGCCATGTCCCATGTGGCTTCTCCAGCCCTGGAAGTTGTCAAGGGGAGGGTAGACAGACATCCTGGGAATGGTTTAGGCAGGGATATTCCTCCCCTGAGCAGGGGGTTGGTTTAGATGACCTCTTGAGGTCCCTTCCACAATCCTGTAGCAATGCTTGTAATAAAAATTAAACTTGTTTTATGTCTGCCTGCCTATCTATCTATCTATCTATCAGCATGTACTATACAGATTAATAGAAGTCTAACAGTACATATATGTGCTAATAATGATATGGTCTCTACCCCTAACTGTATATGTATTACTGTGCGTGTGTGAGAGAGAAAGAGAGAGAGTATTCTGGTGTTTTTAGCCATTTCTCTTTTCCTCATTACTCCCTAACCTTAACTTATTCTTTACTTTCTATGAGCCAAAGCCCAAGTGACCCAGATGTGGCGAACACACGGATATCAAGGAGGCAGTTTCCCTAGCAACAGGAACCAGATGAAAACATCCAGAACATCTTCTGCCTCCTGCTTGCTGTCCTTGCAGTTGCTGCTTACACGAAGCAGCTGTTAAGCCTCCTGCTTATAATTTTAAGGCCCAGTGCAGTGTAGTGAATCACGCAAGCCTCCTTTTGTTTGCAAACTAGTTACCTGCTGCCACCTCTGGCCTAATTTGCTGAAATGAAGACACTTGAGCTGCACTTGAATGGAGCCCTGACTGCTCTCCTAGATGAAGAACCAGGACAGATCTTCAGCTGCCAATAGAGCGGCAGGGACTCGCATCAGCTCACGAGCTGCCTCATGGTCTCTCTCGAAGTATTTACAGTCTAGACCAGTGATGCTCAACATCTAGGCCCCAGGCCAGATCTGGCCCATGGAGCCGTGTCCTCCGGCCCACAGGGCTCCACGTGGGTCTGGAAGTTCGGCAGTAGGGGAGAGATGGTAGTGTTTAGTGCTGCTGCCCTGCTGATAGATTTCCAGACCCGTGGGTCAGATGTGTCCCTGTGCCCTAGATCATGCTGGCATATGGGATCAGGCCATAGGTGGGGTCAGATCTGGTGCACTGGATTGCACCCATGGACCGACCCCATGTGGAGTGTGGCCTGTGGACTGAACCCCACCACATGTCTGGCCTGTGGGGTACCCCTGGTCTAGACTGGTTGGGCTCCCCTGCACAGGGATCTAGCCCAGGCTTGGTGTGGCACAGGCTTGGCATGACGGGGCAGCCCTGCAACTTTCATTGTTAAAGCATCTCAACATAGAAACCATGGGGGGTCTTCACATGAAAAGAAGAGCAGACGTTTTTAAGCATCAGGGACAGCATGACGTGAACACATAAGATCCGGCGTGCTGTATCTTGAAAGGCTCCTTCTCTTTTTCTCTACACATTGCACCTTTAAACATCTTTGTCCACCAACACTGCAGACTACTTTCCACGGTCACAGACGCCATGCTCTCCAAGAAGACAGCACTGTGCTCCTTACTGCTATGTGCTTCACTCTAAATGCAAAGTCAGTTCGGCTGAATGGCTATGCTTTCCCTTTTGTGTATGTGTAAGACCACGGAAGAATTGTGCAAAACAGGGTGCTACTGATTTACATCTATTAGCGTTTCATGAGAGCAGTTGAGGGGGCCCAGACCTCTGGATATTTCAGTTCACCTGCTGGGCCTTATTAAAAGCCGCCCAGTTCTGTTGGCAGTGGCAGGTATATTATCTCTGCAGCTGACCCTGCAAAATGAAGTCTGAAGTACTATCAGTAACTGAAGCTGAGCCAGTTTTCCTAGTCAGTAATGACATTACGAGGAGGTGATGATATTTGGGCTAAAATAAGGCAATATTTGGAATATCGCAAAGATAGTGATGAGACCTTGCCTGCGGGGGGATGACCCTGGCTGATTATAATGAGCTGGAACATTAGAAAAAGAGGCACCGTTCGAGCAGAGGGAAAATGGAGAACTTTTCAGCAGAGTGGGACAGAGCCAGAGCACTCCCTGGCAAGGCACTACAACGGGCAGCAGCGAGGCCAGAAAGAAAACTCCCTGCTTTGGAAACAAGAAGACAGTCGGGAAGTGTGTGCGGGGGGGAATGGGACAGAACGAGGGCAGAGATGCACCGGGGGAAGGGGATGCGCGGGCACGAAGGGGTCAAAGGCAGAGTGAGTTCAGAGTGGCAGGTAGGAAAAGGTTTCTGGGCAGCATTCTGTAGGGGAGCGGTGGGCGCGTGGGTGAAATGCATGACAGGCAGAAACAAAGACGTTTCAGCTGCTGGGTCAGGAGATAACTAAGTCATCCCTGTCCCTCAGTGGTGGGGATGGAGAGGAAAGGACACAGCTGGTAAAGCAGATCTAGCTCCTCAGGACTCAGGAGCATGGCTCCCAGGGCCGGAGATGGTGCTGAATCTTGTCCTACCAGAACATCTCACATTTTAATCTTTCAGTAGTAATGAGGAATGCTATTCTATGCTTTCATAACACTTGCCTCCCAAAAGTGTTTTGCAATCCGTAAAATTAACACCATTGACAGGCAGTATTTTTTTCCTGGGCAACATTAGCACGAGAAGCGTAGACCTTCCAGAAAACTCCTGAGAGCAAACTACTTGATTCTGGGTTTAACCGAAGAGGTAACCTGAGGCTATCAGGATGTGACCCGGTGTACCAGATGTACACCCAAGACTTCAGTTGTTCGCAGTGGGATGCTTAAACTACTACTGCAGCTCTTCCACTTGGGTGGGTATGTTTTCTAATCAGTTTGATTGAAGCAGAGCTGGTTTTCACAGGGCTAGATAGAAGATAGGATGGACTACCACTAGTTGAGTTCTGGCCTGGACTATATCAGTAGGTTATTAAATATAATGCAATGGGAACCAATTTTGATAGCTCCAAAGAGATTATAAACCAGCATGAAATGAATGACAGGCTTCCTCCTTTTCATCGTTTGCCCAATTTACAGGTCCTAACCTCTTCGGTTAGTTGTAGTCAGGTTTGCTGCAGACTGCCACAATCCATGCAGGGAACTGAAATTTCAGCATTCACACACTCAAGTCATAAAGTGTGCTGATAATAACAGCATACATACTTGTCCCGTGTGATGAGCATATATGTAAAAACTGCAGACAATTTACATTACTTGGGACAAGGGACCTTGACCAAGTGTCCACAACATTGGTCACTGTAAAAGCATGATTATTTGCCAGCTTCTCCAGGTGTGAGAGATTTCTAGTGGCCAGCCATTCTGGAAGGAATAGACAGGCAGAGAGAGATTTTAGGTAGAAGTTGCTGTGGCTAGGTTGTGGGCTTTTTTTGTGTATAGGAAGGAGACCACCTTATCTGAAAAAAACCTGATTTATATTTTTGCATTGGATTCTGGACAACCCTGCTTGCAGAGATACTTTGTAACACAATGCCCCGTGTCTGCACCTGCTAAATGTTGGTATTCCAGATGAACTGGGCCAAAATTAAACCAAACTCTTATGGGAATAAAGACGGAAATCAAGTTACTGGTGTGGGATTGGCTGTTCATATAAGAAGACGTAATGCTATTGTGGGACTGACAATGCTGCTTTAAGCTGCTGAGCATGTCCCTCAAAGTCTGTGTGTCAGAAACCTGAGCAGATTTGGTCTGCTTATGTTCTAACCAAAAGCAGCGTCATTTTTACTGACAAACCTGAGCCCTCGGTACTTATTACACATGAAATTAGGCATGTCTATACTTCTAAGAGCTACATTACCATCTGTTTAAATCCTTGAACGGAAGCCACGCTGTCTCGCAGTATGGGACAGTACAAGCATACACAACGTGATATCAGTGTGCTCCCAGAGTTAGTCCATGCATTGGGTCGGTTCCTGCAGCTTCCGCTCTCCAGACGCACTGAACCGCGTTGAAACTCTTGCTTTGCTGGGGTGGACAGCGGTGTGTATGGATTATTTGATATTACTTCCGTTATTTTTAGCCTCTTAGTTAAATTGATTCTTGGATGGATACTTCGAATTGAACCTTTTTTTTAAAAAAAAAGCCTTTAAAAATAAGTATCCATGTTACAGCCTTCCTACAACATGCTGTAGACAGGTGGTTAGCTCTGAAGTCAGGCAGGAAGTAGGGCAGGGTCCATTCACAGCACCTGAAGAAGTAGGCTGTTGCAGATGAAAGCTCATGCCTCCCCCTCTCTAAGGCTGCGTTCCCCTGAGCAGGGGTGTGCCGTTGCCACGTGAAAAAAAAAACAGGGGCACAAATTTGTGCTGTTCCTTTTTGCACTGGCACACGCTCTGTATGTGAAGTTAACGTGGGGAAAAATGCTCTGGGTGGGGCCAGGACGTGGGCTGGCCTCAGCAGCCTTACTTGGGAGCTTGGGGGCCTCCCAGGGCTCCAGTGGCCATGAGCCTGGCCTGCAGCCAGAGTGTGGCTCTGGCTGGCCAGGCTCCAATTTTGGGTGGCGCACGCTGCTGCCACGTGTGCCACCCTGCTTTTTTTCCATGTGTTTTTTGATACTGGGATTTCCCAGTATCTAAATTTGCCTCTGCATTGGAAATATGCATCACGGAGGACCAAATCACATGCGCAGGGTGAGCTTTGCAGTGCCTCCAAAGACTTTGAGGTGCTACAAAATGCATGCACATGCTCGTGTAGATGCAGCCTAAGGTGCCACCTTGCCCTGTCTTTGGTACAACACAATGCGTGTAAGGAGGAGGAACTATTTGCTACGGGTTGCAATAGACCAGGGGTTGACAACCTACAGTCCTCGGGCCTGATCCGGGCCAGGGAACCATTAATCTAGCCCATGAATGTGGGGCTTTGGCAGTATTTGACAGTGAGGGGCTTTGACTGAGCTTTAGCACTCTCCCTGGGCTGTCACAGAGACAAGTGGTGATGGTAGCTGGGTCACTTGGGCCTGCAGCCAGAAAAGGCTACCTACCTCTGCAGTAGAGGATGACAAACTGGGATTTCTGAGCTCTTGTCGCAGATCTTCTATGAGCTTACTGTATGACTGGGGACAAATCACACACTCTCATCCTCATTGTCCTCTCCTCTGCAGTAGGCATAACTGATAACAGCACTGTTCTGTGACTTTAAGCGTGCGCAGCAGTGAGAGCTACCTAGAAGTACAAAATTATTAATTTATGGGCCCATGAGAACTTTTATAATTTAGCCCTTGGTCTTGTGTCTATTATTACACCTAAAGGGGTGTTAATGTCCTATAATACACATGAGGCCATGTCTTCGTGATTAAAAGGAGGTCTGTTTCATCTGCAGCTGATGGAGAATTTAATCATTTTGTAAAACTTTTACCTCTAATACTCATTCGGATTGGATTAGGGGATGGTGATCGTTACTCCATGGTCTAAAAGCTGTTGATTAATCATGTTGATCATGAAGCCTGGGCAGCTGGTTCCAAAATGGGGAAGCTTTGGGCAGGCAAGAGACAATGGGGAGGTGAGACGTGGGATTGCAGGAGCACAGAGGAGTGAAGGAAGGATGAAGCATGTAATGGAGGCAGGGGAAAGAGGGCATGGAGTTGGGTTTAGGGTCCTGGTGAGACACAAAAGGGGCCAGAGTGTTTTTCTAGTGTCCCACGTGGATCTTTGCATCTCCATTCCATGCAGCTATAACTTCTACCTTCTCCTAAAGGCCTCATAACAATGCCACATATTGGCCTGGTAAATGCTGCAGAAGGCAGACCTTGATGCAGCAAGGGGTAAAGAGACTTATGAAATTGCATGGGCATTTTCCAGACCATGGTGTCCAGCTTGTGGACCACTGGAGACCACCCGATGGCTAGAAAAGATACGTCTCTAGTGTGTCTCAGACAAGTCTGGGACTATCGTAGAGGAAATAAGCCCTACCCATTTAATCCCACTCAGATCATGACCAAGACTGGCAAGTAAGGAGAATCCATGATTAGGTCAGGCCTGGTGAAATGCCTTGGGCTTGGTCCTCAGTTGATGTAAGCTGGCCCAGACACTCCAGTGAAGTCAACAGAGATATCTATATCCGTCCACTTCAGATGAACGCTCTACTTGTTATTTTGCACCAACAACGCGGTCTTATTTCAGAGCACAATGTGGGTAGGGTGTGAAGGGGGCGACGATGGCACGTTAAGGCCTGCTGGGGAGGGACTGATCCACATGGGATGACAGTAAGGACCTAGTGAAATGGCCACATCCTTTTGGTGTTCATTTCCATTCTGAGCCAGCAAAGCACTTAAACAGTTGTTTCACGTAAAGCTTGTAATCAGTCCTGCTAAAGGCAATGACATAACACTTGGGCTTAAAGTTAAGCATACACTAAAGTGTTTTGCTGGATTGGAGCCTCGCAGGTTTTCAGACTTCTGCATTTCATTGAAGTGGAGGAATTATTCAGTGCAAATGAAAAGACGCTATCTGCCTAGCTCCACGAATACACATTTACAGTGTACCACCTTAACTGTTTCCTGGGTTAGTGTCTTGTTTACAGTCACGTACGAAAGCCTACTTCTACCTGTGGTAGCTGAAACAACCTCTTAATCCACCTAATACTAAACGCAGCAAATACTGAAGCACTCGGACATAAACGGACACTTACAGGTGAAACTCTGGTCACCGGAGGCAAATGAGAGCTGTGCAGCTGACTGAAATGGAGCCAGGATATCCAAGCTTTCTATGTGAAACTAAAGATATTCCTGTAAAAATGCATTTCTACCATTACAATCACTGTAATAGTATCTCTGCTGTTGAACCTGAATTTAATGCATAGTAAAGGCCAATCTACTTAGCAGGCAGTAAATTAATGGTCCACTGTGTAGCAGCAACAATGTACTTTGAGTTTTCTGGTTCTGACGGTAGTGTGAGGTGAGGTTGCTGAAAGTGGCTCATCTCTGTTGATTAATAGCTTTCAGTGTTTGCACCTGCACCGTGGAGAATGCTAGATGCATTTAAAAAAGATTTACAAGCCAAAGAGCACAATTCAACCAGACAGGCATGTCTCTGGGAGGTGACACGCGGGTCCACTGGGAGTGCTGGGAGAAGCTGCGTGTCAGGCCGGCTGCTCCTGGCGCTCTGCACTGTGCAGTCCTTCAGGGAGTTAGTTCATCACGCTGCCCTCTTAGCTGCTCGGTGTGTCCCACCTCTATCCCGCCCCTCCCCACCTCTCTGCGATGAAGCCTGCATAACAACCATGCAGTCCTCACATTCATTTGTGCCTGGTCCCTGGGCTGGAGTGCAGGGCGGAGACGGCTCCGTTCTGCTCCCTTCCTCAACCCCCCTGCCCAGTGAAATCTGGCTTTTAGCACGTCTGTCTGTCAGCTATTTGGTAAAAACCTGAGGGATAATTACACCATCTAGACAACATCTACTGAGTATTTTTGCATGGGATATCCCAGCAGTGCACAGCACTTCGGCCAAGTAGGGTGTATCGGGGCTTCTAAGTATAAACCTGCCAGGCAAAGTTTAGTCTTGAGCTCCCAGACTCTCTCCGTTGTCCTGAGCCTTGGCATTCAAAGTCATGCAGAGAGGGAACAATTAATCTCTGACCAGATAAGAAAAGCTATAAAAGAAAAGAGTTACCAGGTTCTGGATGGCAAAGGCATTGGCGCCTGCTCGCCGTCCTTCCCATTTCTTTGCGCCCTTTTTCTTGTGGGCCCCACGTTGCAACTACCCATGCCTCCATCTGAAGAGCACTGGCTGTGGGCTCCTTCTTAAGCCCAGTGACGCAGGTCCTGGGTCAGCCGGGCAAGCTTGCATGGGAACGGACTTGCTCCTCCTAACTACGTCAGGCTCTGAATGGTTTATTCTTCCGGGGGAAATGAGGCCCAGATGTCTGATCCCCAGCTCAGTTATTCACCGTGCCACAGCCCCTGAACTAATGCGGGTGCCTCTGCCACTTGGCCAGGATAAGGTGATTTTTTGATCTGGGTTAACTTTAACACAAACCAAAATGTGCCGGGTGACTGATCTGTTCCAGTCTGGTGAAGCCGGAGGGATGTGTAAGGTGTTCGGGTACCATAGCGATGGTAGTAGTAAGGTAAGTTTACTAGGTAGTAACTAGTAAGGTAAATTTAAACACTCTTCAGGACACGAAAAATGTCCTGACAGCTGAAGTCACTAAAGCTGATCCTCCCAGTCCTAGCAAGGCCACAAGCCCTGCCTGCCTGCCACTGACTAGCAGAGGGCCTGTGAAATTTTGGGCAGGATGGGGGATTTTTTTGTGTGATGCTGAACTGCCTGCACCTGACTGAGAGCGCTTGTTTCCATGACTGTTTCATAAGTTTCTCCAGCAGTTGGACTCTGCAGAGCAACAGCAGCCACAGGTGCACGGAATAGCCACGTTTCTCATTCATTTCATTTTTCAAACATGCGATGCATTTAGGTGTACAGAACATGCTCTAATAGAGATCATCTGTAGTGCGGTAACATCCTATCACTCTAAAAATATCGTAATCCCCCATTTCAACATCAGCATGCTTTCTAACAACACACATTTCTATGACAGGCCATTATGGCTCAGAAGCAGCTTCTTCCTTTGGTTGACAGCTAATTCTTAAAAAAAAAAAAAAAGAAAAGAAAAACAAAACCACTGTGTTCATGAACACTATCCTAGGTAATAAAACTAGCTTTTGGCAACACTGACTTTCATTAAGTTTAGAAACAACGTTAGATCACTGCTGACCACTCCCCTCAACCCCGTTCAGCATCCACAACCCTCAAACAAAGTCGCGTCCGGATAACGGTAAAGCACACAGAACACAAAGCGCAGCAGTATTAACCACCAGTCTTTCAGCCCTTGAAACCTAGTAAAGGTCCCAAGAGCCAGGGAGTTTGCCAGGCTGTCTGGGGGAGCATTTAAAGCCTGACACTGGAGTCAAGAGACCTGAATTCTAGTCCTGACTCTGCCTAGGACCAGTGATGTGGCCTTAGGCATGACACTTAACCTCTGTATGCCTCAGACCCTCCAGATGCAAATTCAGCATAACCCACCCAATATGCATCAGCACTTTCAGATAAAAAAACATTGTCTCTGTCCATTGTATTATCGATGCCTCTAAGACATGATTATCCACACCGAAACAAGAACTTAACCCCTTTGCTAGAATAACCAGTCTCCATGACAGAGCAATGTCTGGACGAGCAAAGCTATTGCTAGATAGGACAGAGGTTTATTAGCAGACGTGTAAAGGGAAGTTTGTACTCTGTTCGGAAAAAGTCGGTAGAGCTCCTGCCGTCTCAGCCCTCCCCTCACAATTTTTCACAAGTGCCAAGATTCACAGCAGCCTCCATCCATCCATTAAAAATGATCACGGACATCCCCCCCCCCCCGAGATATATAGGGCCCAATCTCCAAGAAAATCCCTGAAAATATAATGCTGAAAACCTGTCTTAGCTGACTGCTGCTATGCCTCTTAACTAGCCCTGATATACCTGAGAAGTGCAGCAAATAAGGGTATATAATCCCTGCGCTGATCTGAAAGCCTTTCAGCATCCCTAGACACAATCTATCAAGTTAAGAACAGAGTGACAATAAATTAGCGATGGCTGTTCAGTCACAGCGTGGAATTCTTGGCTTTCGTCTCTTGGTATCAACACCAGCTTTCTGTCTGCAAGCGTTTCTTATACCGCTTTATTATTCCATATGCTATTTCCAGTCCCCACCAAGCTAAACAGTTCGGATGATTTGGCTTTCCAAATGGGAGGCCTACAGAGGATCCCAATAATATCACTTTTTAATTTTCTTTTTGGAGTGGTGATAAACCTTACAATATGCATCACTACAATATTATTCCCTTAAACCTTTAGCTTCAGCTCAGAAATGCTACTAACAGCTAATTTCATTCTTGGGATGAGAGAGAATGCAATTTGTAGCAGAGAACAGTGCTCGAAACGATTTGCCTGGAAAATGCCCTTCATTTGAATCCTTGACTAACAACCTGGTTAGCATTAGTTTCTTGTCAAATGGTAATGCTCTAGGAATTGCTCTTCCCAAACACACTTAACAGGAAAGCCTACATTTCTTCTCCCGCACTCTAATCTTCATTCACACACTTCATCCCAGCCCGTCTAACTCTCACGGAAATTCCTTATTTCATACAATTTCAGTATGTCCTGCATTATTGCCCAACCTTTAATTGATCTGGTTACCTTAGCAACGGTGGACCAGCTGTTCCCAATATGGAGATTTCAATTGGCTGTGACAGACAGCTTTTTCCTTTAATCTACATACTTCTGTAGTTTTCACCTTTGGGAGAAAAAAAAAAAAGCCTATTTGCAAGTGGGAGGTTTCCATCAATCGTGTCCCTCGATGTTTCTCTTGTATATTTTTTTTCACTTTTCTTGCAGTTTTAAGGGTGTTTTAACTATTATTCTTACAGGAAAAACACCCGAGTGTTCAGTAATTTTCCTGCAATGAGCAGTCAGAAGCCACTGGGTGAGGAGACCCTCTGTTGAAGAAAATCAGTTGACAAAAGCTGGGCTTCCCACATGTCAACTTTATTTGACAAAGCTCCTTGTCCTCTCCACATTTTTTTAAACTCCTCTTCCCATCCGCTGTGTTTACCCACCTTCGGCTGGCTAAACTGTTCACATGTTTCATGGACATTATCATAATTCCCATTAGCGGCAGGACACTTCAGATTTGTGCCAGGAAAAAGAAAAAACGTGCCTGGGCTGTCACTTTGCAAAATCCCTCACTTTTGCCTGGTACTCGGGAAGAAACCTGTGCAGAAATCAGACGTAACCAGGCTCATTGCCATTCTTTCGAAAAGTCATGGCAAAGCTTTAGGATGAATGATGAAAGCTCTCCGTGCTGAATAGCGGCTAGTTTTTGCAACCAGCCAGCCTGGAACTGGTTTTACGGACATCAGAAACCCGATCCGTTCAGTCCTGTGTCTGACACGCAGCAACAAACAGGAGGAAAACACCTTTCCTTGTGACACAGCCTTTACTTTTAGAAATGCCACGGCTGGAGCAAAGCAGATATGCAGATGCTTCTCCAAAGCTCACTTGCCACTGCATCCTCTTGTTCATTCCCGTGTGGAAATAAGAGCTTTTCAGTCTTTTCTTCAGTCACCTCCATCTGGACCACTTTGTCCTTGGCTGGTATTTGTTTTTCTGAATCCAGAGTGCTCCAGAGAAATTCCCCCATTCGTCTGAATCTGCTAACTGATTCCACACAAGATGCTCTTGCTAATTTGCTTCTATGGCAAAAATAAAAGCTGTTCTTGCTGGCAGGAGAAATGCATGGTCCACAGTTGGTTGCGATAGGATCTTTTTTCCCCTGTTTAAAATGTAAGATCTCATGAATTAAGAAGATACAGTATGTCCAGATCTTATACCAGTCACTCTCTCTGATTCATCAGGGAGTCTCCTTGGTAACTAGCTGTTCCTCTCTGATGATTCATGTTATAAAAAAGCTCTCTCAATTTAAAGATAAAATACAGTGAAAGGAGAATGAGGAAGTATACTGCATATGGGCTTAACACAGACACATGTATCATGTTTATAGTGCTATATTGTGCATTTCCTAGGTACATATGTATGGGGACAAACACATCTGTACCCAGGGAAACAATGACTTGGTATTTGCAAGAGGGCAAGATAGCTAGACAAACTCTAGTATTTGCTAGTATTCCTTGTTTGCATCACAATGTTGGTCACGGCATTTGCAATGTAAATAATCTCGGGGGGAGGGGTGTTTTTGCTACTCGTGTTTAATGAGAGGCTCAGCAGCTCATGCTTTAGCGAGCCAGGTTTTCAGTTTTGCGTGAGACTGATTACCAGTTAGAAAGATTCAGAAACAAAGCAGTTTACAGCTGGAAGAATAGCCAGGTTATTGGTGGCTACCGAGTAACCCTTGCTTTAGTAATTAGAGCGTGGACTGACCTCTCTTTGCTGCATAATAAGCCATCATTATTTCTTTCAGGTTGCTCAAGTTGAAAGGATGCTGCCCTTTGAAGACTATTTTTCTTTGAGAGCTAGTGTCAGAGGAGAAAGTTAGTTCAAGGTGAGGTTAAGAATGCTTTGTTTTTGAAGCAGATGATAATGGTGTGTTTGTAGTTAAGGACTTAATCAAAACCAGTCAGCATGCACACATCTCCCACCCCCAAAAGACCCCCCCAGCCAAGCAGGGAAAACGTTGGGTGGCAACAGCACAGCTTGCAGTTCTCTAGCAGCTTCCCTCTGAGGATCTCAAAGTGCTTTAGAGCCATTGAGATGAGGCAGGTAAACATCCTACAGGTGGGAACACTGAGTCACAGGCTGAAGTCAATATTTGCAAATTCGGGCACCTTAAATTAAGCACCTACACCTACAATGCGCTACAAATACAGAGCTGTGTTTTCAGCAGCTTTGAAAAATGTGGCTGAAGAATTTTGGCCAGGCTTACGGAGGATTTTCATGCCTTATGCATAGTGGCAAGGGCCTTCTGGTACCTGTTTTATCTGACATGGGGCATCTACAGGGTCTTCCCACTTACAAAAGGCTTAGCACCCTACTTTGGGGTGGGGTTGGAAGGAGGAGGCTGCTAACCTTAAGCACATGCAAGTGCAAGCTGTTTCCACTCATACTTTTCTGCTTCTTATTTGCAAAAATTAATTTCACTCTCACGTAAGAAAGCCACATAGCAAACTTCTTGGGCCTTCTGACAAATAAGCAATCAAATGAAGCTTAAAATACTGAGTCAGGTGTTCAATTGAGGGACTGTCTGCTCACATCTCACCTCATTTTCTGCACTGTGTCCAGGGTCCTACAAATACACAAAACAAACAGTAGGAGCAACTCATATACTGACTTTTATGCTAAGAGAAGCCAAGTTGCTTTACAAACAAGAGTCGGTTAGCCCACCACTCCTGGGGTGGAGTCCAACGAACAGGTAGGAAGGACAGCATGTTGCATAGTACGGAGAATGGGTATTTGGGGAGGGAGATAGGGAAAATTCTGTGCTTATGAAACACAGACCATGAAACTTTTAAGATCCAGGCAGGGTAACCAGGACCATATTAACATCCTGAGAAGGGCGTGCCAAGATTCAAACCTGTGGCTTCAGAGAGGCGTGGTATTGCAAACCAGAAGCATCGACAATTGTCAACCCCTCCAACAAGCACTACATGCACTCAAACCTTTATTTACTGAGTAGCACAAGGGAGATGGAATTGATTGTGATGAACGAGGGTTCATATATTCGAGCCAATTTCTGATGCAATTAATACACACTAGGGACACAACCTTAGATAATCGAGCTAATTTCCAATGCAATTAATACACACTAGGGACACAACTTCATTTTGGATAACTGAGGTTGTTGGATAAGCACATTTGGGATAATTTAGGTCTGACCAGACTCCCAGATGGATGTAGAGCCCCGCTCAGCACACCACAGCCAGCGAGTAGGGGTGGGAGAGCTGGAGGAAAGATAATTATCTTTTCTCTTTCCTGCTTTCTCTGTGCTGTGTTGTCTGGTGCTACTGTGGGTACAGATGGCTGACCTTCTGTGACTGCAGGTGAACCAAGACATGTCGGCCCAGAGAGACATCTAGGCTAGGTACAGATATTACACATTACTGGTATAAGTGGTCAGAAACCAATCTAAAGCCAAACTAAACATGTAACAGAATAGAAGTTCGGTGCACATAGACTGCTTTAAAAATGGCAGAACCACAGGTGGCGGAAGCTGGGGGTAACGGGGCTTTTCCCACCAAATGCATGGCAGTGAACAGGGCCGCAGGGCAGCCCAGCCATGGGCTCCAGGCTGCTGCAGCAGGGGGAGGAGGGCACGTACACTCAGACACGGAGCCAGGATCATAGCCAGCCAGGATTGCAGCCCTGGCATGTGGATTACTGCCCACCATGGCAGCCAGGCAAGTTTCAGTCTACTCTGTGAAGGGGAAAGGGCTGGGTAGGGGCAGATCAAGGCCATCATGGTGTGGGAGGGAATGCAGCAGAGGCAGGGACAGGGGCTGGGGTGAATGGGGCCCTGGGCTGGGTTATGGGATGCTCGGAGCCTGGGCAGTTTGTCCAGGGACACGAGGTGGGGAGAGAGCACCTGCCACTGTGCACACCCCAGAGAGGCCTGGGGGGAGGGGCACATGCCCCCCCAGTCTGTGCAAAGGGTGGAGGTGGGCTTCTGTTGTGCACTTGGCTCTGCGCCCCACTGCTGCTGCCACCCCAGGAGCGGTGTGTCCCCTGCCTGTCTGGCAGTGGCAGGCACGTGGCATTGTGAAGCTCTCGGGGCAAAGGTGGGGTGCAGAGCCCAGTGCACAACAGCAGCCTTCCTCTTTCCCGTGCACAGATCTGGAGGCCTCCACTGGGGTGCGCATAGATGCGGGAGGCCCCCCCCCCCAACTGCGCCTGGACAATTTGCCCAGGCTCTGAGCATCCCATGACCTGGCCCATGGCCTCATCCACCCCAGCCTCTGCCTCTGCCTCTTCCCCACTCCCTCCCTCACTGTGGGGGTGTCAATCTTCACCCTCCCTCACACCCCTTTCTGATGACAGACTTACCTGCTGGGGGGTGGGGCTGGGTGCATGTGCATGCAATCGCACATGCTCTCAGCCCCCCCAATAATAATTTCCTCCTTCACTTATGGATGGAACTCAGTCTAAGATAGACCTGGATGGATGTAGCATCAGACCTAATCAGTTTAGGTTAGGCCTGCTTATTGACCTTCAATACCGCATCCCCTCCCAACTCAATTTAGCTCATAGTCTGTTGGCATCCCAGGCACCTCTGTTGGCTCCCCTGCCCCCACCCTGTTGCAGATGCTAACCTCAGCCTCACTCATCTTCTCCAGCCAAATGCCAGGCTGCCCCTGTCCCTTGGTTATTATAGAAACGGCAAGAGCTGGGATTTAGAGCAAGTATGGCTGGGGGTGGGGGGCGCATGGTTGGGAGCCTCTGCTGCCAACCATGTTCCTGGTTTGGCTGACAGCTCCATGTGGCTCTCAGCCCTGGTTCCTGCCTGTGTCAGCTGAACTGGGCAGCAGTGGGGGCAGGGGTGTGTGTGTGTGTGTGTGTGTGTGTGTAGAACGGAGGCCCCTTCGTGGCTGAATAAGCACAGCTGGGGGGGTGGCACCCCTCCGCTGCTGCTGGTAGCTGGGGTGGGGCAGGGCTGGGGAGAGAAGCTGCACTGGGAGGCATGTGGAAGCATCCCCTGCTTTCTGGCCTCATCCAGCAGTGGTGACATGTAGGCAGTGCATGGGAGTGCACGTACATCCCTGAGAGTGCTGGTGCACCCCTGACATGTCACACTCCTGCTTAGGCAACAGGCAGGGGGGGCCGGTGGGAGCACCGGTGCCCCCCGTGCGAGCACTGGCCAGGGAGTGGGAGTGGTGCGCCACTCCTGGAAGCCAGTGAGTAAGATTGGATGCAGGTACTTCCCCCGACTCCCCCTAGTCGGTGAGATCGGCCGTGGAGGGAGCCCCCCCGGATGCTGACCGGTCAGTGGGGGGGGAGGTGGGGCACGTGCCCCCTCTGAGTAAGGTGGCACCAGTCGCCCATGTCAGCCAGTGCAGGCATCTGTGTGCCCCCCCACTGATGGGCGAACATCTGTCCCATTCGCTCCTGATCCAACCTACGGGGCTTAGAGAAATCGGTGTAGGTTTGACTGATTCTGCCTCAGGCTTTTTGAACGTCTGTACCTAACCCTGAAGAGACATAACCTGCCACCTGATCTTGTCCTGTTGCCAGGGGCCTCCACTGAAGTGGGACAAAAGGGAAACCTGCCCCATCTATCTTTTTGCTTCTTATTTGACCTTTCTGGAGCTTAAAAATCAATTTTGAGGCTTTTGTTTTCACCAGCTTTCTGCTGTGTTCCACCATGGGGCAGTGGGGCAGGTGGAGAAGAGCAGATGCTTCCCTGAGGAGAAGGAAAGGGAAGATGGTTGCATGGCTTCTTTGCAGAACGGAGGGATGAGGCTGACCCTCCTGACCACAGGAGAAAGCATAGAGAAATCCAATAAAAACTCGGTTCTGTTTCCCCCCTGAAGTTTTCCATATGTGGGAGAGGGGAGGGAGATGAAACAATGCTGATGCTTAGAGTGCCCGTGCCCCTTGGGCTAACTGTGGATACCTCAGGAACGTGTTAACTGCCCCCCTCTGCCCTGCAGGAGCCCATGTCATCCCTATTATGCTTTGCTCATCTGGGTGAATTAACCTCTCCCACAACCTGCTTCCAGTGGGCAGTACACCTGCTTGTTTGCCTGACTTTTCCTCAACTCTCTGCTGGGATACGTTAAATGGCAGTTTGAGAGAATAAAAGGAAGGAGTCAGTGACAGGAAAAGGGTCCTGTCCTGATGGAGTGGTGGTGTTTGGTCAGCAAACCTCTACCTTCATCAGATCAGATACCCTGCCCTTTTCCTATTGCATTTGTAATTTGCTTAGGGGACCTTTGCAAGGGAATAGGAAACAATACACTTCTGCTGACACAAGTTCAGTGAGTTGTGCACATCCTCATTAGTATGGCCTTGCAAGATGTACCAGAGTAGACAAACAAATCTATCAGACCACGGGTCATACCCTAGGCAGAGATGAGCTCCTTTACTTCTCACTGAAAGCCATGGGATAGTTCTTGGTACTTCTGGCTAATTTATCACTCAAGGCATAATTTAGGATAATCTAGTGCATGATAAGAGCACTTTTCAGGTTATGAACCCCGCCAGGGACCAGAGGGGAAGAACTGAAAAGCAAATGATATTTAATTCACCAACCAAACACAATGATTCACAAAGAGCCAAGTAGTGTTTTATGTGCCTGCTCTAGCCATGGAGGGTTATTCTTTTACCCAGCCCTCAACAGAAGCTCTGCTTATACAAGCCCCTTCCAGACTATGAATCTGTGAAATAGGGCGCTATTTAAAAAAACAGCAAAGAACACCTGACCTGTTTTAACATGGCAACTTTTCAGACAAGGGCTCAAAAGCCTACACTGTGAACAGGATCATACACACTCCAGTGAAGACACACTCAGCAACCCAGCTAAGAACAACGGGCATTTCAAAAAGCACCTTCCTTTCTTAGCACATGGGCAACTGCTTGGGGTGGAGTGGGGTGGGAAAGAGTTGCCAAATTTTGACTTGCCAAAGAGCTGTAATTGCCAGAAATTACCACAGATATCTTTTTACTAGTGCTGGGGCATGATAGCTTTAAATAGTGGTGCCTCTGCACTGCTTCCAAAGTTGTCCTACGTTTAGGGTGGCTGTCATAAAGGACAGTCCAGTTTTCTGCTGCTCTGCCCTCTGTTGATATGAAACCCAACGCCTTTATGTCCTCCGTATTTCTCTTTAAGAGAACATAAAGAGGACATAAAGGTGTCCGAGTTCATATCAATAGAGGACAGAGGACAACCAGGTGTCCTTTATGATGGCCACCCTACCCGCGTTATAAATCAACCTTTTTATCATTCCAAAAATCAGCATGGAAGTTCCTTCAAAAGGCACAAGTTGGTCAGGAACGCTCTGATAGCGTCAGGCAGGGGTGTCCAAGGAAGAATATTTATCCCTTAGGCTGGACAAAGGGTTTATAATGTAATAATCTGAGCTGGTGTGCAGTGGCAGGAATGGGGTCTGCTAAGTGTTCTTGCTGTTATGTGTGTCAGGGATTTAGGCCTTTCTCAAAAGCACTTGGTGTTGGGTGCAGCCAAGGCTGGGGATTTGACTGGGGTGTGCCAATGCTCCTGCTGGAACTTCAACCCAGAGGCTCCTGGCTAGAGGGTCTAGCCACTCCACTTTGGGTTAATTCATCACCATATTTGGGGTCAGAAAATAATGTTACTGCATGGCATGACCGCCTGGTGCCTCCCAAGAATGGAGGGGCACCATGGTGGTGAGCGGAGACTGCCTGCAGCTGCCAGCATTGGTGTCAGTGAGTGGGGGCCACCTGCAGCCACTGGTGTCGGTGAATGAGGACTGCCTGCAGCTGCCAGCATCAGTGTCGGGGAGTGGGGACTGCCTGCACACACTGGTGGTGGTGTCGGTGGCATGGGGGGAGATGGTGAGCAGCAAGTGGGGACTGCCTGCAGATGCCGCCTCCTGTGTCGCTGGCGAGGAGGGGTGGGTTGCAAGCAGCGGCCGCCCGCAGAAACCGGTGGAGCCAATCTCGGGGTGGGGCATATGCCCCTCCAATGCATCGCCTATGCTGCAAGGTCTGATTAGTTTGGACTGTGGGAGTTTTTGCTTTTCTCTGTAGCGGGGTGTGTGACCCTGTTCCCTGGATCTCTTGAGGGTATTTTAACAACCTTTGCACCATCAGGACATTAGCTGCTGCAGTCGCCTGCTTTATCTATAGCAGATTAAGGTATTACATTTTGTGGCTGTGTCAGGGTTGATTGTATAGTTTTGCTAGGAGGTTAGACAATGGATTTGTATAGGATGGTTTGGATAGGGGGGACATAATGCCCAAATAACAGAGAACATTTCCCCAGTCCTAGAATACAGGTGGAGGGAGAGGCCTAGATCTTAAATAGCGATTTTTCCTTTTTCTGGCTCTGTGGGCTGGCTCTTCTAGCCGGGCATTGGTGCTTTCTTGGACACCATATCAATGCAGTACACGAGGGGGTTAGGTTCAGAGTGGCTGAGCTTGAGGTTAAAGGTAGACCCTTGAGAGCTTCAGGCTTGCCCAGGTCTGGCCATTCAAGTTCTTCAGTACTGTGACTGCCACACAACTTGCTCCTTCCTGAGACAAAGCATCCATATCCACTTGTACCCAACCAGCCCCAAACTCTGCCTGCTTCAAGTGACAGAACAGAGGGGAGAAGACCTTTGCAACTTAAAGAGCTCTTATGGCAGGTGAGAGTCTGGGAATCAGAACCCTGCACCCATATCCAAGTGGGAAGCAGGGGAGGGGAGGACCCCACAGGTTCATATTTGAGAGTGTGGATCAGGCTTATGCCAATTATGACTCAGCCTGCACATGTATAGCTGTACATAACTCCCATCGAACTCAGTGGGAATCATAACTGACTAAGAACTGATTATGGATGGCAGGAATTAGTCCAGTGTGCATATCTATTTATATCTGTATCTATACCCCTAACTACACTATACGAGGCCTTCAAACCATTCATCAGTATTATATTTGTGTCATTATCACCCATTAGCTTGTTGCAATTTTCTATACTTTCAGTTCTTCAATTACATTGATTATCACATTAAACATTTCTTGCGTTAAAAGAACAAGCTAAAAATAATAAGCTTGTATCTTCATAATACAAATGGAACGGTTTCATTTGTAATATTGAGAACATGGTGAGCTCATTTTCTAGCTGTAATGAAACTCTCCAGATCAAAAGGTCCAATTCATAAAAACACTTACAGCAAGCCATGCACATTTCCCTTTGCTCCCACATTCCTTTAAGTTCAAATCAAATTGAAGATTAGATCCCAGATTGAAATAAAATGGAGGAATGTGGCTGCATGTTGCATAAAGTTAGGGGAAGGACCAGACGAAAATGCAGGGAATCAAGTATGATGGCAGGGAAAACCCCTTTCTATCATTAAACATACACGACTGATGACCACCTGGTCACCAGCAGGGATTCATACATCTTCTCCAGCAGCAGTCATTTACTTTTGCTTGATTTCCCAAAATAGCAACATGCTGCTGGAAGGGGGTGAAATGGAGAGATGAAGTTGTGCTGAAACTTGTATTTATTAAAAATATGAACTTTTACCCAAAAAGGCCCTAGGGGAAGAAAGTAGAGGAAGTTTTGAGTTTCAACGCCACCTCTGAGTTAACAAATGAAAAGCAGCATGTATCAGGTGTCAAACACGGGAAAGAGCAGGTTTCATTACTTATTTTGATCCCTCCCTGCGCCAGTTCTAAGCCCCGAGTCACATTGCAATGATTAAAGTGTCTAATACAAAATTGAATGCCTCCTTCCAAAAGACTGCTACACCTCCACAGTGGGTATAAATGACACAGCCCCAGGATCTGCCCCACTAATTTAACTGCCAAAGACTGTAAAAATCATTCTAGTCCATATACCCACCCCCAGCTGTACTATGGGCTGCATTCAGCTCCCTAGGCACTGCCCGGGGCAGGGTGGTGTGCAGCGCCCAAAAGCATGCAAGTTCCACCAGTTCCAATAGATGACACAGCCTTTTATCCCATCTCAGCATACATGGCCACATCTTCAGGATGATATGAAGCAGATGCAGTGCTCTATCCACCTCACCATCTTGTAGGGTCTGGAGTGCCGGGGGTTGTAGGAGGGTGTAGTTACTGTATTCCTCTGAACTATCTAAAGTCCATCAGAAAAGGAGGGATCACAAGAGCTGTTTCTACGTTGTGCCCTTTCCCTGGGTGGGTGTGGATCTCCCCTCAGCTGTTTCCCAGTGCACCCTTCCTCCAAACTGTAAAGTGTTGGCCCTATTGAACAGGGAGGTGACCTACTTCTTCAAAATTGCATATGGGACCAGGGTTGTGATTACTAGACACTTACCTTCCATAAGAGCTCTTTAAGTTGCAAAGGTCTTCTCTACTCTGTTCTGTTAGTTAGAACAGGCAGAGTTTGGGGCTTCTTGGGTTTCTGATAGGGTGACCATATGTCCTGGGCAAACCAGGACACTCATGACTTCTGTAGCTTGGTCCTGGCCAGTTGGTCAAAAGTCCCACAGCAGAGTCTGGGGGGGATGTAGAGTGGCATGGTGCACAGTGCAGGCGGCCAGGCAGACATTGTTGCTGCTAGGCTAGAGCAAGGCAGGCAGCCCAGAGAAGGTGCCACCTCGCTCCAGTCTGATCGCCTTGCTCCCACCGAGCAACAGTGGTGTTTGCCTGGTGCACCATGCTGCTCCACATCCCCACCAGACTCCGCTCTGGCACTGTTGACCAGCTGGCCAAGACTGAGCTACAGAAGCTATACATGTCCCAGTTTCCTTGGGACATACAGTCACCCTAGTACTAGAGGACATGGATATCTTTTCTCAGGGCAGAGCATGTTGTGTAGCATTCATGGTTTTGAATAACTTGCATGGCCGGACCTGGGCAAGCCTGAAGCCCTCTGGG
The DNA here is from genome assembly GCF_001723895.1 of Crocodylus porosus. Lineage (NCBI taxonomy): Eukaryota > Metazoa > Chordata > Crocodylia > Crocodylidae > Crocodylus > Crocodylus porosus. The sequence continues at coordinate 18,905,879 of NW_017728910.1, read as the reverse complement.
TTCTGCCGTTAGCCTCAAGCTCAGTCAGTCTGACCCTAACACGCAGCCCCACAGCAGGGCTGGGGCTGTTAGGCCCACTACACACATTTCTGCCACAGGGAGCAATGGGCAGCAACAGTAGGTTGTTATGCAGACCAAAGCCAAGAAAGGGATGAAGCTGTCAGATATTGCAGAGGTTTGCCGATAGCCCAGGAGTGCAGGAATGACAGAATTCAGTTCCCTCCTTCCCTTTCCCCCTTCAGTCTGTCAACCGATCCTGTCTTTCCCTTCCCTCTGTCTCCTGGTCCCTTGTTCCAGTTTCAATACTGGCACTTAGCAAGTCCTAGTTTGGACTAGGGGTCCAAACTAGGACTTGCTAAGTGCTGATCTTGCATTTATTGCACTTATTGTCCAAACATGGGCTCTTTAGCCAAACCACAGTCTCTCCTTTCAGGATCCCTAGCTATACCCCACCAGCTCATTGTCCCAATCCTCCTAGTTCCCTACCCAAGACTCTTTGCCCATTCAGTCTCTGAAATACTTTGCAACCAGTTTTCGTTTCTCTGCCCCTCCATTTCCCTTTCCTGGCTTCCAGATACTGTTTCCTTTGCCAATCAAGGCCTGAACTTTCACTCTTCCACCCTGTTTCCACTCCGTCTCCCTTTTTGCTTCAAATCTCTCACCCTGCACTTCTGGGGTGAAGGTATCCACCTACCACCTCCTCTACCAGAAGTGGATACTGGGAGAGGACAGCGGAGAGAGTCTCCTGTGCTCAACACCAGCCAGGAGCAACAATTGCAGGGAAAATCCTGCTCGGTTTGGAATCTGCAGACACTTTAGCTGCCAAACTCTTAACAAGTCTCTACTGAGCATATGCAAACAGACCTTCAAAGCCTTATCACTTGGCCAAATATGGAGAGCTTTTCATGGAAACAGCAAAAGGCTCTTTCTTGATGCCAGGCTAACCTCCCTGCCAAATGTCAACTCTCTGCTCCAAAGCATGGAGTTACTAAATATTTTCAGCAAAATGGTTGGAAGAGTTTTGAATATGGGTAAAATAATTGATCTTCCCCTCATATTCCCCTTGAAAAAGCTGAATCATTGTTAGCTGAAACTGCTCCCAAAATTTCAGCTGGAGGGAGATGCTCAGCATGGACATTTTCAGCCTGAATGGTACAATTCTGAAACTGAAAACAGAAAATGGGGCCTTATCACGGGAAATGTCAGGTGACCTTAACTAAAGACAGCGCTACCAGTAATACTCACCCAGCTGCATGCAGTCACTGGGATTGAGGGCCTTTATTTTCAGAAGTGCTAATCATCGTTACATTGACACAGAAATCAGATCTCTATTCTAGTCCCATTTTTACACTATTGCGTTAGCTCCTTCGGCGTGAGACCAGAATCTGACTCTCCATATTTACATCTCCACTCGTAGATATTCCAAGCCATACCTATCTAACTACGTAGAACTTGTGTTTGACCATTAAAAGAACTCATTTAAAGTATGCAGTCAGTTATGTTATAAATTACATTTAAGCATACTGCAATCATAATTTATTTGGCTCTGGAAAATTGCTAAAGTCAAAGTTGAATCTACAGCTAAGATGATACATGGGATATTGTCTGCAGTGCTCATACTCGTAATGAAATTGCATACATTATGAAGCAAATATCATAGTTTAAAATTCCAATAACAGTTTGAAAGCATCGGTGCCCGGAGTTCTCCATTTGCACAAAGGTTTTCTTTACTGCACCTCCCTGCCTAAAAACATTCACATTTTAAACATGCGTAATGTTTTACAAACCTTCCACTTGTCATCCTTGTTACAAAAAGAGCGAGAAATTCCATCAAGAAAACCTACCCACTGTTGCGTCATCACTGGTAGCCATCATCCAGTTAAACCTGCGCCAGACAAAATCGCATATACGCGCGCACACACACATACATACATACACACCTTCCCAAGCTTAATGTTTGGCAGCTGATCTTTCATCTGCAGGAGAGTAAACTGTTGCATTCTCCATCTCTGTGAGACCATCAACTCCTTTCCTATCAATCTATCCCCTCCAGGAGAAGCAGCCACTCCTGCAGTAAATTTTCTTCCGGAGGGAGACATACATCATTTTTGCAGGCTGTCTCAGTTGCTCTGCGGACAGGTTAGTGGATGCGGTCAGCATGAAGATGCTCGAACTCCATTTTTTTCTTCCATCTTCAGGATGGAAGGGCCAAATTCTCTGCTCATGCACATGCTGACTTTAGTGGGGCTATGCCAATGGACGCTGACAGACGGCAGGCTGGCAACTGTGGGAACTTTACACCTGCTTACTGAGTCTAAATTTGATTCAGTGGATTTTGGATGAGGCCCACTATGATTGTGAACAGCCTGTGCTATGCCACCTCCCATCAGAGAAAGCAGGAGTTGATGTTGCTGGTGCCTTGCAAGACTGGGCCTCAGGAGATCAGTCTCTAGGTGGAATACCCTCTGCAGCTACAGAAAGTCTGCTAGCTTGTTCAAAGAAAAAAAAATCCCTACTATCAAAGAGCTGTTCACTGGCCCCTGAGGAAGAAAATGTAGTGGTTCCAGTCCAGCTGCTAGAGAAGTCCCCGTATCTATCACAAAATCTACCACCACAATTGACACTCTTGTTAGCAGGCTCAGCGGGAAAGGTCAAGGATTGAATGGGCCATGGAAATTGAACAAAGGAGGATCATTTCAGGCAGCCTTTATCCATTAGCTTTCTCTGCTGCTGCCCATGCTGAAACTGTTCAGTGAAGAGAGAGGACTTCAGTTCTTAGGGCTGGCAACTTTTCAGTGGCCTCACATTTCTTCTACAGCTTGCATCTATGCACATGCCAGCTAGCTGCTTAATTCAGGGGTGGCCTGTGGAGTGGTCCCATCCAGGCCATTGAGCTACAGGAGGTTGGGGGTGCGGCAGAAAATGTGGAGCCCCTAGGTCCTGGTGGACACGGCTGTTGGTAGCAGCAAGGTGGATGAGGGCTGTGCAGATACAGCCCTGGCTTGCCTCGTGCCTGCTGGACCCATGCTGCTGCACTGCCACGGCTGGATCCTCACCACCTGTAATGCTGCTGCCCCAGCACCCCTCACTGCTACCCTTGCATGCACCACAGCTGCCAGCAGCCCTACACGTCTGGCTTTGGAGGACACCCATGGTCTAGATGCAGGCCAGGGCTCAGGGTGAGTTTGACACCGCTGGCATTGACACAAACACATATACACCTACACCATCACAAATACACACACCAAAATGTAAGGCATCATACTCTTAGATCAAACCACCGAGTGCTTGCTTCTTGGCCCACCTGTACTTGGCCTATATTTCCAAAGGCTTGACTCCCAATATTGACCTCATTTTTCACAAGAAATATGTTCCCGTAACCCCGTTAAGGTCATATGGAATTCCTTTCGCAGTCCTTCTTATAAATGATGGTACCAACTGTTCCCTACTAAGCCTGGCTATTCGCAAACAAATGCCACAGAGATGAGTGATTTTTTTCCCGACTTTGCACCATTTGGAAGCCCGTTAATTTGGCGGCTGTGGTGTTAAGTAATGAACGTTCCCGCGGCAAGGTCACAATTCCATTTTACATCAAATAACTATCTTTTCTCATGTATGATACATGAAGCATATTTCTCACTCAGGGCACAATGTTTTATTAACATTATTTCCCTTTGTTCTTTTGTACAGATTGCCCATTATGACTATCTAGACTGCCTGCATGACATCTTTAACAAAAAAAATGCAATGAGTAATTATAAAAAGGGAAATTCATCTGATGCCACATTAGTTAACCCCTCGGTATTTTCCTTGAGTGGGGAACTCCTATTATTATTTACAAGACAACTTGGGTTTATCCAGGCCACATGGCGTTTTTCCTCAGTGATACATATACGTGCAGGCCGATGACAGAGTAATGTGAGGGTGGATTGTTCAATCCAAGCTGAGAAGACAAATTGAAGCTTTATACGGTGTAGTAGAAGTGGTAAAGAGTTGAAAGTGAGAGCTGCTGGAATAAATATCTGAGATGAGGACTTGCAGAAAAGGTACACTGCCACTGCTGATAACACCTCGGCGAGTGTCAAGTTGGGTTAATTTGCAAGGGCGACAGATGTCTCTGAAGCAGACAAATGAATAGGAAAAGACACTAAAGCCCCTGGGCCAGGTTCTCAGTTGGTGTAAGTCACTGATTCTCTGCACCACAGCTTCGGCCTCCTGCGTTGAGATGGATTAACTCAAGCTCCTAATAAATATCTGTTTGCAAGGCAAACAAACTGGATTTGTCCATTCTGAGGATAAACACAGATTGACTGGCTCCCTGCAGCATCCAGGACCTAAGGTGTGAAAGTGCTTAGCATTGGCTTCACCCTGCCCATGCTAAGCACTTTCACGAACTTTACTGGAAGTTGCCTTGCTGACTTCAATAGGAACGCAGAGCAAGACAGAGCACTTTTGACAGCTCCCCTCATTGTGATGTCTGGGGTGGTTGAAGACAGGAGGGTGACAGAGCAATAGGACGGCTTGCTGACAATGTACCTTGTTGGGGTTTTGAACACAGATCTGCTTTGCTTGAAGAAAATACGCAATGCCTGTGAGACTGAAGTAGTCCTCTGCTTTGCCATCCCATAGACCGACACGAGAGCAAACATAATGTAAATTAATTCTATTCAGACCTGTATATTTCTGTCCCAAAGGATCATCACCCTATTCTTGCATGCAGTGCTTTCTGATTTCTATTGCTCAGACAATAGCCACCTCCACACACACACACACACACACTTATGTATAAAAGACAGATAAAGATATAAAGATATACCCTGGTTCACTTTAGTCTATAGGTTTTATCAGTGCAAGTGTGGGATGCAGGTATTATGAGCAGTATTATGAATAATTTATTCACCTAAACTACACCCCCACAGAGAGGCACAAAAATTCACCGCTATCCAAAGGCAAGGAAAGTATTAGTTTTTTTTGTGGTTTATTGAACTTTTTTACCACTGCCTACTCCTAGAACTAGACACTTTCCCGCAAAACCCTTTCTCTCTGTCTCGGTCCCAATCTCCTTGCCTGTCACAATATCACCTCAAGTTTCAGTCCATGTTCTCCCCATGGTCAACCTCCACTTCCCATCTGTCCCCCCCCCCACCTTGTATCCTGGGATCCCTATATTTAAATTTAGCAGCTGTTTTTTTCTACTCTGCTGAGGCCCAGTAAAGGGCTATTGAAAGCACAGGAAAGACAGGTTCTCGGGTCCTAATCTAGGTATGGCATGGCTGCAGCATCCCAGAGCTAAGTTGCTGGGAAAGCCCTGCTCAATACAGGCAGAAACTGTGGAATTTAGCTACTAAAATCTAGAGGGCCTTTACTGAGCATGTGCAAACTGTGGCTTTTAAAAGCATCAAAAAGACCCATCTCTGACCAAAAGTCCCCCACCTGCCAAATTTAGCATCCCCTGATTTAGCTCTGAAGCACAGGGGATGCTAACATGGTTCAAAGTAAATGTCATCTGAATTTCTGACGTTGGCAAGAACAGGCCTTAGACTGCAAACAGGGAGGCAATCTTAATGACAGGTAGCGGCAGCAGCTCCACCTAGCAGACTTAGTATCTAACTTTGGTGCTTTATGTCCCTAATACTTATCTAACATTAATTAATCCCCATTATTATTATTCTTGTTGCTTCAGCACTTGGCAGCCCTGATCCTGGGCCAGAATTCCACTGTGCTAGGGCTGAATAAACCCAGAGCAAAAAGGCAATTTCTGCACCAAGCAGTTTACAACTTAAGTCTCTGGGAGATGAGGAAGTGTGGTTATTCTCATTTTGCAGAGAGGATAACTCAGGACCAACAGAGAGTTTAAATGACTTGCTTAAGGAAACAACCCGAGTCTCCTAATCCCTTGATAAGTGCTTCATTCTCTGCAAACGGCTCTCTCTGAAGCTGTGGTCTCCTTCTATAACAGATACAACAATATGTACTTTAGTCTAGTGAAATAGTTTGCTCATGTGGAATAATAGGTAGAAAATCATTCCCTTTGCCTTTTGATATACATTTTTAATTCCTTTATTCATTATGAATTCCTTGGTGCAGCTGTGAAGGTAAAATATGTGAAACTATAGGAGTTCCGTTGCAATTTAGCATTAATTAATGTCCACTTTTTGCGCAGCATTAACACTAACATGTCTAATCCTTCAGAGACCATTGTGGGAAAGGCTTTTCTGTTATTCTTTTGGAGCCTGTGAGTTGTCAGAAGTGCAGTGCCTTTGCATTTTAGACTTTTAGTCAAAACTGTGTCATGAGGGTTTTGAAGTGTTGGCAGAAATTATACGTAGTGCCCGTTTTATCCTACTGTACTCCCTATAATTGAGATTCTAGTCAGTCTATTCTTCTTGTCTTTTCATGTTTGCAAGTCTATGTAGAAAAGGACACCTCATTTCCATAGAGACCATGATAAACTTTTTGTTTGAACAACAGGTCTGTCAATCCTCATTCGTCTTATTTTGGCAGAGATTTACTTAAATGTAGTGCATCACTTGTACCATTTATACTTCTTTTTTCCCTTTGTAATGTCGGACGAAATCCTATTCCTAAGGCAGCTTTTGAAAGTCAGGGTCTGTAAGGTGTTTTTCTGTAGCTGTCCATTGCAATAAGAACTTACTGCTAGTTCTACTGGCCTCGCATCCTCTGGCAACACAGGCTATCAGGTACTAGGCATAAATACATTTTCATTCAAGTCACTTTTTTTCAATGTAGCAAAAGCAGCTTCCCTCAACTTCCTCATTGGGTTAAACCACTCTATTGCTGGAAGGCATGGATTTAGTAGTCTAATCTGCAAGTTTTCAATATGTCCAGGCCCCACATTTATGGGTTCTCTCATGAGAAAGAAGTGCCTCAGGCTAGGGACAGACATTCAAAAAGCTGGAGTCTGAATTGATTCAATCTTTGCAGGTTAGTTTAACCTGCATAAATTGAACCAATTTGCAAGTGAATAGACATTCACTTTTGACTCTGGAAATGCAGGCGTGTGCCTGCAGCGGCACAGGCCAGAAGCCAGGGGGCGCTAGAGCGTGCCCTTGGCTGGAAGGAAACTAAGCGAAGGGAAGGGGCATGGTGGGGCCCGGGCAGGCCTGGGTATGATTGGGGAGGGGTTTAAACCCCCACCATAGCCTGCAGGTACCCCAGCCGGGGTCTGCCTTGTCAGGGGTCCCTAGCCCCCTCACCTGCCCACTCACGCACTGGCTGGTGGCAGGAGCCGGGGCAGGGCCAGACCCCCCATAGCCTGACTGGAAGTGAGGGTTTAATCCCCCCATTGCAGGGGGGTGTGTGTGCGGGTATTGATAGGCTCCATTCATGCATCCAGGACGGTGCACCCGGGTCCACAGTGCCCAGTCGCCAGCAGCCTGAGCGGAAGGGGACTGTGGTTTTCTGGCAGGCTGCAGCTGCACTGTGGATCCCCACCCCCTTCTTCTCCCAGTGGTGGCAGAGTAAACTTATTACAGTGAGCGGATGCAAGGCACCTGCCACCCACCACCTGCTCACAGTGGCACTGGGTGCTCAGGGTGGGCTGCTGCTGTCCAAGGTCATGGGCAGCAGTGGGGGAAGGGAATGGACTGCCACAGCCTGGTCTGGCCTGGATTCATGGTCCATGGGGCATAGGCAGCAACTGGACCACGGCAGCCTACTCCAAGCGCCCGGTGCCACCACAAGCAGGCGGCGGGTGAGGGGTGACTTACTTCCACCCACTGTGATGGTTTGCATTGCTGCTGGGAGAGGGAGGGGTGGGCTGTCACGGGGCCAGTTGCTGCTTATGCCCCTGGGCTGCAGGGCTGGGCTGGTTGGGCTGCACTCCTGGGCTGTGGAGCTGGGCCGGATTGGGCCGCAGCAGTCCTCCATCGCCTCCCCTGCCACTGCCCATGCCCCTGGCCTGCAGCAACCCAACCCAAGTGCCTGGCACTGCCATGAGCAGGCAACAGGTGACAGATGCTTCACCTTTGCCCAGCACAATGAGTTTGCTCTGCCACTGCCAGGAGAGGGAGCGGGGAGGGGAGCCGTGCTGCCACAGTGGGATGCAGCCGTGAGTTGGGCTCCATAATTAGCTTCTATTATCTGGCAATTGTAGTAGGCTACCATCCTACTATTAAGGATCCTGTGTTGTGAACACGGTACTGCAGAGTAGACAGGGGAACCCCATGCCATTCATTAACAAATGATAATGCATGCTTGTTAGCAGCAAAGCTTCTGCAAAATTCCCTGAGGACTTTGCAAGGTTTTTGTGAAAACAGAATACTATGACATGACATTATTTGGGAAACAGTGTGTCACCATGGAAATAGAAACTTCCTTTTAAGGCATACGCACAAGGGAGCACAGCTAACTGCATGTGAGCAACCTTCAGTTTGGCAGTTCCTGACTGCTGAGTACTCATTTGTGAAACATTTAGATGCAGTCTCTTTCTTCATTTTTGTAGAAGAGAAAATTAAGTGGCCTTTGTTTTGCAAGAGATCAGACTGGATTATCATAAGACTCTCCCTTGTGTCCTTAACATCTAGGAAATCTATGGTAACAGGTAGATATTGCTAGAATCCCATGCGATTTGTGCAGTCTGAGGAAGGAACTTGGACTCCTTTGGATCAGGACAGATTTTACTGTAACTGGCTGCCCAAAGCCTGAAGCATGGTGTGTTATTATTTTGCATGTACTGTAAAACATGTGCACTGAATAAGGCAGGACCCTGTGCCAGGTATGCTGTATTGCACTCCCACGATACACACAACAAAGCATGTACACTCTGGTGTATACTTACAGCCTGGGCAGAGAATTAGCTTGCTCAACTCAAAACTGAGCCCAACACTGAACCGGACACCCCGAGTCTACCCCCTCAGTGAAGACTGTTTTCCTGCCAAGTTCCAACCTAATACCCCACTGCTTTCAAGTGGGAGTTTCTGAAAACCAAAACAGTATTTTCTTTTAATAATGAGGTATATTTTCTTCCTATTCTCTTTGAATTAAAAAAAAAAATAGCTGAGGTTTTTGTTTGTTTGTTTTTGTTTTGTTTTTTACCTTCCAGGAAATATCACCTTCACCTTCAAGCAGATAGAGGATAGTGAATCTGGATATAACAACCCAAAAGGTCAAAGTTTCAGAAAGTCATGAGTAGGTGACAGGCAATATTTTTCCAATATTAACTATCACTACAATAAAAACCCATCAGGAGACACCAAACTTTATTCTCGAAGGACAAAAGGGTTCAAAATCTTCCTCTCACTCCTTCAAACCATTACAGTGGACATGTCTACATGTGCATTTATGCTGGCTTAAATTTACTGTGCAGTAGGCTACTGTGCAGTAAAGTGGGAATAGCTGGTGTCTACACATGCAGGCATTAAAGTGCATTAATGCTGTGTGTGGACTGACTTAGGGCTGAAGCTAGTCCCAAGTCAGTCCACACTCACAGTGTTACTGCACAGTAAGGTGTCTACATGTGCATTACTGTGCAGTAACTAATCAGGCATAAATTTGATACCTGCATGATGTAGGTATCAAATTTATGCTCAAATTGGTGTAAGTCGCCATATTTACTGTGCAGTACAGGCATGCACACATAGATGTGTGCTCGTACTGCACGGTAAATGCGCATGTAGACACGCCCAGTGAATGGAAAGTGATATTCTTTGCTGCATTTCCCTAGAGTAGCATGCCACCTTTTAAGGTGCAGTAGTGAAATTTGCTGTATTGCAAGAAAGGATGAGGATCGGTAGATCCCACTCCCGAATGCAGCCCAATGGAGCAATCTTGATCTAGCTGAGTTTCTGATGTCTATTTCTTTCCATGTTAAGATAAAAAAATCTACACGTATTTCTAAAATCAAACAAGAACAATGAAGTGAAATAGGAATAACTAAAGCCGTCTTCCTAAGGGGTGTAGCCTGCCCAGATTGTGTGTGTCACTCTCATTAGTGCTCAGGACATATATGCTTCAAAGGCAGTGTAAATGTTAAAGTGATTAACCCATCACATGGATTATAAATGGGCTTTGCAGAACAAAACAAATATTGTTTTAACCTTCCACCCACAAGCAACTACAGCGTTGCTTAATGTGATATTTCTCCAAAGCTCCTTTGCATCTGTCCACACTGAATTCATACTAAGAAGTTTGTACAGAGAAACTAATTGCTAAAATACCTAATGAATTTTTGCTTTCCAAGATGCCTTTCTAATAAAGATAATATATATGTCAGTGGATCTGGCACAGTTTGTATTGGAGCAATTTTTATTGAGTCCAGAGTAAATGTCCTATAATAAATTTTGTCAGTGCTGTCAGTTCCAGTCTTAATGGCATGAATAGCCACTTAGATTACTAAACAGTGGAGCTATTCAATGGCTTGTGGGTTTTGCCATCATGTACCAGTGTTCTCCAACCTTTCCAGTCTTTGGCTAATATGCCTTTGACTAATTCACAAACCTTTTTATAAAGTGATAGGGGGTTCCCCCCAGTGCTTTTCCTGACCCCTACTGTTCACCTTCTTATGATTGATGCTACCTATTTTTCCTGTGAAACATAAATAACACAGTCCAGTTTACCTAGCTGGATAAATGAATTTCTCAGAGAAACAGAAGCTTCTCCATACACAGCTCTAACACTTTAGTTTTATAGTGGTCATAAGGTTTCTTTTAAAATCTCAAACCAGCAGGCCAGATGCTGTGCCTTTTCAAACAGTTCTGAATCAGACATCCTTTCTGGCTTTGACAGCCAGGTTGCTGTAGCCTTGGGTCAAATTAAAGTCTAGAAATAAACTGTGCTTTGTAACTTTTTGAACACACTAGCATTACCAGATAATTCATTACCAAGGATGTCACTGCTAGTTGAGCCACTGCCAGGCATTTTTAGATCTTCCCAGTATGATGATCACAGTCCACTTTCTCATCAAGAAGCTGATAGCCCATGGGCTATGAACCCACAGCTGCAAGGTTTGTCATGATGATGAACAATCTTGTATCTCCTGGTGTTCTTGCAGTGAACACAGCAACTGCTGTGGCAAAGTCTAAGTTGCTTTCTTTTGAACCTGAATTCATAGGGTATGTCTACACTGCTTGTTCAGAGCTTGGCTATCTATGCTGCTCATGTGGTGGGCCAGTAGGGGGCGCTCCTGCATTAAGCAACCCACCTCACTGTGCCTGAACACCTTCCAGGCTCCGAGTGCCTTCCTGGGGGTGCCTCACATCTGGCCAACCCCCATCTGGCTAGCACACCAACTAGCCTGGGGGTTCCACTGCCACCACCCAAGGCTGGGCTTGATTCTGGCTCTGTGCACCTTGGGAAACACAGGACTAGTTGCCTTCGAGGGTTCACTTGATTCACTTCAAGAACTTGGGATGCTTCCCTCAGTCAGAAGCACAAGTAGTGGTCTCCCTTAGTCAGCCAAACCAAGGGGACCCCAAGGCAAAATCTAGACCCACTCCTTATAAGTCTCCCACACTAGGTACAAAGGAGAACTTTATTGGTTACAAGGGGTAGGGTTGGAATAGGATACATGGTAGAGCAATATCAGAGAAATCCCATAGAGCAAACTCCCATGGTTGGGTAGCCTGTGATCACGCATCTGAGTTACTGCAAGCTATATATCTCGTTAGAGCTCAGGTAGCTACTCACAAGTATCATCCAGAGGCAGGTGAAGGTTCCCTCTGGAGGCAGGCAGTTCCTTAATCATGAGTTTTGAGAGAGAGCAGGTTTCAGATGGTTCAGCTCTTCTCTCTCTCTCAGCCTTCCTCATGGCTGCTGCCCCCTCCTCCTGGGCAGTCCTTAACTTATATGACCTATGTGACTTATATGACCCATGTGACCTCATTGACCTGGTCCGATGGAGGCCAACACCTGTTGGCTGTCAGCGAACCAATTTGGAATGCATCACTAGTTGCTGGGCAGACTGGCAGTTCCTAGCTCCCCAGGGAGCAAGCCCCTCACCCAGGTAGGTGACGCCAGTCACGTAGGCAGAGGGAGCAGGTTTCCTCCCTCCCTCAGGAATGCATCCAGCTCAGGTTACCTAAAGAAATAGGTCCTCTGCTGGGCCCATCCTAACCCACAGAGCAGAGTTTATGGGGAGAAACAGAGCTGGCCTTCTGCCACAGCTCTGCACTGTGGGAGGAAATGTCCATGCCCATAATCACTGCATGAGACACTGCATCCAGAAACTGGTGGCTTTTTATATCTATTTTTATAGGGGTTGTTACATGCAAACCAATTCTAATATGTCTGAAACAGGGAAATATTTGCATGAATTATTTAAGCTTTGTAGAGAACTATGCAGTTATAGATTTCTGAATAAGTAATGAATATTATTAAAATCAGAGCCATGGGTCTGTTTAGGACAAACGTTGGGCTAGATCCTCAGACACTGTAAACTGGCAAAGTGCCACTGAAGAAAATGACGATAAGCAAGTTTTACACCAGCCGGGCACCTAACATCTCTAACATTGCCAGCCCTGCTGTGGCAGCTTATACAAAAATGTACATACATCTTGGCTGTGTTCCTTGCTACATGCACTGATCTCGTATGCTAAGGTCACAGAGACAAAGTTTTAGCTGTGGGTGGCTAAGCTATGTTTGCAAAATGTTTAGGCTCAGGTGGACTTTTGTATGTGAGTAACTGTACATATAAATCCCAGGTTTATCCGCAAGTGCTCTAATTGGCACATCTGACTGCTATTTTTTGCATATACAATACTGGCAGTTTTCTAGCTTGGGAATGTTATTTATGTTACTAAGTCCTTTGGTCTTGATCCTTTACAGCGCAAGTGTAGCAAGCTGCATTTATCCGTGCAAAGTGAAAAACAGCACTACCACTGCAGTTCTTCACTGATGGGAGCACTGTACAGACACCATGTTGCTTCTGCTTAGTAGCACATGTGAAAACACAGAACGATGTGCTTCCTGAGCATGAAGAAAACTAGTGTCCAGCCCCTGTCTCTTCAGATGCAGACATGGTCCCTGACTTCCTCTTGGTAGCATTGTATATTTGCAAGTTAGGAGCTGGATCCTGAGAACTAACTTCTATTGAACTCGTAGTTGGCAGTCCCTCAAAATTGAGGATGATGTCTGTCAGGCTTGATGGGTCCTCAGGTGACTGAGGAGCTTGATGCTAGATGCACACATTCTTTGGCAATGAGGGCATGTTATTGCATGGGGGAGTGGGATTCGCAGCCCCAGGTTGGTCTCCTTCTCCTTCCTCCGCTGCCGCCATACTGCATCAGTATTGGGTGGTTGGAGGGATAACACGGGGACATGTTATTGCATGGGGGAGTGGGATTCGCAGCCCCGGGTTGGTCTCCTTCTCCTTCCTCTGCTGCCGCCATGCTGTATCAGTATTGGGTTGTTGGGGGGATAACACGGGGACATGTTATTGCGTGGGGGAGTGGGATTTGCAGCCCTGGGTTGGTCTCCTTCTCCTTCCTCTGCTGCCGCCATGCTGTATCAGTATTGGGTTGTTGGGGGGATAACATGGGGACATGTTATTGCATGGGGGAGTGGGATTCACAGCCCTGGGTTGGTCTCCTTCTCCTTCCTCTGCTGCCGCCATGCTGCATCAGTATTGGGTCATTGGGGGGATAACACGGGGACATGTTATTGCGTGGGGGAGTGGGATTTGCAGCCCTGGGTTGGTCTCCTTTTCCTTCTTCTGCTGCCACTGTACCACCTCAGTATTGAGTCATTGGGTCTCGAAGTGGTACGCACCTTGGTGGACCAGGTGGCACCACACCGAATGGTCAGCAGCTTGCTCCTCCCAGTCATTGGTGTCAACGCCTCTGTGCCCAAACTAGAGAACTATGACTAGCAGTTAACCTAGTAAATTTGTTCCCCTGTTTGGCTTCCACTACACTTGTGCTGGAGTAGAATAGCTTTGAACATCTCACAAGAACTTGGGAGACCAAGGTCTTTATTCTCTCCTTAGAGCATCCCTTCATTAGTGCTGGATGAGGAGAAAAAGAAGGATGCTAAACATTGGTTAGGGCAGGGGTAGGCAACCTTGTCCACCTGTGGGCTGGAATGACCCACCCCAGGTGAGAAGCAGGTAGAAGGATGGGTGCGAGGACCCAGCTGCTACTGCCACTTGTCTCTACAGAAGCACAAGGGGGGTGCTCCCAGCTGTAAGTTGCTAACCCCTGGGTTAGGAAGTTAGCATAGGAGACCCCAGTCCCATTCCTCACTCTGTCACCAGCTATGTGATCGTGGGCGAGTCAGTCTCTCTGCAACTTGTTTCTCCATCTGTATAACGGGAACAGTAGCACTTCAACTGCCCGGGCTGTTTTGAGGATAAATACATACAGATTGTGAGGAGCTTAGCTACTGCAATGAGGGAGGGGGAGAAAGGTAGTTGATGGAATAGATTCACAGAGTCATGTTCAGCCTTTGGCATACCCAGGGGCCTTCTTGGTACCTGGAGCACAGGGAAACGTGAACTTTTCAAAGCCAGAGTCCATAAACGTTTACCTAATATGAATGCTGGCAACAGGGCAGGCTATACACTGCTACCTAAGTGCAGCTCTTTGTGAGTGTACTTCGCTATCCTTTCAAGACTCTTTAATCTCTCTTTTATTGTTCCTCTTTCTTTGCACTTTTAAATATACGTGCTCACAGCCGTCCAGGCCTGATCCTGCCAGGTTCTGAGTGCTTCAGGAACTGAGCTCCGTGAGAGGCAGGAGCACTCATCCTGCTGCTGGGCTGGATGCTTACTATTTTCAGAGCAACGAGTCAAACCCTAAAGTATATCATTCATTCACTGAATCACATATCCTTGGGGAGCAAAGACTGAGCCAAACATGTTTTTGTCAAATAAATGTTCAAACAACTTAGAGCAAGTTACTGTGCATTATCCTCTGTGATTGTAGCAATTGACTTTACCTTCAGGTAAAACAGTATCTGTTTAGTAAAAGCCATTCAAAACTCCCAGGTGGGCTTTAATTACACCTTCTTTGCAATCCAGAGTATAAAATCAAATGGACAAATAAACAAAACCAGAAAAAGAAATATCTAGCGAGCAAGAGATACAGTCAGCTATAAAGTCTCTTGATTCCCAAACCTAGATGCGATTATTTCTGATTTTCCCGTGTAAAAAAACTCCCCCCGCCTCCCCCTCCCTGCTACATAGTTGTATGTTATGCGAAAAGCATTAAATTAGTAAGAGAGCTCTCAGACTAACAGGTCCAGGAGAATTCACACCTGGGGCTGTTCTGTGCTTGGCTACAGTGCTGTAAATCTGGAATCATTGCACAAGCTCCCAGGGAGCAATTCTAGGTGTACGCTCAGAAAATGGTGCAGCTGGGCCAAGGTGTCCCAGATTCAAAAAGGGACCTAGTTGCAGTAATGCTGTGCTATGTCTCGCTTAAAATATAAGTGTGTGTGCCCATAAGTGAAGTCACAAGTACAAAAAAGAAATCGGAGGTAGGTGTCCTGGGTCTGAACAGAGAGGCTTCAGCACTGCTGACTGAGGCTTCATGGCAGGCAGCTCACTAAGCAGGGGTGCACAGGCCGGTCCAAGTGAAAGGCTGGAAGAAGGGTGCATGCCTGGGATCCCAGCCCTTCCTTGCAGCTATCTTGCAGCTTCCTTGAGCTATCAGTGGCCTCAAAGCAGTCTTTTCTGCTGATGCGGGATTCACAGTCTGAAATCCTCGATCTGGCAGGGAGTGAGGACTGGATTCTAGACCATGGTCCGTATTTTTGGGATTGCTTGTGCAATTTGCATGAAATAGTTCTCAGTGGGTGCATCTACATGTCAAATGAATCTGACTGAATAAACTCTGGTGCAGTTTGGGCTGGAGTTTATTGCTTCTGGGTGCTGTGTTTACACATGCACCCAAGATCAAAACACATTGAACTGTGTCGGAGCAGCCCCAGCTGGCAGAGGGACCGGGGGTCAGCCTAGCAGCCCAGGACTGCTCCGACCCAGCTCAACGTGCTGTGGAGTAGCTGGCTGGGGAACGAGCGTGCTCCAATGCTGGGGTTGCCGGCAGGATTGTGTTGTATTTCTACAGTAAAGAGACAGCTAGTCAAATTGCTATGTAGTCTTATACAGCTTTAAATTAAAAACTGCAGCACCAGTGATCTCTTGGCTTCCTTCAAATTTTGGTTTTTGGCAATTTGAGCTGGTGAGGCTTCAATCCAGAATAATCTGGGTGGGGACAGTGGAACCAATGGAGCGATGCTTAGCTCTCGTGATAATCCTCAGTGCTGGCAGAATTATAGTACTGATCATGCACCTCCAAAATTCATCACCACATCGAATGTATTGCCATGATTATTTATCAGATCTAATTGAATGTTAATTCCATTATTGGAGACAAGTTACAATTGAGTTTAGGATGAAAAATTGATTTTATATATAAAAAGTCCTATTTCCTCTATCCCTCTGAGTTTGCCTGAGGTCATTCCTAATACCAGCCTCTTTTTCACTGCAGTTTTAAGGTCTTCTCTTGCTATTTAGTCTCAATGAGAAGTTAAAAAGCACAGTTGTGTTCTTCCAAAGTTTTAGTCATGAAGCCCACACCCGGGGCATTTTGATCCCATCTAGTTTCTCTCGTTTGGGTCTATTATAGCATTTTTTCAAGAATGCAGCAAAAAATAGTTCCACAGAAGAGGAGAAGGGCTGTTCAGTTGGCCCATTCACTCCTCAGGGACTGGAACCTTAAATGAACCTGTTGAGGTTTGGTTGAGTCACTGTGGAAAGTATCAACTCTAGCTATGACCCAAGGGGGATGGGACAAGCTTTACAGGGTAGGAACTACGGAGATAGAACAGAAACCTCCACAGAAAGATGAGGTACTCTGAGGTTTATGCTGAATTATGGTTTATGAGTTAACAATAAAGTCAAGTCCCAGGTTTGGACTCTCAAGGTCTATGTACTGTTGAGAAGGGAGTATGGACAAATAACTAGTGGAGGGGAGAACGCATAGCAGCTTTCCACAAGGCCATGGCATTTTATCAAGATACCATTGATACAAGTCAAAATTTCGGTGGTGTGGTTCTTCCTTGGTGAAACGAGCCGTACATGTGACAGATGGTTAGAGTACAGGAGGCAGAAAAGTTGCGAGAGTTTTTGCTGAAATTTCCTGGCCACTTCTATCTGCAAATCTACGAGCGGCTTTTCTTTCGGAGAACATTTGGTGTGCCAAATCTACTGCCAGGCGCAGCATTCACAATGAGAGGCTTCATTGGCTCCTCTAGAGTTGCTGCATATGATGCCAACTCCTTCTGAGCCCCCAAAGCATTTACTGGTACAGTCTGTACCTTTTTAAATAACATGCCGATACCAGTATATCCTATCCTATCCTATGATTGTGAATTAAGCCACTGCGGAATCTACCTGCAAGGTTGTCTAGTAAGGAGATATGGAGCTTTTCAGCTCCAGTTTATGAGCTTACTTGCAATAAGGCAATCTCTCTGAAATGCCTTTAGTTTTGCTTGGACTCAACCACAGAAGCCTTGTGTCCGCTGATCTTTAGGTAACGCAAGAAACCCTTGTATGCATTTAGATTGAAAGAGTAACTATGTGAGGCTGTAGCTCAGGGGTGGCCAAAACGTGGCCCGTGGGCCAGATGCAGCCCACCAGACCATTCTGTTCGGTCTGCAGGGCCCCCCCAAAATTTAGAAAATTAATATTTATCTGCCCCTGGCTGCCTGTCATGTCGCCTTCGATGGCTTGCCAAAATTCAACGAGTGGCCCTCCCCCCAAAATAATTGCCCGCCCCGCTGTAGCTGATAGTCATTACAAATAAATAGTTGTAAGTTGACGTAATGACCCAAAATCATTCACTTTCAGCTCATTTCTTGGCCTATGTGATTTGGGATACTTACATTCAGGCCTTCAAAACCGTCATTGCAAAGGACACCTTCAACGGTAGTCTCAGAGACCAAAATGCTTCAGTGACTAGTCATGTAACAGTATCACCTTAAGAAATTTTTGCCTCTTCAATGACTAGTAAAATAGAGGTTTGGCACAAAGGTGCGTGGGGGAAGATTTGAAAGGACAAAACATTTTCTTGATATTTTCAGACAAAATTCGTCCTTTCACAAATGCTGTAACGTTTGTTTCTGGGTTTTTTTTGGAACAATCCTTTCAATTACACTTCAAAATGATAGTCTTTTTTTTAACTGACCTACATTTAAGTTAATAAGAAAGGTTTTAAAGGGTTTAAAAAAAAAAGGTTTTTTTGGATCAAATGGCTGGCGAGGGGGTGTTATTTTTTGGGGGGAGGAGGGGTGGGTTTGTGGTTTTTTTGCTTTTTTCCATATTGTCAAAAAAATGGAAGAAATTATTTTGGCTCATATCAGCCTGTTCTGTTGATTTTTCAGTCCCATCCTGCAACCAAAAACTCCGTTATTTGCTCAGCCCAGATAGGGATCTCAGACGCTGAGCAGGCAAAAATGCTGAGTTACTTGGTCACCCACTCCAGGAGTTAACCTAGAACAATTATTCACAATCTCTTTAGACTAAAGGCACCCCTTGGAAAATGCTCTTAGTTTTCACTTGTTTTTTGACTATGGAAAAATTAATATAGCAGTATTTCTACTGCAGCTTACTCAGAGAGACCACAACAGATCAGAATATTTTTAGCAATATGGATTCCTATTTGAAATCTCCAGGTCTTGTGAATTATGGTTGCACACCTAGCAGTGTTAACATAGCATTGCACCCCATGACACTGTTTCAAGGATCACAAGGCACCTCACGGTGCCCTAGCACTCTGGTTGAGAATCACTGGCCTTGAACATGGTGGGAAGGGACACAAAATCCACACTGAAAAAACCAGCTGGCATCTGTTCTGTGTTTCAAGAGAGAAATTCATTCTCCAGTGTGGCCTATCTGGAACCTTTCATGAGCACTTTAGAAAAAGTCTCCAACATGACCTTGACACAACAGAAAGCACCATGATTTCAGTCATATCACCAATTCACTGGGCGGTTATGTTTCGTCATAATTTGTGGAACAAAGCATCCCCCAGTAGGTTGTTTTGGAGACAAAGGCTGGATGTTTCAGAGGTATAATTATATTACATGTATTTATTGGCATAGCAGCTTTAAAGCCCAAATAGGAAGAGCCTCAGAGGCTGCAGTATTGACACAGAGGGATATTTCCTTGCATTTTCTTGCTTTTGCGGGTAAATGGACACTCCTAATTACTTTAATGCAGCTTCCTTAGACTTTTAGCCATTTTTCGCTTCCCTTGCAGCAAGAGCATTGCAAGACTGTCTCTCTCGCAACCTGCTCTGCATTCTGAAAATGTTCCCTGCGTCGCACTGCCCTGCATTCTGAGTACATCAATTCTCCAGTTCATGCTCTGCATTATAGGAACCGTAATGCCAAATTAAAGGCACTTTCGTAGGGGAAATCAGAGCCATTATCTTGTTTTTTCTTGGTTTTCTTCCCTGCCGCCCCTCCAAACACACACTTTCAGTCTCCAAGATGTTTATTTGAAAAGAAATTAATTTGCTCAAGAGCAAAGACTCCTGCATGAAAAAGCAGAATGCACTCTTACTCCCATTATAGCCCCATCTGGCAGAGCACAACATTTTTAAGCAGTATAAAAAGAAGTTCTGTTGACAAAGAGGCAAATTATAATAGCTGGGGGTTCACGTATTAGCCAGCCACCAAGATAAACTAGTCTCCCTTGACTGGCCAGGTACAGACATTGCACTTTTATTGGTATAAGTGATCAGAAACTGGTCTATACCCCTAACAGAATAAAAGTTTGGCACGCATAGACTGGTTTAAAAATGGCGGAACACCGCCCCCCCCCATCCCCTGCCCTCTAAAGAGATCTGATAGTTGGTCACCATGGGAAAGGCAGATAAGAAATGCCTTAAAGGAAAGGGAAGAAAATAAGAAAGTTTTCCCACTCCCAGTTTCATAGTAGTATGCTAAGAGTGCTAAATAACCACTCCACCCTTACGGTTTTCAGCCTACTTTACTGCTTGCCTAGAGCACTTATTACTGCACTTGGTGTAAATGCTGCTGAATGATATTTTGCATTTCTACAGTGCTTTTCACTCCAGATCACTTTGCCTGTACAGACATCAGGCAATACCACAGAAGCGCAGCTGTCACTGCTTGTGGGGCGGCCTAGTGACAGTGAGAAAATATACATTTCGGGCCAAAGCCAACTTCTGACTAATGCAGTTGGATCCTTAGGGCTCCTGTACATGTATGCAGAGCCTGCTCTGACATGCTGGAAATCTAGTGGGTCGGAGCAGACTCGATTAATCAAGTCTGCTGGAGCACGAAAACCGACGTGCTGTGAAAGCTTTCCACGTCACGTGTGTCAGCGTCACTGCGCGTCTCCACGATGAAAAAAATGGCAGCAGGGCCCTTTGAAATAAAACACGTTTGATGAGTTTTAGTTCATAGTGCCCCACCGCCACTTTTTCAGCGTGGGGATGTGTGGCGACGCTGATAAACGTGATGTGCAGGCACTTTTAATTTGTGCAGTGAACTAATTAAAGTACTCAGTGCCGTGTCCCACAGCACACGTAAAAATGCCTGTAGTGTCCAGGTGGGATTTCCATTTGGAAAGTTTCTGTGTCCCACCTAATCTAACTGAGAACAAAGAAAGGTGAGTCAATTCTAGTGAGATTGAAGTTGATAGTGCAAGAGGGTTTTCTGGCAAGATTCAAAGGCTTATATACATTTCATCCCATAGAGCTAACCACAAGCATCACAGCCTCAGTCCTAACCCAGCATATTATTTATGCACATATCAACTTACATCTGTGTACACATAATATGCACATACAAACATGTGTTTTAGTTGCTTTAGCCATTAGGAAGATTAATGCAGTTAAAATCTTTGCAAGACTTTAAAAGATGCTTAAGAAGGCTAAAAAAAAAAGTCTGGAAATTAATGGACTAAATCAGGACTGTCCAACTGGTGGCTCACAAGGGGTTAATTTGTGCCCCATCACTCCTCCCACTTCTCTGCTGGAGTCCCTAGACTCCCCCTCCTTTCTCTGGCTGGCCCCTGGTACAGTGTGGTGCAATGGGGGAGAGAGGGCCAATTTTAGAGATGCTTCCTCACCCCGACGAAGGGTATTTGTACCCGAAAGTTTGCAAAAAAAGAATTTTTCCAACTATTGGCGTCAGTCTAATAAAGGATATCAGATATACCCAAAGAAACTTGTTGACCGACCTCTAAGGCAACACAACTCGGTCATTCCTTGTGACTGAGGTGCCCAAATTCTGCCTAGCAGACCCCGCTCAGCATCTGTACAACTGCTTAGATGCCTGGATTCCACGGGCTTGAGACCCGGGGGGCTGCCCACACTCAAAATTTATCCAAACTGGCCAGGTGGATACTGCATGTGAAGGCAGAATGCACCAAGAGGCTGGTTGATGCTGGGGCAGGCATGCAGCTCACGACAAAACACTGCTGCTCTTGCTGCTGGTGGCCATCCACCCTTTCCCCAATAGCTTAGTGTTAAGAGACTTGCGCTGAAGCACAGTGGTTTGTGGAAATGCCTTGGAGGTAGATTTGCAACTAGCCCGCACAACTGCGCGTCTTAAAGACAATCGCAAAGTCTAGTTTTTCAGAACGTGCGTTCTGAAAAAGGCTTTGTGGTTGCAATTGCATTGATACTTTTTTTTTTTTAGAGCCCCGAGCATCTGTACAGAACACTAAGGACACTTTGGAAATGAAAACAACAGCTGTTTGGAGGTAGTAATAAAATACAATTAAAACAAGATCTTTGATTACCTGCGATTATAACCAAGACTCCTGACACAAGCACAAGCAAATGAAAAAAAAGAAAAAGAAAAAAGAAGAAGAGGGCCAGAAAGACGCAACAATTGTGCAGAGCTGGGACTAATACCTTGCTTGCTTCACAATATCAACCTTGGTCGAAAGGAATAGATTTTGGGCGACAAATGCCATTGTTGCAGTGAAAGTGCTGAAATCCCACTCCTCAACAACCCTGTATAATTTCCCTTGCGTAGAAATGTGATGTTACTGTAGAGAAATTGTGGTGCCTAACAATGTGGGGCTGGATGCCTGGAAAGCCCCAGAGTCTGGGAGCTGGCCCAGATGTTAGGTTCGACTTCACTGCTGCGAATCTGCTAAAATAACATGCATAAAACAAAGCATCCCAGATTGATCATTATCACAGCATTGTCTATAGATGCTGCAGTAAAGTGTGCAATTAGGGCAGATGAAGCTGCAGCAGGAATGAAAATTGCACCCCTCTGTGCCAGATGGCACAGCTGCCTTCCAAGGGTACTCACTTGTGAGGAAATGAGGGATAGTTGCACTTTTGGCTTCCGCAAGGGGTTTTGCTAGGAGAAGGCGGCTTTAACATACAGCTGGGCTCCATATGAGTCCACTGATGGAGCCTGCTTGAGTGCCAAAGAGATGTCACTTCCTGACCAATGATGCTGAGCTGGTCAATCAAGATTTGCATCGATGACGACTTGGATTTCCACTTTTGTAGGCCCTTGGACTTGTGAGAGCAGAGCCCAGCAATAGATCCCATCATATTTTGCTGTCCGTCAGAGGATTGGCACCATTAATTCTATTGACCATGCAGTCATTTTTCATGCGCAGTTACCTCTGTACTTGAGAATAGCCTCAAGAACTACTTGGATACAGCTAGCCAGGATTAGAAATCAGGGAATCAATGCAAACATCATGCTGTACCTTGCTCAGAGAGTTACTGTACCTTGTAACTTATATATAGCCTTGTTTACAGATCCACCAAGGGGGTCATTATTCACTTATTGTTTTTTCTACTGTTGTTTCGGACTTCAAATAAGAGAGCACAATGCTGAATTGATTTTTGGGTACAGAAGAAGAGGGAATAGTGGGAAATCCACTCGCTAATACCCAGACAAGGGTTGCAGCCATGGAGAGCATAAAACATCTATGGAGGGTCAAATTCTACCCACTGTAGACGTGGGCAGCCGCACGGGTGTTTCTAAATGGGGTACAAGACACAGGATGTTTGGCAGGGGTCATAAAAAGTAATGTCCCTACAATACAAAGAGTACTGTCAGAAGAATGACGAAAGGAAGTAGTGAATCACCAGAGCGTGTTCATTTGAAGCTGCTGCCATGAGAGGCATTCGAGCATCTACAATATTTCCTGCTGCAGGAGCCATGATGTGACTAGCAGGAGACGCTGTTTGCCATAACACTGCATGGGTGTAAGGCAGTTTTGTTCTTTCTTCAGATTGCTTTGCATGATGCTGTAACCCTGCTTGGTGATTATGGTGCTGGTTGAGCTATGTGTGTTCAGGGCTTTACTTTTCAATTTTGCATGGGAAACAAAACCAAGGCTCTGAAGTCACTTGAAAAAAGCAACAACCCAATACCCACATGTAAAGCTGCTTTATTTTTCTTCATTACTGTGTTCTCTGGACCATATTCTCCTTTGATAGTGATGGTATTGGAGGTAAACTTTAAGTAGACATTAATGTAATGGTTATTGAGCTGTACACCGAGTATCTTTGCACCCATTAACAACATAATCAACATAACGCTACTAAGCTGCCCTGCAATTATAATTGATTCGGCAAGACAATGATGTTCTCCCTGGCAGAGAAGCCCTTCAAAATGTAATAAAAACAGGTTATCAGTGAAAGGCAGAATGGGGCTCTTTCTGACAGACACAAAGGCACAGTTGGGTCGAGTTTCTTCCATGACCTATTTCCATGATATGGCTCAGGCTCAGGCAATAGACTTGTGTGCTGCCGTGTCACACGCAGGCAGGATATTATTTTTTCTACCAGCCCAAAATTCAGGACCACCCTTAGAAGTTTTGACCTTTGTCTTCTTCATTCCCTTTGCTGGAACCATTAGGATACTGCTCGGTCTCAGGTTCTACCCCTTCCAGAGCTGTCTCTTGCCCCTTGCAAAATGCTGGCAGCTCTTTCATGTCTAGAAAATGGCATTTAGATGTTTGTTTTTGAGAACTGGCTTGTAGATAAAGTAGATACATATTAGAACAATGGTCCTGGGCAATGGCAAGGGTTAATTGATTTCTAAACGCCTGTTTCTGACGGTTTCTTCAAGGCCCACTGTGCCTGACACAGGCAAGCAGACACACAGGCTGGGACATTGAAGATGTGCACCATACTGTTCCATAACATGAGATACGGTGGCACCAGATCACAGTGCCCAACTGCAGGACCCTTGGGGTTTCCAGCGTTGGTAGATGGACCAAATGAGGAGAAACCAGAAAGAACCATGCTAGGATGTGTGCGCATGATGGGCCTGTCAAACAAAGGAATATGCTGACAGGACAGAACGTGGACAGTATGATGACCACAGGAAGGCCAATCAGCCATATCCAGAGAAGAAGAGTCCTTAGGAGGGGAAAAGAATACAAGAAGAGAGATTTCAGAGCAAAAAAAAGTGTCCCTGAGAGGCAAACCTGAGGCCACCATGGACAGAGGCCTCTGACCTCCAGGCTGCTAACATCTGATATTCAAGAGAGAACCTCAGGGTAAAGCTTGTGCACTGGCCAGATGTGCTTTCCCTCTGATGACAGCCCTGGGACTGGTAGATATATAGAACTGTTTGCATTAATCTTATCTGCTATCACTATGTATCAGTAAAATTTGCCTATTATCAAATGGAGGGGTCGTGGTGGGTCTGAGGGTTTGAGTCCGCCCAGAACAAGGCATCTGGGTCATAAATCCAGTGCCAACACTCATGAGAACAGCTGTTTTGAGGTATAGTAACACTTTGAAAAGCAGTGGAAGCAGCTCTGTGCTGGAGGCCAGAGTGAAGGGAGACATAACATGAACAAGGTGAAAACTATGCTTGGCCCACTCAGGTGGGAGGGAGGAGGAAAGGAGCAGGAGTAGAGGGGGTGATGATGGGTCTAGGAGGCAGGCAGAAGGAGAAGGAGAGAGACAGGAGGTAAGCTAATTTGTCACCACTTCCTCACCTTATAGACCCCTGGCTGATTATAACCTTGGGGTCCTAAGGGTTAATGCGCATGTCCAAGAAATCAGTCCCCAGGCAGTCAAGAGAATTGATTTGTTTTGGAGGCATTAACCTGAGGAATTTCTGCATCTGCACTTGTTTGGACTCGGACGTTCCCAGGGATCGATTTTTCAGCGCTGTACATTGAGTTAGATGTATTGTGGATACATTTTGTGTATTCTTTCAGCCGTGGTTCTTGTAAAAGGATATCAGTTGGGATTTCACCTAATTTGACTCTGCTATTAAGATTCACTGGCAGAAGCCATAGGTTTGTGGCTGTCCTGATCCCAGAGAGCCTTCAAGGGGAGGACATTCAGCGTGAAGGGCAGGGAGGTCCTCTCTCAAAGGGAGCTGCATAACCAGGTTTACTATATTCTGACTCCAACACTATTATGCAGGATGGGTCAGATTTGACCTTCACTTGTATTTGGGCAAACTCGTTGGCTCGGCAGGACTGCACTGGCACAACAGTGGGCTGAACCCTGCAACCTGTGAGAAACAGTTGATGTTTCGAATCTAATCATACTAACTAGTGATAGAGACTTTGGGGTACATGGTAAGTAATTTTTATGTGGCTGGATATCAAGGAGAGATCTATCAGGAGCTCAGTTCTCTGCTGCCTGAGCGCTTCTCAGGAGCAGATCAGTGAATTGCAATATATACAGCAGGGAACAAATTACACGAAAAAGTTGTGCAGTCTCTGTTACTGGATGTCTTTGGTCTAGGTGAGATTACATTTATCGAGGAATGTTAAGACAGAGAAGACCCTGTCCTGAGGAGGGGACAGGACTAGAGATCGCCTCCTGATATCTCTTCCAGCTCTATGTTCCTATGAGGAACGACGGTCTTTTAGTTATGGGACAGATCTGGAAATCGGGAGAGCTAAATTCTATTCTGGGCTCAGCCCTAGTTTCCCTCTGTGCATTTGGGCAATTTCTTTGTGCCCCAGTTATCCTTCTGTAAAATTAAGCCATTTCTGCTTATCACAGGGATGTTTTGTGTACAAGGCCTGGATGCTTCACAGCAAAGCGCGTGTGGATCCTCTCTGTGCTGCAAATTATTCATTGCTGCACAGCGCACGTAGCCCTCGGTGATTGAGCTTAGTGCTGAACAGTAGAGACCATCGCAACCAGGCACTCCAGGGATGAGCAAGTGGAAGGACTTTCCAAACATGACACTTGTAGCTCAGTCAATCACGGGATGATTTTATGGTACAGGAGACTGAGTCATCCTCACTCATTTTGGAAGCGGCTGGGAACCTTTTGCTACTCTCAGAGGCAGTCACTTTTCAATCGGTTTCTGTACATGCGTGAAGTGCCTCTACAGATTGATTCCTGTGTGTTCTGGCTCCAGGGAATGTGGTGGGAAGTAGCAGACACCGTGGTGGGAAAGCCAGGATCTCTCAGACAATACAGTTCTGGTGTGTGAGATTTTGGGGATTCAGGGCAAGAAACAACAAATGAGAATAAATCCTCTGATATAGGCATATGCCTCTTCCTGTGAGGGCGCTACTCAGCTTCCAGCTAATCTAATTTTGCTGCCACTGTACTTTGATCACTCTGCCTCCGCCACCATGTCCAGCTCATGAAGGAGCAGGCATCCATAACCACTAGGCCAATATTTACAGTAATACATTCTCAGTTCTTTCCTTCATGCTCTGTGGCTTCTGCTGCCGTCCTCATTCTCCTGTTCGTATTCACCCCGTTATTGCCTTGAAAATGTTCCTTGAATCAGAGAATATGTTCATATACCATCTGGAACAGGACCCTGAAATATGTACCCAAATGTAGGGGCACTTCCCCTTTCCTGCTGTGTGATTGCCATCTCTAGCTCAGTGGCGGTTAGCTGTAGCATTGCTTTAGTTTGCATGCAACCCTGAACAGCACACAAGGGCCAAGTGAGAATGGGATAAGAATGCAATTCACTTCCAAGGAAAGTGGGGTTCTCAAGGGGCATGGGATTAATGCCCGGGGGGAAAAAAAAAAGAGGTGCTGGAAACAGGCAGTAACTACTAGCCAAGCAACCTCTGGCATGCTAATTTATCCCTGGAAGCCTGTTTCCAGAATACCTCTAAGCAACACAAAGCTGTTTGCCAGACAGGCTTCTTCCTTTTACTTCTTAACAAGCAAAAAACATCCCATAATAGATGGGAAATAATGAACAAAGTATGTGACAAATACTTCCAGATTCACAGGCTCAGGAAACAAGCTGCCTTGCAACATTTCAAGACACTTCAGTTGCCAGATCACGTAGACAAACAAGCAGCAAAATTACAGCAGGGTACGGCAAGGGCCGTATTCTGAATGTGCGCAAAGTGCTGTACAAACATAATATGCCAGTCGTCACGCCTTCCTTAGCCTGACTCACACGCTTCTGTTTGTGCCCAAAAGCTTGCTAAGAAGAATTTTTCCAACTATTTGAGTTGGTCTAATAAAAGACATTGGATTTACCCAAAGAACCTTGTCTGCCTTGTCACTCCTGATGCATTTTCTCAGTGCATCCAGAAGCATTTTTTTTTTGTACCATTTTGTAAGCAGAGGGTTTCGAAACCCCTAACTGGTGCAAAGCCTCTCTGCAGTCTCATGACTGCAACAGTTGCCACTAAAGTCACTCTTCAGTGTGTGTCAATTTATCTTTTAAGACTTACGTTTTAATGCCTGTCTCTATTATTTGTTTGATTGCCATATAGCTAACGGTCATGGGTCGAACTCTCTCAACCTTACGATAGGTAATAATTTACTCAAGGAGTGTGTCCATTGTAATCAATAGACCTCCTTTCTAAGGAAGTTACTACTCAACATTATTATGGTGGATTTTGGTCTTGTATGGTGTGCACTTGACATTCATCTTGTTCTCTTTGAGAAGCAATGAAAATTTTAATACTAAGAATTGTTAAATGCTGACAATTCTTTGGACACCAATAACCGGTACCTCAGCTGCGGAAGTCAATACACCTTTATTGACTTCAGCGGAGTTATGCTCAGGGTCGGATTAATGCATAGGCAAACTAGGCACATGACTTTGCCTAAGTGAAGAATGGGCCAAGTTGTGCATATTTTACATATTATAATTATTGAGTGAAAAAAGTAATATCAATATACAGTATTAAGTAGGGGCCTATGAGTTTGCCTAGGGTGCACTAAAGGGTTAATCCAGCCCTGGACATGCTTCCATTCATTCCGGCTGAGGATCTGACCCAATGTCTGGTACAGTTTATCCTGTGCACCATTTACTCTTAACAACCTGAAAAGAATTAATGTTCTCAAGAGGAAAATTACTCCTTGTAGCTGTGTTTAGCCAAATTCTCAGCACCCACACAGCTTCCATAAGTATCTGCTGCAAAGAAGTAAACATCGCATTACTCCATTAAAGGCGCATCCTTAATAATTTATCAGGCAATTAAAATAATCCTTGCTTTTTTATCCCAGAAAGATTTACCAGCAATATGCAGTCTGGACTTGAGTTAAAACAGTATAATAAAATAATGGTGATGCAATATATCAAGCATAAAGAGGTCATTACGGCAGTGAAGGGTGGTTTGTCAAGAATGGAGCATGTACCCAATTAGCAGATGCTAAGTCTTATTTTCTGGAAATACCACTTTTCTTGGCGGAAATATCTGAGAGAGTCATCTTGGTTGTACATTACAAGAAATAAATTCAGTTATAACAATTAGAGATGGGAAATATCTCTTACTCAAGTGACTTGGCTAGGGAGACTAAGTTATAAGCAACTGAAATAAAAGGGTTATAATGGAACCTTAATTCTAATGACTGCTCTTGCTATAAATCTCCACCACGTTTCACTTATGTACTGCCAACTGATTTGCCAAAAGAAAATAAGTAAGGGGTAGATTTAATTAATTATTGGCTTGGATTTTCAAGGAGTGTAGATGCCTGACTTCCACTGAATGTGAATGGGATCTGGACAACTCATTTTCTCTTTTGACTTTTTTGAGTATTTCAGCCATCACCATATAAATGCCAGGACCTTGTCTATATTAGTCTTCCTATTGCTGTTTCCATTATGATTTTTTTTAGGAGGAAGGGAGCTAAAATTCCCTAGTAGAAACGTGGCTTTAGAAAGAAAGAACACCAGGCAGATGATGGTGATCACTATGTTCTTCATAACATGCAGAGTGTACCATTGGAGATCAAGAAAGACGTTGGGTCACTTCCATGGGGTTGCACAGTGCCCCAAACTTTCTCTTTTGAAAAATGTTAGGAAAAAGCCCTGGGGCTAAAACAACAATAATGCAAAACCAACTTTATTTTCAGCTAGAATTTTGGGGGTCCTGTAACAAGGAACTCTGGCCCTGTTACTGAAGACTGGCGTGGCCCCCTTAAGGGCAGACAGCACGGTGGGGCCCTTGACTCTACAGTAGGCCAGTAGGACTGCCAGGGGAGGGGGGCAGGAGGGGCCCATGCCCTGACGGGGGGCACTGGCCAGCCTTTCAGAGTACTTATCGTGCGATGTGACTTTAAGTATTGCTACAAGAAGGATGGGGGTGGGAGGAGCACAAATACAAGCATTGGCGCCCGGGCACTGGAGACCCACGGTAGGTCACTGACAGTAAGACTGGGAAGAAGCAGCTCTGTAGACCTGGGAGCAAGGAAGAGTTACATAGGGGCAGGGAGTGAGAGACTCATTATGCAGGCAAGTGGCCTGTACTTTAGTGAAGCCCAGCGAGGGTATGAGTGCCTAGCAGAAGGCTGAAGTGGTTTGATTTACGTTACACTGGTGGCTTGGTTTGGGACTAACGGGGTGGTTTGGAGGTCCCATTAGTGTTCTAGGGGCACGCGATTGCCTTGAGCCCAAAGCCTGGAGCAGGGCATAATGTGGGGACATATAGCCCACAGCCGGAAGCAGGGTGGGGACAGGAGTCAGGAGCCGGGTGCTTGAGAGGGCAAGTCCAGGGCTGGGGGCCACAGAACAGCTCTTGAATAGTGGGCCTTGGCTACAGACCCAGCCAGAGTAGCAGAGCAGAAGCCAGGAAGGCTAAAATCCCAACAAGGCCTGAAGACATAGGGACAAGTATCCCACCCAGCTGGTGACTCAAAACATCTGTGAGGCATGGGGCAGGGATCGAATGGAGCCATGAAATTAGCCTTTATGGTGTTGACCCCTGACACGTGGGGATCATTAGTGTAAGATCAGGGCAGCCTCCCATATTTTAATAACAATTTACATCAAGGCGCGGCAGGAAAGAAGGATGGACTGCCCTGAGAGCAAGGTGCGAGAAATTTGCTTAGCCGCTAGGGGCTTCACAGCCACCCCTGGAGATGGAGCCCTGTTACAGGTCCTTTTGCTTTCCTGTGTGAAATGGATGTTGTCTAATATAACTCTGCTATGCAAGAAGGTTGGATTGGAAATGACAAGTAATAGAAAAACAAATAGGCTGACACTTAGAAGGTGAACAATGTCTCCCTGTAACTTTAATCCAGCCCCTCCAGAAGTATTCACAAATCCATTTAAAGGAAATAGCCAACACGAGCATAGTGCTCTGTCTAACATTCATTCTGGGCTTCACCAATACTCAGCTCTAGCTTTTGTTGCAGGCGAGAGGATGTCACATGTCAATAGAGACGTACTACATTAGGGCTGAACAACTGATTCTCTAACATAATGTTTCATGCTCAAACTGAGACTCCACTCAGATTAGTTACTCAGATGTGTCTTGATTTCAGGAGTCATTCCAGACCTCACCAGGCTTCCCAGAAAACACCTAGTTAATACTAGTTTAAAGTATATAGCATTAATAATGCCCACTGTACTGCAAGCCTTCATTTGTGGGAAGGATACTGTAATGGTAGGACAGTAATCTAACTGGGGCAAGGTAAATCAAGCAGAGGGGACATCAGCAGCATCCTTCAGTTCTCCAGAACCCCACTTGCCAGAGCTCAATGGGCCTCTGCCCTGACTCTCTGGTGCTTAACAGCATCTCTCCCTGTGGCACCAAAATTGCTAGTTATGTCTGCGGTGGGACACCATTGGAAAAGATGTTTCTTGTGCCAAAAGTAGTTACCTAACAAAAAGCACTGTACACAGCCCACTGAATAGGGCAAGGGAGGAGCTAGGGACTAAGGGGACCTGGGTGATATTTCTGATTCTGTCACTCGCCATAGTTGGCATTTCATGCCAGTCCTGTTTCTCTTCGTTTCTGCTGCTTGTTGTGTCTACTGCAAGCTCTTTGGAACCCTGCCTTACTATACCTTGGTACAGTGCCTAGTATAACTAGGGTATGGCAGGTAATAACAGCCCAATGGATACATATCTGCGGGCTAAATAGTAAACAGCATGGGATGGAAGGGTGCAACTGGATGCCAGGAACAATGTATTCCTGTCACTGGTGCTAGCCTAATTCCCACTGACCTTGTGAAAGGAGTATCAGACACTGAGTATAATATCAGACACTGAGTATAATGTCCTGCCATTATTTCCCATGCAAAAGTTCCAATGAAATTGGTGACGGCTTGCCTTAGTGATGAGCCTGAACAAAAACCAAAGTCCTGCCAATCTCTCCAGGATGTTTTGATCAACATCCGTGTCCAAACATTCAGATTTGGCACACACTTATAGTAAAATCCTATGTAAGGATATGCCCCTGAACAGGAGGAGAGAAGATTTCAGTGCTTTCTGAGAGACAATATCATTTGAATTCTTTTTTTCAGACTGTGATTCTCTGAATCTTTCTCCTGTCATATAATTTATAGTAATTCAGTTCTGACAGAAGAGGTAGTTATTTGTGTTAGTATGTAAGATGCAAAGCTACCCAGCCTGCTGCTTGACTTCAGACTAACTAAATACATCTCTGATTTACTTAGTCTATAAGGAACCTAAAGAAATATAATGTCAAATGTATCTGTGATATTGTTGTTCATTCATCATTCAGTATCATGAATGATGAGTATCGTTGCAGTGCATGAAATGCATTGTTCGGCATACATTTAGGACACTCTTTTGACTATTACTGAGATGACTCCTTCCCATGGAAAGAACCCCTTGATCTGCTATATGTAAAAAAAAATTCATTCGAGACAAATTGGCTTAATAGTATTGGTAAAATAATGTTTATGCGTTATTGGTATATGTGTTGATAAAGTAATTTGCATGTATTGGTAACGTAGCAATGGTAAAGTAACTTGCATTTATAATATGACCCGTTCTCCATTCTCTAGATACATAGACAATGAAACACAGGTCCTAACAATCTAACATGAAAATTTATATCAAAAGATCTTCCTGACCCAGATCCAACTTCCTTGCTTCAGACCCAACTCATTCCATTGCCCTGAAGGAATGCATGGACTTTGCAACTTGTCTGGAAGGTCCCAAACCTGCTGTGACTCCCCTGGTCTAGCTGGGAGACTGTCAATGTGGATATGCTGCTCGAAGGCTATATTCAAGCTAAGACACAATAAGTAATACCTAGGTACTTTGGCCCAAATCTTAAAGGGGCCATTGGAACAATAAGCTTGTATTGCACTCAGAAACAAACTGTATGAAGCAATACAGCGGGATGGATTCCCATATTTTTGTTCATGATGGGTAGTATCAACTCCACAGGTAGACTGGGGGGAGTCAACAGCTAGCAACAAAATGCTACATAAGTACAAATATAAGAATAGAGCTCTGGAAATGTGGCCAATGGCCTTTTTGACCTCAATGAGCATTTTTCAGTAGATTTTGGCGAGCTTCAGATAGAGTCAATAAGAAAGCAACTCCATTATCTACCAGTTGTGGATTTTAAATGCCCTGGGCAGTTGAGGGCAAAATAAAATTATAGGGACTGATTTTCCATAGTGCTGGGCACCTGCAATTTCTCCTATCAACTGCGTGAGGTGTTTGCACCAACAATGCTGGAAATCAACAGTATGTGGAAAGCATATGATACAAAGCTTCCTGGCACCTACCTGGTTCCATTACTCTAAGGTCCAGCCCAAAAAAGGTTACATCTTGTAACAGTGAGCACACTTTTATTAGCCCAAGAAAAACAGCATTATCCCTAGAGCTGTTTCTTTGTCATTGCTAGAGATGGAACTTATCTTCCCCAGCCCCTGCTGTATTTCCTACAATGTATCAGCAGATAAGAAGAATGAGCGAACATGTTCTTGTATAGGTAGAAGGAGGGAAAAGGGAGTCCGTACCTCCTTGGAGAGTAACAGTTTACCCACATGGAACATCTGACTCTAACGTAGATAAAAAGACAAGGTGTCTAAATCCTACTTTCTCTCTTGGGTTGGTGCATGGGTGGATCTAGGATTTTGAAAAGGAGGGTCCAGATGATGTGGTGCATCATAACATATAACACAACACATGTTTTTCTCCACTTAAAGAGAAACCAGAAGCTTTACTAAAATGGTAGGGAGCTAGCACTGTATTATTCAGTGGACGATCACAAGAAAAAACATATAACTATTGGAATGTGCACTAATATGCTACAATATATGTGCAGCTTAAAAAAAACACAACAAAGTAGACAGAAATAGTCAAAGGATATTTATTGTATCATCAGTCCTGCTGTCATTATAGTTAAATGTACATCTCTTATTCAGATTCATAAAACAAAATCGAGCCTTCCTGAAAATCTTGAACGTGCCTCCAATACTTCACTGTCAGTCATCTCGACACCTGAGTTAATATCATCTCGGTGAAATTTTTTAGCTAGAGCTCAAAACAGTCTGCAGGGCTATGAAATAGAGGAGGGACATTACCAGGGACTGGCTAACCAACAGTCGTATTGCAGAAGAAGGGATAGTTTGAATAGTGAAGCATCAAGACAATTAAAAAGAATAGAGGGTTCTTACAACTTCGGAGTAGAGAGAGATTAACAGGAATCAAGGAGATGATAATGAGCCGTGAAGTCAATTGACTGTCTCAACACTTCCTGAATAGAAATGCCACTGCCCTTCTCAGGTAGTTACTTTTAATGTTTGGATGGAGCAGGAATCACTGCACCTCTCCTGGATCTACCGCTGGCTTGGTGGGACCTGAAACTTATATTGTCTTAACAATTAGAGATACATTGCTAGGGCATTTGCATTTTCCCTTTAAAAAGCGTTACCATTTCAGAAGGCAAAGCTAGGTTGTGTTGTTGACACTCGATTATACTAATGAACGAGAAAGTTCACACATGCTTGTGTTACTGCATTGAGCCCAGGGGAGTGCTCTCAGACACAACAGCGAAACCTAATGATAAGCTTCCTCAAGGCAATTACAAGTTTAGTGGGAAAGGGAATGCAGTCTGCAATCAACTTGATGGATACTTATGGTGGCAAAAATCAGCAGCAAATCCACTGAAGTCAATGGGCTGACTGCTGTCCTCATTTAAAATGGTGCCTATCTGCTGTGATTCGATTACTTTAATTGAGTCGTGTGATTGAAGATAGAATTTGGCCAATGAGGTGACACTAGCACACCCGTGCTAAGTCTGATGCACTTTGGGCCTAATATAACTACAGCAAAACTTTGGGTGTGCTCATCCTCAAAGATCCACTGAAGTGGCAGAACACAGTTAACACTGGAAATGTAAGAAGCAGGTTCTGTGTCCTGGGCAGCAGGTGCCATATTGGCTGTGGCAGCTAGGCAGGCAGTGGCTGCCATGTTTGTGTCTCTTCCGAGGCAACACTTGGGGTTGATGCCCTAGTCATGCGCCCTCCCCTTACTTATACTATTGAGTTAGACCACCTCTGCTCAGAGGAGTAAGGCTGCTGTTGCCATGTGGCTGTTGGCAGAACATATGTATAGACCTTCTGCGCCTTGGAGTATAGGGTTCAAAGTTGAGTCCACTGGTCCCTAAACTCTAGGCAACAAAATCCTTCATGAGTGAGGCCTACTAGCACTTCAAAATGGCCGGCATGGTCTCAATTCCCATTTCCCTCTGTTACCCCGCACAACAGCTTTTTGGTGACCTGCATAATACTGGTTTCCCACGCTTTATGCAGGTTCTGTATGCGAATTCACTCTTATGCGATGACCCTTTTTGTACCAAAAAGTCATTATATGCGAGGGAAATTCACTCCTTTGTGATTGGTGTGGTGGGAGTCTGCAGACTGCTGCTTTGTGCAGTGCATTGTGGGAGTGACGTGCACCAAAATATAGTCCCCTGCATGGATCTGTGCTCCTTGCTTGTCGTCTGTGCCACATTTCTGTAGTTGCCGTCCCCATTATGGTAACATTCACCACTGCCCAGTGCTTGTGTGCACTGTCTGCTGTTGGCGAGTACCAAAATTGTCTTGTAAGAGTGGTAGAAATAGGTCTGGGGGTCAGTACAGTTGAGGTTTTGGAACATATCCCTGTTTGTTACATTGTAAGGTGGGTTTCCTTTATGCAAATTTGGGTTACGCTCCATTTTCCAGGAACGCATGTACAGCATAAAACAAGGGAAACCTGTATCTGTCTGATCCTGTCCTGACAATTTCCATCTTGGTAAGTGCAGGTTTTTCAAATGTTAGTGAAACTTATTTAAATTTAATTGAAAGGACAGTAACATAACCAAAGGGGACGGAGTGTGGAGCATTGGTTTTATCCTCAAGCTGCCCTGTTACAAAGGCCAGAAAAAATATACTGTTCCTATAGTGACCGTTACAAATAGGTTTTGCTGTGCACATAAATTCTAGGGACCATAGACGTAGATGGGTTGAAAGATAATTTAATTCACCTTCTGTCCCAAGACACAGTTATTTATACTTAAACCACGGCTGGCAGATGCTTGTCGAATTCTCAGTGATGCAGAATCCACATCCTCTGTGGACAATCTATGCCAACAATGAACTATCTTTACAGTTAGGAAGTTTTTCTTAATATCTAACTTAAATCTTTCTTACTACAACTTAAGACTGTTACATCTTGTGGTATCCCCGGGGGACCTGTACAACAGTTTATAACTTTCTTTTTTCCAGTAACTTGTTGCTTATTTGAAGACAGTTATCATATCATATATTTCTTCTCTTCTCAAATTCTTTTAAGGGTTTGTTTCAAAGTCATGTTTTCCAGACCTCTGATTATTTTTGTTGCTTTCTATTGTACTCTGTCTGGCTGGTCTAAGTCTTTCCTGAAGTGAGGTGCTCCAAACTGGACACACGATTCCAGCTGGGATCTTGCTGAGGACCGAGAAGAGGCGAGTGATTATTTTATATCCTCCACATGCCACTCCTGTTTGCACATCTCAGCATAGTGTATGCTTTTTTTTTTTAGTGTAGTGTGATGTTGTTGGCTGATGTTAAATTTGTGGCCCACTGTAGCCCCCAAATCCTCTTCTGCAGAACTGTCTAGCCACTTATTCCCCATTTTATTTTTGTGCAGTTGATTATTCTTACTGAAGCACATTTGCATTTGCCCTTATTTAATTGCCTCTTGTTCCTATGTCATGTTATTTCTCCAAGTGGTCAAAAATTTTAATTCCATCGCCTCTAAAGCAGCATTTTTCAACCCATGGATTGCGACCCAAAAGTGGGTCACAAGCATATATGAAACTGAGTAGTAGGGTCATGAACAAACCTATAAATGGGGTTGCAAATTCTCAGTGAATATGAATAGGGTTGCGAACAAACTTTAAAAATGGATTCTCCTTCACAGGAGAAAAACATGGGAAACCGTGGCTTTTCCCTTGCCGTCTATTAAGAGTTCCAGCCTACAAGGGGCTGCTTGGGGCCCCTCCATGCCCCATACACCCATTCCCCACCCTACATACTAGGGGGCAGCAGGTCAAGAGTGAGAGGTGCTGGGTTGGGGCTGGCTATTGATGTTTACAAATGGATCCTAGTACAAAAAAGGTGGAGAACCACTTCTCTAAAGTACTTGCAACTCCTTCTAGCTTGGTATCAGCCGCACATTTGATAAATACACTTTCTGAAATCTCTCATTGCATGATCCCTGCTACCCACTTAAGTGATCAGAAACTGGTTTAAATCTGTAACAGAAGTTCAGTGCACATAAACCAGTTTAAAAGTAGCTAAAACTAGTTTAAGATAAACCTGTTTGAATGTAGTATCAGACTTAACTGATTTAGGTTAAACCAGTTTATGAAATTTCTGTCCCAGACTCCTTCCTTGTTCAAGTTAACTCACAGTCCTCCAGCATCCCAGGATGCTGTGCAGCCCTCATCTGTGCTCTCTGGTGCAGAGAGCAGGGCTGGCCCTGCCCCTCTGCTCTTTAGCTGGAGTAGTGAGGGCTGGCTCACAAGGGGGCAGGGGTGGGAAACCTGGCTGGGGACCACAGCCAGGTCTGTGGGGGTAGGGGCAGCCCCTGCTAGACTTTCCCAACTGGACAAGAGGGAGCATGGGGTGTAGACGGACAGGCATAGATGGAGGGGAGGGAGAGAGGTTTAAGGTGGCCTTCTACAATCAGGTCACAAAATCATTGGATGCTGGTGTCGCAGAAGAAGTAGTCTCTCTGGACTTCAGGAACGCTTTGACACTGTCTCCCACCCCATTCTCATGAATATCTGGGTGATTGTGGCATTGATGTTTACACAGTCAGATGGGTCACAAATTGGCTAGGGGGCCACACCCAGAGTGGTGGTGGATGGGTCATAATCAACCTGGAGGGAGGTGAGCAGTGGAGTCCCCCAGGACTTGGTCCTCAGGCCTGTACTGTTCAATTTCTTTATTAATGACTTGGACGAGGGGGTGAAAAGCACCCTGTTCAAATTTGCTGACAACACCAAGATTTGGGGTGAGGTGGGCACGCTAGAAGGGAGGGACAGGATACAACTGGACCTGGACAGGTTATGGGGGTGGGCAAATGTGAATAGGATGGGATTCAAAACTGACAAGTGCAGTGTACTGTACTTGGGCAGAAAGAACCAGCAGCATACCTACAGGCTGGGGAACTCCCTTCTCAAAAGCACAGTGGCAGAAAGAGATCTTGGAGTCATCATTGATTCTAAAATGAACATGAGCCGCCAATGTGAGGACGCGGTCAGCAAGGCTAACTGCACCTTGTCATGCATCCACAGATTCATCACAAGCAAGTCCAAGGAGGTGATCCTTCCCCTCTATGTGACACTGGTCAGGCCGCAGTTGGAGTACTGCATCCAGTTCTGGGCGCCACACTTTAGGAGGGATGTGGACAGCATGGAGAGGGTCGAGAGGAGGCCACTCACATAATCAGGGGGCTGCAGGGCAGGCCCTACGAGGAGAGGCTATGGGACCTGAACCTGTTCAGCCTCCACAAGAGAAGGCTGAGGGGGATCTAGGGGCTGTCTATAAACTTACCAGGGGGGACCATAGTGGAATGGGTAAGACCCTGTTCCCCCGAGCGCCTCCTGGAGTAACAAGGAATAATGGCCACAAGTTGATTAACAGTAGGTTCAGGCTAGACATCAGGAGGCACTACTTCACAGTCAGGGTGGCCAGGATCTGGAACCAGCTTCCAAGGGAAGTGGTGCTGGCTTCTACCTTAGAGGTCTTTAAAAGGAGGCTTGATAACTATCTAGCCGGGGTTGTTTGAGCTTAAACTTAGTAGGGGTCATATAAGCCCTGTATTCATTCCTGCCCAGGGCAGGGGGTCGGACTTGATGATCTGCTCAGGTCCCCTCTGACCCTACATCTATGAATCTATGAAATCTCCTCGTCCACCAGCATGGGACTGATCCAGGGTCTGCTTGACAGGGGGCTGGCAGGAGACGAGCGGACTCCACTCCCTCCCACCTCTAGCACAGACTGAGGTAAGCAGTTGATAAAGGGAGGGGGTATAATTCCCCTGAGCCATGGGGGAGAGAGAAAAGGCTGGAGTACTGGGGCTGGAGGGACTGGTCCCCTGCCACCTGTGAGCACAGGGTCCAGACCTGCAGGACCAGAGATGTGAGGTGTTGGCAAAGACCTGGCACAATCATCACATATATGTGCTGGACACAGAGCTAAGGGAACAGGAGAGGGTCCCAGACTGCTTGGACTGGGGTGATCAAAGAAAGCAGAGAACTAGATTTACATTACATAGCAGAACTTGTAAAAGGTGTGAGACTGGGATACCTAAACCAAGACAAAATACAACGAATGCATGAGAGTCCTGCCAAAGGTGCTATAGGAGACAAGTGATACTAAAGTCAAGGCACCCAAGGGGGAGAAGGGGTGCATGTGCGCCTGTAAAACCCCAAGTAGAGGTGAGGCCTGCGGATCTTCACTCCAACACCTAAAACCACCTGCTGATTCCTCAGGAAGAACTTTCTGAATACCTGGCTGCCAGGAGACACTCTCCTCACAGGATTACATAATACTTATGCAGGCTCTCTCTTGTCGTTTTGGTTTGTTACACTCCATTTTAGGTTAGACTAAGCTGTGTGCACTCTCACTGTGTTTTACTGGGCTGTATCTTAGCTTAGGCGAAGATTTTTAGTTGTTCTTTGTTGTGTGCTTGGGGTTGCAAATTGCTGTGTTCATACATGCTCACTTCAGAGAAAGGACTATTCTTATTCAAGCTTTTATGAATTCAGTGCCACTGCCTTTCCCCCCACCCATCCCCTCCTCAACCTGGCCGAGGCTGCCCTTCCCCCTCCCTGACAGTGGGGAGTGGGGGTAGGGGAGGGGGAGAAGCCTGGCAGGCACTGCCCCGCAACTTAGCCAGACCTGAACTGGGGTCCCATGTGTACCAGGGAGGGGATTTAAACCCCCACCCTCCAGCATGCTAGCCCTGGCTGGGGCCTGGCCATACCCCCTCCACTTAAGCAGGGAAGGGGGGAAAAACCTTGGAGCTTCAGTCCCTTCCTTTTGGCAGTGGCTGGCAGGCTGGGAGGTATGCTCTAGTGGTCCCCGGCTTCTGGCCTGAGTCACTACAGGCCAGATCTTCATGGCTGCATTTCCTGAATCAAAAGTGAATGTCTGCTCACTTGCTTCTCAGTTTAATCTCTACAGCTTAAACTGCAAAGACTGAATCGATTCAGCCTCAGGCTTTTTGACTGTCTGTACTTAGCCCTATGGTAAGGATGTGTGGCTTTCAGTGACAAAAATCCAAGAGACAGGCAGAGACAGGTGTTGATGGTCAAGTATTGGATATAGCCAGGGGTTCAGGGACAAACCGATTCAATGCATCTATCAGAAAGTCCTTGTTGGTATAACATGCAGAAAGTCCCAGCCCCATTTTGAAACCCCTTCTCACCTTCTCGGGAATTTAAATCTCCACCTCAGTTTTAATAGCTCCTACTGGCACCTGTGTCTGTGTGCTGCCCTTATGCTGTACTTTTGATAGAATCAAGTCTATCATGTTTTCAAGCAACTGAAGGAATGGATTATAAAGGCATTATTTTTTAAACACCAATATAGTGCACTATCAAGCAAGAAACTTAGCATTAAGATTTCTCTGTGCATCTGTATAGCAGGAATGGAAACTTCCCAGACTATTATATAACCACTGCCCAATTCTGTTCCATGGAAAGAATTGGGAAAGTACTTACAACCCTGAGAACAAGTCTGTGTTCTTGCTTATACAGTTTGTCTGAGATAGTTTAGACAAAAACAATCTCGCCTACACCTAGGAATTGGACTAGATGTCCCTTGGACTTGATGTCCCTTTCAGTGCTATTTTTCTAAGAGTCTATAAATGTATGAATTGCCACTTCTTTTATTTCAAATGTAATTCCTTCGGCTGTTCAAACTGCAGGCAGAAACAAGTTATTTCCAAGAGAGGTCTCTAATCCATTTTATTTTGCTAAGGAGACTGAACTATCCAAGACCAAGTATGTCTGGAAGATATTTGCTGAACAGTTTATAGTGCACATGTGCGTGGTTGGTTTGGGTAAGCAGGCTTTACCCAGTTTCACTGCTATCATTGGGAGTAAACGTTTTGCTCAGGAATGGTGCTTGACTGCCATGAAGATCAAAGTCTTCCACTTCACCTGCTCTTTTGACTGCCAGGTATTATCAATTTTTAGTAGCTGGATGATGTGGCTACTTTTGTTTATGATACCCAGGTCTGGAAATGCTCAGGAATGGCTTTTTGTATTGCCACACATTGCAGAAGTTGCACCTTTTCCTTCAGCGCGATCATGCTGCTGTGACCTCTAGCCTGGAAGGTGCTGGGAATCTACATGTACAACAGCTGCAGGCTACTCATCAAGGGTTTGAAGACCAGTTACACTAGACATCGGTGCAAGTCAGGTATTTATCATATGGGTGACGTTTAGATTTAGTATTTACACCATTAAATAATAAGACTCATTTAACCAAGGGATTATCTTTTATCCTACCTCTTCTTGCAATTGCAACACATACTCATTCTTTTCAAGCACCGGACTCACGTTTTCACCTCTTACATTTCTTTGGGCTATTTTTGGAAGGAAAAGATTTAGAGACCCTTTTAGAAATAGAACTGATACCTCTCCTTCATTTCTAGCTCCTCCAAATTGATGGGAGCCCCCAAGGGCTAGCTTCTGTGTCCTGCAAGGCATTGCTCAAGATCCTTTAGTTTCCAGATCTGAATCTTTTAGCTTCAGAATCGGGCAATTTCCTTTGCACTGTTTTAGCACCATTGTGCTTTTATTTACCTCCACTTGCCTGGAGACTTGCCATTTTAGTTGTAATCTATTGTTTTAATTATTTTCTGTTGAGATGCCTGAAGACCTTGGCGTACTTTGAGACAAATACATTATTTATTCATTAATTATTCATGACTATTAACTACTGACTACAGCACAGAAAAACAATTGTATCGGCTCCTTTACCACTGCACAACCATGATCTGGAAGAACTCTTTCCTGTGGATGGGAGGGTAAGTCAATCAATGTGCTCGTTCATACCTAGATCCCTGGTGAGATGCACAAAAGAGGGTTGTAATGGGACGCTCTGTTTCTTTAAGAAGGTCCTGCACCCGACCTGGGAATCCTGCCCTGATCCCATAGGAGACAAGGGGGGACTCAACAGTACCGGGCCACTGATGCAGGAATAGAAGAGGATCTCCTTTGGGAGGTAGTGCTAAGAGAAAGGGGGACTCTTGGTCTGGTTTTTGTGTGGACAACCAGGTCCAGGGATTTCCTATCAATGGACCTTTAGCTATACGCAGACCAAGATTGTTGAGCTACAGGAAGAGACCCCAGAGCCTAGAGACTATGTGGTCCCAGACTTTATATTCACCAGCAACACCATCTCTGGGCTAAGTAACAAAATGGTCTTAGAGCCTATCCCATATTCCCAACAGTGACAAATTGGCATTCAGATCAAAACTGCCTATAATGGAGTAACACCTATAACACTGCCATTTTGCTGATGTTTCAACCTTCAAGAGGCAAACGGGAAGGATTTTTCAGAATACCTTGATGCCGCAGTCAACATCATCAAAGCACTGCATGAGAACTATGACCAATTCATAAAAGCTGTATAAAAATCTACGAGGAAGAATATCCCATGGGGCTGCCACATGAATTACGTCCCAGGCCTCACTCCACAAACCACTGGCATATATACAATCTACAGGTGATGGTATAAGCTAGACCCTTTTTCCTCAAACACCATCACCGCAGGTGAGGAGCTCATGTTAGTCATCACAGAAGAATGCAGGAAATCCTGGCACACCTGGATTGAGTCAACTGATATGACACACAATAATAAAAAGGCATGGATAACAATAATTAAACTAAGTGACAATCCATGAAAGGGAGATCAACATCATAGTGCCACTGCTAACCAAATTGCTCCCCAGATGCTTCTCAATGGAAAAAGTCTCAGCCAAAAAACCGAACAACCCAAAAAACAAAAAAAACAGACAGGAAAAGTACAAGTACTTTAAAGACCTGGGTTTTACTAGCCCCTTCTTAATCACCGAGCTGAACACTGGTATTAATGCATTGGAGGCCAGGAAAGCAGCTGGCCTTGACAACATATTTACTGGACAAATCAAACAATTCAGACCCCAGACTAAAGAATGGCTCCGCTGCCTATACAGCTCATCCACAGCCAGTCAAAAAATCCAAAGATATGGCAACATGCTCAGGTAGGCTAGGGACAGAAGTTGCACATAAATCAATTTAAGTTATCAGAAACTGGTTTAAACCTGGAATAGAACAGAAGTTCAATGCACATATGCCAGTTTCAAAATGGCTGAAGCTGGTTTAAGATAAACCCGGTTGAATATAGTATCAGACTTAACTGATTAGGGTCAAACTGGTTTATGAAACTTCTGTCCCAGACCCCTTCCTGGTTCCAGTTAAATCACAGTCCCCCAGCATCCCGTCTGGCCCCGGGTTGTGCTGTGCTGTCTGCTTCAGCAGAGAGGGGCTGGGGGGAGGGAAGGGGTGAGGCAGGAACTGCCCTGCCAGCAAATTGTGGCTAATGTCTGGGGCCAGGGAGGGGGGTTAAACTTCCCTTCCCCTGAGTACAGAGCTGCCCTGCCTTGCTAAAATCTTACTGTTGGCTGTGACTGTGGATTACAAATCCACACCTGAAAGCAGGAAGAGGAAATCATGAACAACCCTGCAGAGTCCTGCTGCTGTGATTGCGGACTGCAAATCCCTTCGGGGCAGCAGGAAGGGGAAGCAAACACACATCCCATGCTGGCTATGTGCCAGAGAGCCATGCTGTAGCACCCTGTGCCCCTCCCCACTGCCCTGGCTTCTCTCTTGAGCCACTGTAGGTTGCATTTCTTGAATCAAAAGTCCAGTTGTGTCTGCATTTGAGATTAACCGGCAAAGACTGAATCAAGTCACCCTTGGGCTTTTTGACTGTCTGTACTTAGCCATAGTGGTGCTCCTGAAGCCAGGGAAAGATCCATCTGACCCAAAGAGTTTCAGACTTGTCTCTCTGCTATGCCACACATATACAAATTGTATGAATGACTGATATTGAACTAGCTGCCCCATACATCTAATCCCTGAACAGGGTGGCTTTTGCCTTGGAAAATCAACAATGAGCCAGCTGCTCAATCTAACTAAACATAGGGAGGACAGTTTTGAAAGAGGCCAAATCACCAGAGCTGTGTTCATTGGCCTAACAGCCGCTTATGATACAGTTAACCACTGAGAACTCTTCCACAGGCCCCTAGAAATGACAAAAGATTTACACCTGACAGAGCCAATACAAACCCTGCTTGAAAATAGATGTTTTTTGTCTAACTGGATGGGAAGCAAAGCAGACAGAGGTGAAAGATTAATGGCCTCCCCCAAGAAAGCATATTTGTACCCAAAGTTAGCCTG
This sequence comes from Crocodylus porosus, assembly GCF_001723895.1. Classification (NCBI taxonomy): domain Eukaryota; kingdom Metazoa; phylum Chordata; order Crocodylia; family Crocodylidae; genus Crocodylus; species Crocodylus porosus. The sequence goes on along the minus strand of NW_017728910.1, from coordinate 18,861,799 downwards.
GTTCCACAAGCTTAATTTAGATACTGGTTTGACCACATGGTCTTTCTTCTTACTGTGCTCCCATTTTCTGTTGGGTTTTTTCCCCCCACAAAGGTCAATGCAAATGTTTTGCTCTATCAATGTTCATGAATTCCATTTTTTAAAGGAGTATCTCCTGACAATAGATTCTTTCCCATCCCATTGAGTCCTTAACATGGCCATGCAGACTGTCAGCCCAGGTGCTAATAAAAACCAATGCTAGTAATTGTTTTGTGAGGGAGAGGCTTCTCCATCAAAAACTAAAGATCCTGAGTTTTGTTACTGGAGTGTCATCAGCTGTTGATGATTTTGATCGCTATAAGAGAGAGCCTGACTCATATCCCAGATCCTATTGCACATGAATGTTGTTAGACAAGAACATGGAGGAAACAATCTCCCAAACCAAAATCTTGGTTGCCACACACACACTCTGTTACTTAGAGGATGGAGATGTGTTTTGAAAGCTCGGAGTAGATCCCAACTTTGCATCTTTAGCTCCGGCTGTGATGCAGCAATCTGGGTGAGGGGAGCTCCCCAGTCTCACCCCAGCACATGCAGCAAGCTATGCAGTTGTGCATGCACACGTGTGTCTGAGATCTGGGCCAAGCACTTTTCTCCTTTGTACTTGCTGATGAAGGATAAGTCACTACTGTTAGGAAAGAGTCCTTCAAAGCCTGTTAAATAGTATTCCTAATGACATTTAGTTTTAAACAAGGTGTTTTTGAAGCCTAGGTAAAGATTTACAGCTGTGTAAGTTTTATTTTTTTTAAAAACCGCAATAATTGACATTTGAATTTTTTTTTTTTTTTTTTTTTGCTTCAGGGAAAGCCTCCTAATTCGTTAATTGATTGCTTAATTGGTCAGAGAGGGTGAAATTCCTCAAGTGAGGTTGGTAGTGGGCCCAGATTTATTTTTTGAGGCAGAATCTCAATTGAATTTAGGGAGAACAGAGTATTTTCAGATAGAGAAGACAAAAACAGACTGCAGCACACAGTGCCTAGATTTTTCTTCCCCAAAGAGAGCTAATTGTATAAAGGGCTTAGTCTCCTGACAGCCCTATTTGTTTATGTACTTCTGGAAGTAGAGTCACTCAGCCCAGGGAAATCAAGTTCCAGGCTGCTGGGCACCACCTTGACTACCAGATCCCATGGGAGGGCTGAGAAAGTCTCCAGTACCTTGGGGATGTTCCTAAGAGCTTTGAGACAGAGGAAAATCTCTTGACAGCGGCCCCATGATCCCATCAGACTCCCTTGGGACCTTGTGGTCACCACAATGCTCAGCTGGAGGGGAACATTGCATCTAGGACAAATGACTGTTTCACTGTTCAAGGAAGTGAACTTCTTGGCACCGGGATAGGGATTTTCTGCTGACAAGTCCTAATGCAGAGTTCATTAGTACGGGGCACAAGTTGAGTGCGGGGTGGGAAATTCCAGCATTGGCAGGTTAACTCAAGCATGCTGCATTGCTATCAGTTTCTCTAATGGAAGACAATTCAATTACTGGCATGGTGTAGCCCTATAGCGCGAGCTTGAGGCTACTATCAACTTTTCCTTTGCCCTTGCTGCTGGTAAAACTCATTCTTTGCCTCAACAACTTCAAATGAAAGTCACGGTGGTTCCCCTTTGCAGACTCTCTGCCCTGCCAAACCTGGACGTGCACGCTTTTCCTATGAATACCACCAGACTGCAGCAAAGTTTACTTTGAAATGCCAACTAGACTAGCTTACAGTCCTCTCCAAAGCTGTTTTCAAACATAGTTGCAGCCCAGAACAGTTGTGATAGATTTTTGTATCCACGTAAGCTGGTGAGGTAAATATGTCACAAACATGGTAAGAAAATATTCTCAGAAGGCTGTAGCCCACTGGGATACTTGTTGGGCATTTTACCCCATAGATCCTACTGGCACAGTTTCTTAAAGTCAGTTCTCCATCATCGACATCTTTTGGGGTAAATTCCAGCTATTTGCTCTAGCTCTGGTGCAGCTCTACCAGTGATAGGAACCGTGACAGGAGTAGTGTAGTGGTAGAGTGGTACAGACTAGTTTCGCACCATCATTGCATCTGTATGAGAGTTTTAGAAATGCTCCAGTACTTATTCTCCCTAGCGCCTATAGGGCTGCACTAATGTTGTAGCAGCAGCAAATGATTTTCGTGACCAGCTGGACAGCAGCACAAGGAAGAACAAACAGGATCTGTCTTCTAAGAAAGTTGGGGGATGACCCCCCCGCCCCACCGGGCCAAGCAGACATTGTTGATGCTGTGCAGGAGCTGGCCCTGAGCTGACATTAAATGTTGTCCGAAAGCCAAGTGATGTGCTGAGCAAAATGTGCATGGCTGGTAGCTTCAGCTGTAATACTCTCTTGGACATCAGAGGTGTTAATTTATGCCCCCTAATTTGTTTGCCTGTGACTGACTGTCTCAACCCCATGTCCATGTCACATTAAATGTAGGTGCAAAGTCTATGACCAGCTAGACTGGAAAGGGAAGCAACAAGAGCACAGCATGCTGAAGCCTCCTATTTAGCTTGGATTAGTAGGATATCATACAGCAGCTTGCTGATTCCTTATTATTAAATAAGTGCAGAACATTGAAGGCTGTACCATGTGAAATTGCATAGAGACTAGCACTGCACAGACAGCAATAAACCATACCATTCATTTATGTAAATGAGTACCCCATGCATTATCATCTTACGTTATCATATAAATTATCACTTTTGCTATACCTCCCAACGGTCCTATAATGCTTAATAAAGCTGTTCCTGGCTGTGTGAGTAAGATTGTTGGACCATTGTGAAACCCAGCCCTACACATTGCTTTTCATGTCATAAAAGTGCAACATTATTCTGACAGCTTTTCCGTTTGGTGCCCCGATGCCTGGAATACGTCCAAGGCACTCTAGCCTGCACCTGCGAGATGAGCAGACCTAATCTAACTGTGCATCTGTCTATTCTATGTCTGATGTCGCTCATAAATAAAGAAACGTTTCAGGCTGACATCTGTAGAAACAAGTTTTTACAGGCATCCCTGAAACAGATATTGAAATCTCTGTTTAGAAGAAAGAGTGGGGGAAAAAAAGGGTGCCTACCTTTGATGTATGGCTGTCATAGTAAAAACAAACTTCTCCCATGGAAAGGGGGCGAGAAGGTAAAAGTTTATTCAGACAAGTAGATTGGCTATATGAAAAAACGGTAAGCACCGCAGGGGAGGAAAACACTCCTTCAGAGATTTCATCATGCATCATGTGGGACAAAAGAGCCATTGAAAAAGGTTTTAACACAACTCAGTTAGGATGATGTTGCTTTCAACAGGTCTTGCCAAAGTTTTAAACCCACAAGCTTCCTTTTTAAATGTTAGAATAATGCAGGGGTGGATCATCCATTGTCTGCTCAAAACAACCGCAAGTGATTGAAAGTGGATCGTGTCTGGGGAGTTTGCTGTTTACTTAATGTGGTTTTGACAAACAATGTCTCTACCTGAATCCTCCCTCCGTCTTCGTCGGCCAATAAAATATACGCGCCTGACGCAAAGAGAGACATAGCACCAGCGAAAGAAGAACTTTGTAGGTAGATCCATGTGGGCATAACTCACAAACAAAACTTATTGTTTCTTGCAGTCTATTTCTGCCCGGTATAATCTTTCAACAAAGAAAATAATAATGGGTATGGAAACAAATGGCCTTTTGTCAGCAGGGCACCTGCAGTTGCATGGATGGTACTAAGTTAACAGAACTTGGCAGAAAAATGTAAGTGATGATTGGAAAACCGTACTTACTGAGGCAGTGAGTGGGCTTTTCTTTTTTTGTATCAGTGGTGTTACAAACACTGTTTAGTCCATTTAGCTTTACAGAAAGAGAGGCTGGCCATGCTGGGAAGAGACAAGAGCTCTCTTAATCTGTAGGACCCCTTTAGTGCTCCTTCCCCTTTCATTCCCTTTTCATCCCCTCACAGCTAGCTGGATCCTGGGCATTTCTCACAATCACTGGGAAAGGTGATGATAACAGTACAATCCCGCCTGTGGTTTTGTGATGATAACACTAAGATCCAGCTTGAGATCACTGCATTAGCTTAATCCATTCTTTGGATCAGGTATAAACAAACCCCGCTGACTTGTGGCAAGTGAAAATCCTTGGCTAACGGCACTGACTGTGTCAAATCCCAGGTGGGTAAATGCATTCAGCTTGCCCAAAACAGAACTCTTGTTAGAGGCAATGGCTTTTATTAGACCAACTAGATAGTTGCAAAAAAAAAAAGTACTACTTTTTTGCAAGCTTTCAGGCTCATGTACCCTTCCTCAGGCAAAGGAGAATGCAAAGACTGTAAAATTTCTCCCAGCTAGAAATGAAACGTTCATATCGCACAGGGGAATTGAAGGATGTTATAAGTTCCCCTGGGTGGAAAAGTTCAGCTTGCCCAGAATTTCCCTGCAGCTTCCAAAGTCTCGCGTGGTCCTGTTGGTTTGCAAACAATCGAGGATAAAGACAAGGCACACAGGTACAAGACACCGATGAGAGCGTGTGTGCGCTGGGGGCGGGGAGAAGAGTGTGTGGAAGAAGAGGTAACGGTGTAGTAAGCAGAAGGCTCAAACTTGCCCCCCACTTACAAGGACTTTTATTTTGACATTGGTTCTTCTTTCCTTTATACCACATTTAAAATCTCCAAATTGATTTTCATAAATTATTTTCAATCTCAGACTTTTTTTTTTGGCCGGGTTCTTTAACTCAAAGCTGGCTTTTATGTAAGAAAATGAAATTTACCCAGTGATTAGTTTATCAGCGTAATCTGATCACTGATGGCGTTTGGGAAGAAAATTGTAGCCGTGGTATTAAATCATTTTCAAAAGCCGATTACTCTGCGTGTGTAATAACTACTTTTCCCAATGCCTTCTACTACGCCTAGTACGCACCCTAATTCGTATTAACGGCTCCAGAGGAGCCATCACAGTTTGTCACGAAGTAATATGCATTTAAAAAAATGCTCAGATAAAGATTTACATGATAAACCTTAATGACTCCAGAGTGCATTATCAGTTATCACACAGTCCCAGAAGCAGTCACTCACTTCTGGCAAACTAGGTAATTCAGAGCAGCACATGAAAAACTTCAGATCAGAATGAAGCGGTTATTCAGCCACTTTCTATAGGATTTATTTCCTACATTTAGGGGCACTTTCCATCTCATCATTTGTTGTGGAAGTGGATGCTCCATGCACAGAAAACGTCACTATGATTCTATCAAATGGAAACAACCAGTTAAATGCGAAAGCCCCCTATTTATCTTGTACTTTAATAACTGTCTTATATCCCTGGCAATATTTTACCGTGATTGTCCTGCCAGCCAGGCACTAGTTAAGATATCAATATAAACAATGCCTAGCTGGGAGGGCAATATCTATGAAATATTGCCAGGGAGATAATAAAGTTACTGAGATGAAGTTTTTCAGTCATGACCAAACCAAAGGCTAAGCTAAGCGACAGCTTCCTTAAAGCTAATGGAGAAATGAATACTGTAAAGAAGTGAAGCTAACAACTACATCTCCCTAGCAAGAGGAGATGAAAAGATAACCGTGAGGATGAAAAATAACATGGTTGTAAACTGGACTGAGGATTTTTCTGTAATGGGACCCTGTCCTACAGGGAGTTGTATAAGGCAATAGAAAATATACAATATGGCGTAACAAATCCATCCTTCCAAAAGGATGGGCTAACTGACCAACCAGGTACTGTGGTCCAGAGAGACATTCAAAAATGCACTTCCACTTCCAATGCATAACTTACTGGGACAATTCAAATGCTTAAAGTACATGCTTAGCTTTTTCACTGGATTGTTGTCTGAGATTTTCTTCCTGTTGCTTCCTGAATAAAAATGGAGTTGATATGTTGCCTTGTTTACAGTTGATCTTGGCAGGCCAGGCCTCTCTTGGTCTGCTATCTGCTACCATGTAAACCAGTTCAGCCTGTTTCCACGCTCGGGTTGCTGGCAACTAAACTGGCACCCCCGCCTGGGCTAGCTTGGGTGAGGATGGTGTGCGGACACCTAGCAGGACCAAGACCTGTCAAAAGGCATATGAGCTCCTGGCAAGCCAACGGCCGTCCATACCTGGAGAGGAGATTGGCATCACCAGGTCACTTTGCCCAAAGAATCACCACTGATGTACAGCATCTAAGGTGCCCCAACAGTCGCAGCAGGCTCAGGACTGACTTGACTGATTTGATTTTGGGCTGAGCCAACAATAGCACACGTATGGAAATATAACAGTGCAACCCCAGTCTGTATACACAGATTTCTAGGGCTTCTCTACTTAGGTGCAAAAGCCTGTATAAATTACTATTTCAAGGCCTATATTTGTCCCAAGAGCTGTTATTTAGCCGGTCACAAGCATAGCTTTTATAGAACAAAACCCTCAACAAACTGAGAAGAGAGAGGGAAAGCCACATGCCCATACTTGTGATTAAACTGGTATAAATCCAGGGTAATTTCAGAGCCGGTTGAAAAATAAGTGGGTGGCAATGAAGCCTAAAATATTTCACCGAATCCCTTCATGCCACCTCCATTTTTCTGTGGAGCAGTTTGAAAATGTTATGTTTCCCAATTGTCTCTAGGGCTCTTGTCTCCCATCAGTTTACAACTCTCACAACTCCTGAGCCATCATAGGAGTTTCCAAACTTCTCTGAAACTTGGGAGCAATTGCTTTTCTGCAGGAAGTCAGAAGCGTCTAATTATTCTCATACTTTCAGGACTTCCACCTCCTCTGTGCATCATCTGCTGTATCTCTTTTGAAGGCTGGACTATCTTCCATGACTCGTGGCCCTGTCTCTTTGAATAAAGAACTTGTGTCTGTATAGGTAAGGGTACCTCACTGCAATACAGGAATGGATGAGATGTGAGAGACCAGGTTTTAGGTGCTACACATTTCTGGATGCTTTAGTGCCAGAGGATCGGGACAGGCTGGGGGGGAATTCAGAGAAAGGCGACAAAGACAGCTGATCCCTGGTGAGGCCCCGGTGTGAACAAAGACAAAAAGAGTGGAACATACTTAACCTGACCACCATTATGGAAGGGATCTCTATCTACAAGTGCCTAAAGGATATTACCACTAAAAACTGAGAACTACCTGCTTGAAGTCATCAGGGGAGGGGGTATAAGAAGGAAGAACACTTTGAAAGTGACTGAAAGACACTTTCATCGGAATAGCTGACATGCTCGTCAATGGGAACATCTATTAGACTCTTTCAAGGCACGTGGTGGGGAAGTGTAAGTCATTCATAATTAAGGCCGACAAAGCAGCAAACAATCCTGCTCAGCCAGGGGGCTGAACAAAGGGCTGATTCTAACAATGCCATTGTTCTCCTCTGCCCGGCTGCCTGGATGCACATTGCAGTGGATGCAGTACATGTACAACTTGCAACTCTGGTGAACAACTCTCTGCAGCTCCAGTCATTTCTCATTATCTCTTGAACTGCTGAGCAATTACTATGGCAGAATCATATATAACTGATTAGCCCATCAGTGAAGAGCACCTTGGGGCTGCTCTACTCAACCATCCTCACATCCCATGATTTGGCTTGGGTAGACTTGGCCACAAGATCCACCAGGGGGGTAGAGCATTAAATGGAAGAATTAAAGAAAATTGCAAACATGACCAGGCTCAGTAAACATCACCAGCTGGAGGAAGAACCAGAAAGAAAACACACTCCCTTGGCTAGTTCGTTTTGCAATTGACCTCCTAGTTCTTGTTCTCAATTTTTCATTTAAAAAGGCTTGATTAGATATGGGAGGCAAAAGAGAATATTTGCAACTGCAACCCTGTGCTGTCTGGAAATAAACCCTAATGATAGCCCCCAGAGCAGGAGGTATAAAATAGACGTCCCGGAGCAGGAGAAAATGTGCTGCGATGAGTTTGGATCCCAGTGCTGATTGCTTCACACCTGGACTTAAAAGTGAACAGGCGGAACAAGAGCCATGAACCAAATCCAAAGTGCCGCCTCGCTGACTAGCTCAGCTGTGGGTAGAAATCTCGGTCAGGCTTCACTGGCGACCGGCTCTTCCTGCCAGGATGCCCGACACTGACATGAAAGCTGCAAAAAGCAGGCGAGGTTTTTTTTTTTTTGGTTTCTTTTTTTTTTTTAAAGAAGTGATGTTTGGCGTGCTCTGAATGAGCAAGGTCAGGTCCCTGACTGCGTGAAATGGAGCGGTGCTACCTTTCTTATTTTAAATAAAAATAATGGTCGCCGAGCTGTTTTTAATGATGTTTTGCCCAGCCGCAGCTGACCAGCTGACAGATTTCAGCTCTCATGGCCTATCTAAGAAATGCTGTACTGGGTCAGACCTGAGGTCCAGCTAGCCCAGTATTGTCTTTCTCATAGTGTCCGTGAAGTTGAAAGGACATTTGCCGTGAAAGAATAGTTTTACATGGCACTCAGATTTTAAAGTGCCTGGGATAGGAAGGTATGCTTCAGTATCCCCATTTTAAAGACAGAAAAAAGACCATAAGACCATGGAGCAGGAAAGTAGCAGAGTTTGGAAGCCACCCTAGCTCTCCTGATTCCAAGTCCATATTGCATAGATACATGCACAGGCACTAGAAAATGACCCTGGCTTACTTTTGGGCCAATCAAATGTCCTCTGGCAATGAACAATATGCCTGTGAGCAAGGCTGGGGTAGTTTAAAATGATTATGAACTCCCTCCCATGTGTTGTGGGGCACCCTGGCATAACATGCTGACATAAGCTAAGTACAGACAGTCAAAAAGCCAGAGGAAGAATCGATGCAGTCTTTGCAGGTTAGCCTAAGCTGCGTAGATTGAACCCATAAGCAAGTGAACAGACCTTTACTTTTGACGTTGGACATGCAGCCTTATGCCTGCAGTGGCCCAGGCCAGAAATTGGGGGCATGCCTGGAGCAGAGGTACAATGCATCCTGGGATGCTGAGAGACAGTGAGTTAACTTGAATCTGGAGGGGGATCTGGGACAGAAATGCAATAAACTGAATAACTTAAATCAGTTAAGTCTGACACTACATCCATCCAGGTTTATCTTAAACCAGTTTTGGCCACTTTGAAAATGGCTTACGTGCACTGAACTTCTGTTATGTTACAGATTCAAACCGATTTTCAATCACTCGTACAGCTTTTTGTGTAATTTGTGTCCCTAGCCATAATGCCCCCAAGCGGTGCCCTGTCTGTGCCCGAATCACCTGTGAAATCCAGGCCATAAACTTACTGGTACCTTTCTGCATAGTGCATATCACAGGGTGTGATTAGAAGTGGGAACACTGCCTTCACCTGAGCAGAACTGCCCCGGGGTCCAGGTGAGTTTATGTTCCCATTACCACTGGAGTGGTACATTTATAAGACATTATACTTTTACAGAAGAAGTGTAGTGGTTTCTATGCTAAGACATGTCTATGTGGCACAACGAGCTTTTCAGGGTAAATTAGTCCCAGTAGAGGGCTGTGCTAACATGGCTACATGGCTTCTGATACTGTTGTAACTAGAGGTGGGCAAAGAGGGAGCAGATTGAGAATAGGCCTCTGGGAGCCTGCACGGGGGGACACGGTTGGGGGTTGCTGAAGCTGTTGGGACGGATGGGGGGACCTGTGCTGCAGCAAGCAGGAGCAGCAGTCCAAGCACCGCCATCTCCGAGTTCCTGCTAGGTCAGGAGACAGCGACCCCGTCACCAGCAGTAGCAGCAGTGGGGCTCCAGGAAAGGTAAGACTTGCTCCGAACCCCTCCTTCTCTCCACCTGCCACCAACATCCCCCGACCTTCCCCTCTGAGTAACAAAACAGGTATGCCTCTGCCTAGATCACACAGTGGCAGCAAGGTCCGGTGCTCAGGGGGGTCAGAGGGAAGTCGAGGAGAGTTTGCAAGAGGCCGGTGGGTGAATCCTGAAGTCCCTATCAGGGCCACACTCCTATTGCCAGCAACGCAGCAACCAGCGGGAGTTTCACCTGAACAGCAGTGAAGGATGCTGGCTGGGTCCGTTCCTCGCTTCTACTGGTGTGTTTATAAAAAGGCTAAATGTGCATTTGCATGAGTGTAAATATGGGTTAAAGCTGAAAACACTGGGCTGCCTCCAAATGAGCTGTAGCAGTCATTTGGGTAAATAATATATGACGATTGTTTTGTTCCCCTCTGTTTCTTGTTTAGGAACATGAGAGAGGAGGGCTATTAGTGTTTATAAAAGTGACAGACTGTCAGCCGTGCCAGAGCTTTGTGCCCAAGAGCGAGGAGCTGAGCTGACTTCTGTTTTGATGCAGCTTGCTGGGGAAGAAGTGCAGTCCTGCCTTTGCACTGTGGTCCCAGTTTTCTGCATGCTCGTGCTCTCCCTCGCTCGTGCCAGGATGGTCCAGGCCCTCTCTCAGCCAGGGCCAAGCTGGACACGAGATCAGAGAGAGTTTGTGGCAAGTAGCTCGAAGTTGGTGGGTTAGCAGCTGTTTGGTCCCTGAGAGGCGCTGGACAGGGGCCTGCAGGGAGAGGTGAGGGACATGCCATGGGGGAGGTGGATGAGCATCTGGCTAGGTTTTGCATGCTCTTTCTAGCCGTGCAGGAGGAGGAAGACAAGTCACCTCACTTCCATTGAAATCTGGCTGTTTCTAGAAAATGAGTTCTCTCCTGGAGAAAAGTTTGACTTTTTTGAAGACCAAAACTACCGAATAGAAAAATGCTCGGTTCATATCTTCGTCCTCCATAGCATCTACTATTCCTGCCGCTGTCAGAGACATGATATCGGGCTGCTTGGTTATTGGGTTGAGCCAGTCTGGCACTTTTCACATTCTTTACAAATGAATATTTTTTTTTAGATTCAGAAATGCTGTTACCGTGTCTCCCAGATGCAATAATTTCAGCATCTGGTACATGTATTCCTCTACGGACCAAGCTTTCTAGACCAACGAAACCTCCTGGGGTGCATCAGAGTTGCCTCCCTCTTGCTGAGGTGCTGTGGTGCATCGTACAGAGACCCTGGCCATTTGCAGCAGAAGAGATGTCATCTCTGGGGAACTTGTATGAGGTTGACAAACTGCATATCAAGAAGGCAACACAACAGCATCTCCACAAGGAACTTTTTCAGTTTTGGGCCATAAAATATACATTTCAGGTGTTTGGATTTTTTTGGGGGGGGGATGGAAGCTTTTTTGTGGAAGCAGATGCTTTTCACTGAAACTCTGGTTTACTGTATTTCAATAAAAGATAGGGTGAGCAGAAATATTGCTGGTGAAGTTATTCCCTATTGAAAGAAGGGTCAGATTTAAAAAGGTAGAATATAGAGAGTGACACAGGGCAGAAATGATTGATGAAGGCTTAAGAAGGCTGCAGCAAGGGATGGAAGGGGTATGTGTTTTAACCCTTTGGTCAGGCCATCCTGGCTTCCAAGGGCTGTTTCCTATGCAAGGCATTGTGCACACTTTTACCTACAGACCTGCTTTTTCCACTAACGTGTAGCTAATTTATGTGCTGTTTAATTTGTAAATTTAGTTATGAATCAATAATTTATGTGATGAATTTGCCATTTGCTGTTCACGGATCGTCCATGAGCTGACCTGGCTTTCCTTATTATCATTATCTAATATTTATATATCAACAGTATCTGAAGGTCCCTGTCAAAAACAGGATGTCATTGTACTGGCTGGTCTAAAAATACAGAGGCAAACACAGTACCTGTTCTGAAGGGCTTACAGTCGAAAGAGAAGACGAAAATTACATATGTGCATTTTTTATTTTGTACACACGCATGCATGTACATGCACATGGGCACACACTCCCCCTCCAGCTTTAGCCTACTAGATACATTAGTACTTAAAAAAAAAAAAATTCCCACCTGCCCTACTGCCCCCAGCATAAATGGGTCTTGAAAAGGGAGCTAAGTGTATTCCTTAAAATGAAAAGCTCTACTTTCCTTACTGCACATTAAAAAACAAATCTGAGTTATAGTTCTTGGCCTGTATAGTATCCTCTTCCAAGTGTGTTGCTTTGCTTAGTTGTAATTGCTCAGACAAACTCCGTGTCACTATGCCTGTTTCCTAGCTAGATGAGCATGGAGACAGTTTTAATACTAAGTAGTCATGCCTGAAAACCTGAAGTTCACTTTTCACCCATACCAAGGAAGACAGACTTTGTCCTAGTTTTCATACAAATGACTCTGGTCATTACCCTGCCATTTTTATATTCACTTTGACGTTATCCTTATGTAGTCAATGTGGAGACAGAAAATCCAGAAGAACAAACCAGAAAAACAAGTCTGGAAGGATTTTCACAGGCCTAATGATCTGCATGCAAACATCGGTATTATTCACAAACGCATGTACCACGTCCCTACCGTCTTCCCCTTCAATTGCCACTTTAAAACACACCTGCCAAATGCTGTCGGCACATTATCACCCTCACCAAAAACTGCATTAAGTAGAGTGACGACAGAAGGTTTTACAAAGGGCTTGCATTTCAGAGAGGGAGTGGAGATTTACATGGGCAACACGAATATTCTGAATAATATTTAATGCTAACAAATTAGATTTTGGAAGGGATATGTAAACCACATGCTTGAGGGTTGAAGCTAATCCCTGGATGTTAGGAACAAGGGCAGGTTATCCTGGATTTGGCAGTTGTGGGATTACTAGCATCCTTCTATCGAGCTTGATACCAGACAATGTGGAAGATACAGTCCATCTAGTTTAGGATCCTTTGCCTGATCATAGATAGCAACTTCTCAACAAGAATGGTTTGCAGCCTGGTGGACTATGGCAGGGTAGAAGTTGTAAGAACTGGGTGAATGTAAGGGGAAGGATCGTGTGCATTATGGTTGAATTTAGGCCACCTAAATTCCTGCCTTTGCTACGGCCTGCCAATGAGACCTCAGGCAAGGTACTTAATTTGTGTGTCCTTGTCCCCATCTATGGTCTGAAGGTAATGTTGTTCCCATCAACTCATGAATATTTCTTAGCAAGGTATCGCAGGGCACTGAAGTGCCCTGCACCTAGGAAATGGTACAGGTGCCAGTTGCCAAGGCAACTGCAGTTTGGTCACCTGACTGGACGGGGGCAGGGCCTGGCTTATATAAACAGCCTAGGCTGAGGCCAACCAGGCAGGTCCCCACTAACATCCCAGGGAAAAGGAGCTCTGCTGGAGTATGCAGCCTAGAGCAGCTTGATGGCCTGATCAGCTTCGGCTTGAGGACTGGGAGGAGAAAGCCCTGGTAGGGACTTGAGTGAGGTTTAGCCAGAGGGCTAGAGGTTGCGTTTTAGCCAGGAGGCTTGGTTTTGAGTTGTAGCCGATTGGCTTATGGTTTTGCTTTGTTGTTACACCGGAGGACCGGGTGAGGCTGTAGGGGTTGGAGGAGGCCTCATAGGAGCTCCCCAGTAGCGTGGGGGGTCCTGGCGCTACATCTTGGGGTGTATTGACCCTGGCCCCAGCGTGGGCAGAGTCGTGAGGGAAAAGCCCCAGTGAGGGCACAGGCGAGAAGCCCCAGTGGGGCACAAGACCCGAGAAGGCGGTATGGGGGCCAGGCACGGCTATGGCCACCTGAGCCTTGGTGAGGAGCCCAGGGGGCCGCAAGACCCGAGAAGGGGGTCTGGGAGCCAGACATGGCTACGGCCACCTGAGCCTCAATTGTGGGAGGCCCCAGTGTGGGCAGGATTGTGAGGCGAGGCCCCAGTGGGGGCAAGAGCCGTGAGAGAAGCTAGGGGGTGCCCGTGAGGGCGCAGGCAGACAGTTGAGAGAGTCCAGGGAGTGTCCGTGAGGCAATGGAGACAAGGCAGAGAGCCCGTGAGGGCCCGGGTGACTGTAGGTTAGAGTGCACCGTATCACCGAAGGCAGGGCACGGACTGGGATATTTCAGGGCACCGTGCCAAAGAATGTAAAAAGGCAGCCTCCCTTTTACTACGTTAACATCAAAGACATGGCGGACGAGATAGAGAGGGTGCATTGAAACCGATTTGGCATGGTAGGTAGGGGGGCGCTAGGGGAGTTCACGGCACCCCTACGTCCCATCCTGCCACACCAGGGCTTTTTCTTTTTACACATTTTGCATAGTGATTAAGCCCACAGAGCCCTGATCTTAGCTGAGGGATCTAGGTTGAACTGATCAGAATTTCTACTACTTTGCATTTTCTGGCTGTTGGTTTCTGTGTATTTAAGTTTCACATTCATTCCTTTTAAATAATTAATCTTCATGCCTTTGGTAGGTTTTTTTAAACCACAAGGGAGAATGTGGAATTACCATAAGGCAAGATCTTTTCACGATGTCGGCCTAACCCAAAAGACTAAATTAGGGTTAATTAATGATGAACCGCTGCTTTCATGAACTATGTGCTCCTCTTATGCACAAAGATTTGGCAGAGACAATACAGCATGAAACAGCACACATCTGAAATCTCAGGAGTTGGCGAGTTGCTGTCAGATCTAATTTGTGACTGTTTTCTGATGTCTGAAAATACAACAGGTATTGGAGGAAAAAAGATGAGGAAAACTCTATTTGAGGAGAACTCTATTTGCCTAAACAATGACTTCTATCCATGCATGTGTAAGTGTTAGAAATGTAAAATATAATACTATATACCAGGGGAATGAATATCTGTCTTGGGAAATATGTCTGAGAGTCTGTAAGGCGCAGACTACTTAAGGGAATGAAGATTTTTCAGTAATTTGCATGAAATGTTCTGAATGAAATTGTCGTGCCTCAGGATTTATATTGTACTACACTGAATCCTAATTGCGAGTAATAAACTCTGAAAGAACAGCTTATAGTCTGATTCCAGGGACACTGTAAATATACCCCCCCCACACACACCTCTGAAAGCCTGTGACAATGAAAGAGCAAGAAAAAAATGGCACAGTTCTTATTTGCCCCTTCTACCCTTTCGGTTACCCAGCCAGGGGAATATTCTGCTTCTCTTTATCCAGAGTCAATTAGGTTGTCTGTATGAGCGCTATCAGATGGCTGCAAGATAAGCATTCAATACCTGCGATATGTCAATTTGTAGGCAGCTGATCCCCCCACTCTTTTCATCACTTCTTGCTGTTCAATCTAAAACCATTTGGAAATATGGAAATGGCCCTCTAGGAAAGAGAAACTGCCAGGGACCATGTGTGAGAGTGTGCTGGGGAGAATGCAACCTTGTGGGTAAAAGCACAAAACCTGCACACTGGTCAGCACACACACGCTTAGGATATATGTGGTGCTGGGTCAAAGCACTTGACTCAGCAAGCTAAACAACGGCCTGCTTAGAGCAAAGGACTAAGGAAGGTGGTGGCTAGGAGGTTATTGCTTCAACATTGCATAAAGTATTTCATTTATAGCTCTTAGATGTTCATGAGCAGCACAGTGCCAGATCCGCATGGTTCCATCAACTCTTCCTATTTAGGTATATTTTCTAAGAAATCCTGGAGGTGTTAGCAGCAATTCACCAAAGACTGCACAGTAAGACTGATCCCACCACATTTTCTGCCTTAGGTATTTCAAATACACTACTCCTATTTTGCACTGCAAGAACAAACACCTACCAAAGTTACAGTTCTTGCATTAAAATATAGCATTGAGTCCATCAGCCTAAGATTGAGTTGTATCCATGCCTGCTCAGGGGAGCTGGAGAGATTAAAAACTCCCCTAATCCCTTTGGGCTACCTGAAGGCAAGGCTAGGTGCACAGGTGCACAGCAGGAGTCAGGCATTTTCATATTTCTTGTAGGAGGACATGGACTGGGAGAAAGTGGGGAGGGGAGGATATGGGCAAATCCTTACTCCACCCCTCCAGTATTCACATCAGCACACACAGCACTACAAATGGCTGGATGAATAACCCAGAAGAAAATTGCTATCCTTTAAAACGTGGAGGGAAATATGCCTGTAGGGTCTCCCTGAGGTACAAGGCTTTTTAGGGCTAAATCCTAGAGAGAAAGGTCAGTTTAGGTATCGGTCCTTCCCCAGGCCACAGCGCCCATAGTGATCTGCACTCCCATTTAGTTCTCCACACCTACCTTTCTCCAGCTGAGACGTGGGACTCTGATGGGGGTGAGGAACAATCATGGTATAAATATGAGAAGGAAGTTCTGGATTCTAGCAGAAGGGAGGAAGACTCCCTGGGAGAAAAAAGTTAATAAGTAAATGAATAAGGAATAAATGATCATATAATACAAATAAATAAATAGACACCTTGTCTACCTAGTTGTCTCCCACAATGCTTTATGTTAATGTTTCCAGATGTCTTTGGTCAGCAAACTGGATAGGGCTAGACAGTAATTCTGTCATGGGTACAGCAGCCCAATTCTTATGCCTCTGACACTCCTTTTGTGGCTTGACCGTGTGGCAGAATGCCATCTCTGTCTCTCACCGAACTCTGCTATCTGACAATTTAGTTACCACGGTCACTGCAAAGGACAGATTCCTCTGCCCCATCTTTTCAGGTAACCCCGAGTTGTAACCTGAGCTGGATACATTCTTGAGGGAGGGGGTAAACCTGCTCCCTCTGCCTATGTGACTGGCCTCACACCTGGGTGGGGGGCTTAAGCACCCTATTGTTTTTAGCAATGCCAACATGACTGGAAGGGGGCTAAAGATCCTGCCAGTCTACCTGGCAACCAGTGATGCATTTCGAATTGGTTGGCTGGCAGCCAACAGTTGCTGGCCTTCATTGGACCAGGTAAATGAGGTCGTAAGGGCTATATAAGTGAAGTACTGACCAGGAGGAGGGGCAGTAGCCATGATGAAAGCTCATAGACAGGAGCTGGACCATCTGAAACTCACTCGGTCTTGAAACTCATGATCAATGAACTGCCTGCCTCCAGAGGGAATCTTTACCTGCCTCTCGATGATACTAGTGAGTAAGCTTCCTGAGATCCACCTAGATATATAGCTTGCAGTAACTCAGATGCGTGATCAAAAGCTACCTAGCCACCCAGTTTGCTCTATGGGATTTCTCTGATATTTCTCTACCCTGTACCCTATTCAAAACCTACTCCTTGAGACCAATAAAGTTCTCCTTTGTACCTAGCATGAGAGACTTGTTGGGAGAGGGTCTAGATTAATGGCTTGGGGTCCTCTTGGCTTGGCTAACTAAGGGAGACCACTATTTGTGCTTCACACTGAGGGAAGCATCCCAAGTTATTGTAGTGGGTCAAGCACCCTGAAGGGATACTAGGCCTGTGTTTCCCAGAGGGCATAGGTCCAGGATCAGTCCAGACTCTGGGTGGTGGCTGTGTTACCTGTGACCCCCAGGTTAGCAGATATGCTCCAGGAAGGGGGTCAGCCAGATGTCAGGCACCCCCAGGGAGGCACTCGGAGCCTGGAAGATGGTTGGGCGCAGTGGGGTGGGTGGCTCAGTGCAAGAGCACCCCCTACTGGCCCACCACAGATCCTATGGAGTCATCAAACTTCCCTGGCTCCTATAACCTAATATTACAATGCAAGTCACCTTTCCCACTCATTGGGGCACAGGATGATGGAGCTGGAAAGGGACTGGGCAATAGAAAACAAAGGGGACAAAGGTGTTCTTGAGTATAGTCAAGAACAGCCTGTGTGGCCATCTGGGAGAGAGTTCTTTCTTCATTAAAGGATCACAATGGAAATTACCATCCTCATTTGGCATTCACAGCTCTCTGAATAGCAACATGCCTGTCAGTCAAGTGTCATGCATGCAGACCCTGCCCCTTCCTACATTGTCACTGCTAGACTGAACACCACATATTCAGGTAGGCACTGAGAAGCAGGAGGCAGTAATATATCCTGGCTACCACCAAAAGTGGCTGTGGGGCCTCAAGAGCAAGCAGACAGATAGCTTTTGGTTTCCCTCTCTGGCTGTTCTCCACTGTGCACATAGAGCAGCTGAGGTGTCACTTGAAATGGGGGGAGGGCGGGGGGGAGCAAGGATCTCTTAAAGGCAAAGATGGAACTGATGGAGTGGGGAGGGAACAGAAACTGTTGTGGGGCTAGTGGAGTATGTCATGCTGTAGCAGACCCCTTTCTATTCAGTTAGTCAACTCCCCTGGCTTTCAAACAAACCCTCCTACCGTCTTCACAGGAATGACCATTCTGTGCTTCCACACCTGTCCTCATGGTTTAGGGAAACCTGACATTAGCCCAACAACTTTCATGCTATGCAAACTACAAACTTCAATTAAAAAAGTATCTGGATACATTTATCCAGAACCTAGCAGAGTCAAACCTGCCCGAGACTGCTGTATAAATGTTAATAGCATCAGTAAATATAGCAATTGGGTCCATCTATGCAAACCAGCCATCAACTACTTTGAATAATGGCTCATACTTGGAACTAAATTAAATTTAGGAAGCTGTGTGCATGATATAATGGACCTCCTCTATCATTTAACATCCCAAGATAGGGGACATTTTTGAAAAACATGGGTTTAGGTGACCAATCTAGGGAAGAGATGCCTGAAATTAGTGGAGAGTTAGAAGCTACCCATCCCTTAACATTAGCTGTCTAACTTCTAAAATGGGGAAAATGCCTCAACAGGGCTGTTGGGGGGATTAAGGTTTTAAGGCCTGATTTTCAGATATTCTGTGCTAGCCAGTTCCCACTAAGTCTTCATAGGGCTGGAGGTACTAAGTGCCTTTGAAGAATCAAGTTTGTCACATCTGCAAGGCACTTTGAAAATAAAAAGGCATTATTTAAAGTATGTTCTGATTGCCACCACCCCAAAATAATGCAGTACAAAATTACATACATGTAAAAAAAAAAAAAAGAGAGAGAGAGAGAGAAGGCCAACCAAGCTCCTACATAGTTCCAGTAAAACTCTCAGAGCTGATTTAGTTTGCATTTTAGACAAAAACTCAGATTTTTTTTTTTTATCCAAACCAGTTTGCTCTTCCAGTTCTGTGTTTTTTTACATAAGGAAGGCACTTCCTGGGTATCCATATCCATGGTTATTGCAGGTGTGACATCATATCCTTCCTCTCATAAATTGATCAAGTTCAATGTTAAAAGTGTGGGGACGTGGTCAGAAAGGCCAACCATACCTTGTCGTGCATCCACAGATGCATCTCAAGCAGGTCCAAGGAGGTGATCCTCCCCCTTCACGCGACACTGGTCAGGCCGCAGCTGGAGTACTGCGTCCAGTTCTGGGCGCCACACTTCAGGAGGGTTGTGGACAACATGGAGAGGGTCCAAAGGAGGCCACTTGCATGATCGGGGCAGGCCCTACGAGGACAGGCGATGGGACCTGAACCTGTTCAGCCTCCAGAAGAGAAGGCTGAGGGGGATCTAGTGGCCTGTTACAAACTGACCAAGGGGGACCAGCAGGCATTGGGGGAGTCCCTGTTCCCCCCAGCACTACCAGGAGTGACTAGGAATAACGGTCACAAGCTGGCAAAGGGTAGATTCAGGCTAGATATCAGGAGGCGCTACTTCACCGTCAGGGCAGCTAGGATCTGGAATCAACTTCCAAGCGAAGTGGTGCTGGCTCCTACCCTGGGGGTCTTTAAGAGGAGGTTGGATGAACACCTTGCTGGGGTCGTTTGACCCCAGTATTTTTTCCTGCCGTGGCAGTGGGTCAGACTTGGTGATCTGCTCAGGTCCCTTCCGACCCCATCAACTATGAAACCATGAAAAGTAGTTAGGTCCCTTGGTCTCAGAGCTGAAGGACACTTCACTTACAGAAGTTCCTTCTAGGCTTAGGCAATTTGACACCTGATGTAGAATTCAAGCCAGGGTACATCATAAAGGCCAATATTTAAAGCAGTAAATTTTATTCCCTGATTATCTTTATAAGTACTAACACATCTTGGCACATTTATCTTTTATTGCATCTCTAACACACGTAAGTGATGGAACTTATCAGAGAAGAGAAATGCAAAAATCATTAAGGATGCTGTCAGAGGTGACTGTGATATTTATTCACACACATCTAGGAGCTTGCTGGGGCTGACAATGCAACTCAAATTATGGGGATTTTTTTTTTTTTTTTTAGTATTAGAATCACTAAATTATGTCCACACTAGAGAAGCTGTAGGGAACTTCAGAGAGACTTAGCAAAGATAGATGAATGGGGCAGTATGTCAACAGATGAAATTCATTGATGACAAATGCTAGGTAAGGTTTATTGGAAGGAAGCATTTCAACTTCTCAGATGAATGATTGGGCTCTAAATTAATTGTGCTATAATGACTCAGAAAAACCCCTGAGCATACATGTCCGAAACTCAATGAAAACCTCTTCTCAGCAACAAGCCAAAAAAAAAAAAAAAAGTAATCAAAACAGTTGGCTGTGTTCAAATGGGAAAGGAAACAACACTGAAAAAAATATCATAAAGCTACTATATAAATCAATGGCATGTCCTCACCTGGAATTCTGTGCTCATTTCTGGTTACCTTATCTCACCTCTCTAAAGGCTATACCAGAAATAAAAGGGGCCAAGAGATGGACAGTGAACATGATTGGAGCTGTGTGGAGACTTCTGTAAGAAGAGAGACTATAACTCACTGGGACTGCTGAGAGAAGAGGCATGGCTCAAGAAAGGGCTTACAGGTGGGATTTCTGATACATCCTGGGTGCATCTACACATTCATTAATGTGCTGTAGTTCCTGGTATCAAGTTCAACAGACTATTACAACTTTTCTCTGAGCCTAACATAAAATGAACAGTTCCAAACAGGAGATTTTCCCACACCTTTAACTGTCCTATGAAATATGAACTGTCATTTCTGCCCGGAAGAACTGTTACAATCTTTTCTCCTACGCCTGAAGAAGGGTGCTTGCCTCCGAAAGCTTGCAATTAAAGCATTTTTTTTTGCAAAAATCTAGTTGGTCTAATAAAAGATATCACCTCTGCCACGAGTTCTGATTGTTGTAGTTACTTCATATTATGTTTAGTGCTTGCAAAGCCAAGTACTAAATCAATGTGCAGTGACTGGCACTACTGTGCAGGAGCTGTGGCACACGGCTTTTTAGTGATGCTAACTGTGCAGTAGGCTAATACTCCGGGTTTTGCCTGGCATGCTACTGCACACTGTTACTAGGCTACTGCGCAGTTAGCGTCTCATCTAGATGCACCCCTGTCTATGGCATATCCTACTGCCTACCTCTAGGCCAGCGGCTCTGAACCTTTTTCAGTCGATGTACCCCTTGGTCTCAGAGTGAGACTTCATGTATATCCCCTTTCAATGGGAAGTTATTTAACACAGCCCCTTCAACCTGTGTTAGACAATGTATGAAATATATCTTACATACCCCCGATGAGGTTTCATGTACCTCCTGGGGGTACATGTACCCCCAATTCAGGACCACTGCTCTAGGCAGTTGCTTACTGATATTTTTGTCTTTATAGGACTCACTCTTAGTGGGTTGCCTGTTCTGAGTCTGCTTCTGAGGCAGATCCTATTGCCTCTTCTCCTAATTCAGCCCTACAGGATTGCCATGGGAAAGAACAGACTAATTAGCCGGCCACAATTGCTGTTCATCAAAAGGAACATATGAAATCTTTAAGTGTGCTGTGGTACTCCTTGCTGTCTTTCTACTATGTCTAAGGTACCTATCACAGGAGTACATTAGTGCCATCTGGTTATCTGGCAAGTGACCAACAGGTTTATACATGAGACTTTATGTATAGGTCCTCATAGCAGAGATTCTGGATAACAGGAAAAATGTTAGAAAATTACAAATTTTTGTGTGGTGAAGATAACACATGCTAGTCTCTGACAATGTGGACTTGAGAAGGCCACCGTTCTGCTTGCTCCTGGCAAGCTGGGAGGCTTTCCAGTCAAGGAATGGAGAAGAGCAGATGAATCCCTAAGTTTTTTAGGGATTTTTTTAATGCAGATATGATTTAAGTGGGAAATGTGTTTATGTAGTAGGGTTGGGTACTGTGCAAAAACCATAGCTATGGTCTTGCTCTTTAAGCTATAGAGGTAATCAGTTAGTCTGAAGTAAGGCAGAAGGCAGGGCAGGGTGGCATCTCAAGCTATGAAAAGGCTTTCGGTGGTACTGCTGGCATCTGACAGAAAACTCAGCTAGAAAAATGCATTCAGTTATGAAAGTCACTGGCTGTACACTGCGTTCTTAGTATGCAGCTGCTTGAATTATATTAGGGGTTGGCATGAATCACAATGATTGGCTCCAGATTTGAATTTCAGACCCCCAATTTTGAGTGTTCAGAAATGGGGTGGGGGTGGTTTAAAGCAGCATTAATTAACATCTGGGTCTGGATTTTGGGTGGTCCTAAAGCTCATGAAAGATGTTGTCCAGGTGTTTATTTTGGACATGTCTATATGTACATATTATTGAGTAAGTCCAGCTCCATTGGTATCAGTGGACTGTTGCTGAGTACTTCAGACCTGGTCCTAAAGTGGAAGTCCCATACAATAGGAAATCAGGGGCTAAAACTATAAAAATATGGAGGGGCTAAACTACAGAGGGGCTAAACCATAAAAGGATGACCTGGCTTGGCAAAATATGCTACTGATGCTGCTGTTGTCAATTGATGGAGATACTCCTTCAACTCAAATGACTAAAATGCAGAATTAGGGCTTGGTGTCCAGGTTGTAGCCATATTGGTCTAGAGGAAAAGGCAATCAGGACTCGTAGTAGAGATGATATCTTTTTTTATGATGATATCAATTCGAGTTTTCTATGTTTTTATTAGGGCTTGATTTTTTGACAGAGTTTTCTAAGTTTTTGGAAGACATTTTCTAGATCCAGCCCCAGCTGGGATAGACTCCTCATTCTAAATCCATCAAATACGCCAGCACATAGCAAGAGAGAGAGAGATGGAGAGAGGGGAGAGACATGGAAACTCAAATACGGTTTAAAAGTGAGATCTGCTCTGCATGACTTGGGCCACTGTAAATATGTATATATATACATATCGGGAGTATTCATTCAGAGTAATTGATAAAGGCACACAATGCCTGACAGAGACACTGGATGCATTGTTCTCAAATAACAGGTTTATTCTGTGAGCACTCACTGAGCAGATACAACCACATGTATTTTCTCCAAAGAGTTTTAATTAATTGCTTTGAGTCACTTTCCTTTTGTTATATCACATCAATCTAGACTTCGTGGGTGTTGGAAGTGGCATGTTACACTCAACTGCTTGAAATATGCTTAAAACAGGAACCAAGAAAAGATAAAAGCAATTCCTTCAAACATCATTCACCTGGAACACAAATTGCTTCAAATTAGCTGCCTACCAATAGATTTCCCAAAAAAAGATTTTGTCATGAATTTCTTGGGAAACTGCATGCCCACACCGACAGATCAAGGTGACACTCTTTGAATGAAGGGGGTAGAAATATAAAAGATTATCTATTAATTAAGAAAGCATGAACCACTTTCAAAGAGCAGGATGTCAGCCAGATCAACACAAGATAAGTCGGTAAATGCAGACTGAGAAGTTGTCAGAAGTTTGCTGTACCCAGATGTATTATTAACAGGGGCCTGGAAAAACCCAAAGTCCTATGCTTTCCATTTGCTGACTCTTTCGTCAATTAAATGCTATGGTTACAGATGAACTTTCTTCGTTGACGTGGAGATTATTGTTTCCCAAGCCTTGAAGGGCATGCATTTTGTTAAATGGATTGAAAGGTTGCCTAGTTTCCCTGATGTTTTCCATCCTGTATTCTTTCCTGAAATGCTAACTCCCTACACCAGCAATCTTTAGTGAATCACAACAAATATTCATGCACCTTTTGTGACAGCCTGCGCCATGGGGACTATTTTTCACAGCTGCATCAGGTTTCCTATTGTTGTCTACAACACCACCAGCAGCTCTCCCACTTAAGGAACAGACATGAAAACTGCCCAGAGGTCAAGGCAAAACTGAAAACCAATGATCACACACGTGTGCGCCTTCTGTTTCCTTCATCTCTGCTCACTTCTTCAACTCTGAAAGCCTTTCCCAGTCCCAGACCTGAGTTTTTCAAGGTGTCTTTCTATAACAACCCCACAACGGGTCATGAACATTGTACCTGCAGCATTCAGAGAACAGGCCTCCACCAACTGCGCGAACAGTCAATCAGTTTTCACGTTAGCTCAATAGAAAGCTCTTCTATGCATGAAGAGGAACATAGCAAGCATGTTACATTCCTTTCTCCCTTCCTCCTGTCTTGATGGGACTCCACTTGGTTGTGGTGAATACCATAGGCTAGCGCTAGCAGTGCCCCAAAAGGCCTCTCTTCCCTTCCCAGTTTGGCTTATTTTAGTATAACATATATTTTTTCTGAAGACCGCCCCCTCCCCAGCCAGTTTATTTGAGGTGTACCATTTTAAAACCTACACTTCCAAGCAAGAAACTAGTGTTAACAAGGGGTGCCACTCCACTGATGCAGAAAATAATTTGCGCACTAGCAAGGATGGGGGGGAGGGAAATATGTAGGACAGTGCAAAACATATTCTTCAGGCTAAGTGATTTTGTCACTTCTGCCTTTACTGGTGAGGTATGTCAGCCCAAGGAGAGCTCTGCCAGCAAAGGGCCATTTCAGGTCTTTATGTTCAAGAATACTGACCTGGGATGAGGAAGCCAGGTGACTAAGACCAGAATGGTCACTCCAAATTTGAGCCCTCGTCCATTTAGAAGAGGAGGAAGAGGAAGAGCATCTACTCATAAGAACTCTTGCAGGGATTTTTGAAGCCAAAGGATTTGGATAAAATTCACAAAAGCATTAGTTGTTTTGGGTGCCGACTTGCTCTAAGCTAAGGAGTGATCAGCACTGAATTTGAGGAAGCTACTGGAAATGCTGGGCCCTGGGAAGTGGCAGGGATGATTTCTGCATGCACAGAATCCAGGATTTTGGTTAGATTCTCCGTTGTGACTACAAAAACAAATTAGCAGTTCGCTGCCTGCTGGACTGTTACTCTGAATGGCCGGAAGTGTGTTTCCAGTCCCTTTGGACACATATCTGAGAACTGTTCTTTAGGTGCGAGATAGGGCCTGGGTACTTATGATGGAGGACTATGGTGGGAATGACCTACATAATTGGTAGGTTACTTGATCTTGAGAGTGAGTGATGGGTCTGTTTGGTATTGTACTTTTAAGAGGTTGGTATGGACTCCCTGAGCTTTGACTGGATATGACGAGAGCAATTAAAACCTAAATTAATAAATGGGGCCAAGATCCCCAAGCAGATTAGCAACCTCGCTGTGGCCTCCCACCTGGGCAGGAGGAGGCTCAGGAGCTCCAAAATGCTTCTGGGTGGTTTTTGCTGAGCTTGCCAATGGGCGTTCACTCCTGTAAGTCTGTCTGCTTTATTCCAAGCACCAGAGGCAGCAAAGCACCGAGCAGATGGCCCACCACTGAAGCGGACAGTGCGAGTTATCTGAGTCTATTGCTTGACCTTTTCTGTGTCTTCCAGTTAAAAAAAAAATAACTATTAAAAATATATAGCCCAAGCAATGTTAGCCCAAATGGTATTGCTATCTGGGGAATGCTTTACATAGACGGTTTTGGCAGAAAAGCCCTACAGGATCTAAGTCTCACTAATGTATGGGGAGATTTGAGTCCAGGATTTCAAACCCATCCCAAGTGAATCAGTCTTTGCTTTGGCAAAATCCTTTTATATTTGTGTAGTTCCTCTCATCCATCTAGGTTTTTTCATTTTTCCGCTAGGACACCTGTAGATCCAGTACAAAGAACACCTTGGCAAAATGTATTTGCATATATGTGACAACTGCCTGCAGCAAATGCGCATGCAAATGTGTGTGTTTGTCACTGGCATATACTGCACACGAACTTGTTGCAGTGCCCTTTGACATTTTTTGGCAATGGGATCTATAAAAAGGCATCCAGAAGTGCCATCGTGAGGGTTTGGGGTGACGGTTAACTGTTAGAGCAGAGCTCTGCCTGTCTGCATAGCCACAGGAATCCTGTTGATTCATGACCCACTTGTTGCATATTTATGTAAAGCAGAAAGTGGGTTGGACAAGAAAATTCATTTGGTACGAGATTTGTTTCCCTTCTATTTGACATAAGCATTGTGCAAATATAAATCAAAGTCAAACGTGTTCCTGTCTGATTGTTTCACAAACTTTTTCTCCTCATTTGTTACAAAGTCGAAACAGCTTGACATTTTGACAGCTGAATTTCTTCCCTGAGAGAAGCCATTTGACAAAAATCTTTACTCAGACCTGCTTTTGCTGCCTTTTAACCACATGCAAGATTTTCTTCTCCTGCTTACTCTGTTAATGTCACATGCTTCCTAAGAGATGATATTAGTTCCATGCATTATGAAGGCTGAAGCATATTATATCTCTGCTTGCACTGTAATTAAAACAAATATCCATGATTGCTTAGAGAATGAGGAACAGGGAATGATGAATTATGAAGGTTTATTTGCTTTGAAAGAATCTGGTAATATTACAGACCATCAGAAAAAAAAAAACAACCCTCCAAAGTTACCAGACTCTCAACATCAGAACCATAAATCGATGATTCAAGATGGTCCTGCAGTTTTATTTCATACAGTATGTTGACCCTTGACTTCTGATCCATGAACTCTTCAAGTGCCATTTCCTTCCAGTTCTCACTATACATTGCTGTTATTGCCACTCCTCCTTCTAACTACCACTGCAGCCCTGTGCCCACACCCTGCTCTGTACTGTTGCTGATGCTCGATCTTGGGGAATGTACACAAGTGCAGGCAGCCCATCAGAGAAGTGCACTAACTCATGGCACTTTACACAAAGCATCATGAGTTAGAGCACCACTAAAGCCAACAGGTCTTCACCTGGGGGTGGGGGGTGGGGGGGTTGAAGCCTGCCTGCAGCAGCCCTGGCCAACAGGCAGGGGCACTCCAGTAGCCTCCCAGGAGGCTCCTGGACCACCTCTCTGCCCAGCCCTGCTCCCCCAAGAGCTGGCAACCGTCAGCAGTGGCTAGAGTGGGGTAAGAGGAAGAACAGCCTAGCTTGGCTCCCTTTTAGCAGGGATAGCTGGGGCGGGGAAGCACTTGTGGCGGGGGGGAGAATTCCTTCCCCCACTTCTGCCCCCCATGCAAGCATCTTGACAGTGGCAGCTTCATGGCTACCATGCCTACAGCTGGGGTGGGAGAGGGGAATAAAACCTCTCCCCGGCCTCATGGGCCCATCCTGGCTTCCCCAGGACCCCAGCAGGGGTAGCTGGGCCAGGTCCATAAGGCAGGAGGGGGCTCTATTCCCCCTCACCTCCCAGCCTCCCCAGCTCTAGGCATGGCAGCCACGATGCTGCTGCTGTTAAAATGCTTGTTGGGGGCGGAGAAAGGAACCCCTCCCCCAGCTTGTGGGCTAGACCTGGCTCCCTGCAAGACCCCAAGCAGAGGTAGTTGGGGGGGGAGGGGGGAGGTTCCCTTCCCCCATTGCATAGGAAGGACACCGGGATTTATTGTTTCCTTTCTGTGACAGCCCTGAGGGCGGGACTGGGCTGGTGCTTGCCCCCACAAACCCCAAGTCCAGCCTGTAAAGCCACATGGGGCGTAGGCAGAATCACCCCAAATAAACCCTCTGTGTACAGGTTTCCGAAGGCGGTTTGCCTTAGGGTGCCCCTGTCCGATACTTCATCAGACGAGGGTTACATTTTCATGTGACTGGCCATTTTAAAAGCAGTCTGCAGCCATGAATGTGGGCTTTGTTATGGCTGTAGGGTGCTTTCAGGGGACTCGTCGAGTGAGAAATGTAACCTCTGTACCTGCCCTTATCCCAGATTAAAGACATTGGGAACTCCTCCCAGTTCCACACTTTCCTTCTTACAGTGTGCAAGATAGTCATAAAGGAGGGGAGATGAAATGGGAAATCTGGAAGGTGAGATGAGTCTTTTCTTTTAAATTACTTCTTGGCGGTCTTGGGGAATTTATAAGCTGGTCTTAATGGAAAGACGTTGGTGGTAGGGAAAACTTGGCTGGAAGGAGCATTTCATGCAAGATGTGATGTTGACTACTAGGTATAACAGAGCAGAAAGAATTAAAATATTTTCCCATAAATATTTATAGCAGTCTGACAGCTATTCTGATGTAAACCTATTTACAAGCCTTTGTCTTTGCCTCCTATGAACACTTCAGTGCTTCTGTGTTTCTAGCAAATTTTAAATCTGGCTCAAACGGTCTAATATTAAACTGTGCATTTGGTTGTGAAACTTGCCATTCACTTTGGGAAGGTTACTTGAACAGATCACTAAGTAAGAAATATCACATGATGTAACTGAGCAAAACAGTGTGAATGTGCAAGTATTTACAATTCCTGAATGGTCTGCAAGCCAAGAATTATTTACGGAAGAAATGAACAAATAATACATAAATCAGCAAACTGCATGATGAACTCGGCATGGACAACTCACAAACAGAAAAGCAGATGAAATTCATGAAACCAGTTATTCAGTCAGCCTCTGGCCAAGTTATGAAACAAGATTGTGCCCCATAACTTTAAGTCAATCTAATGCGATTTACCTGATTAGCTGCTTTACATTAATGACAGGGGAAGCTTAGAGGCTGGGGAATGAGTTCTGACAAGTACTCAGACATATAGTTAATTATTGCCAGATTGACCTTTTGATAGTGTAGAATTTGCCTGGAAGATTTCCAAAAGCAAACTGGCTCACGAGATTTTCAGTGACTCTTGTTTAAGTTTGGAAATGCCAAAATTGGGAGCTTTCTTCTGCAATATTTCGTTTCTGTTTTCCAACTTGAACCACAAATTTATCTTGGGCACTTCTATTGCACTCATCCCCATAGCATCTGAGCTCCTCGTAGTCTTTAATGCATTTATCTTCAGAGTGGCCCTATGGGGAGGGCAGTGCTGCTATACCCACTTCACAGGTGTAGAACTGGGGGACAGAGCGACTAGGGAACTGCTCCGGCATCACACCAGCAGTTTGTGGCAGGGCAAGGAACTGATTCTAGTAAAGGACAACAGTCAGCTAGGGAAGGAAATGAACACAATTGACTTCCATAAGCATTGTCCAGTGTCTAACATTTGTGTGGTGATTTTTAAATTGGCTAATGAGGCCTTGGATGCCTATCAAAAAGTACTGGAAAATAGTTCTTGGAGGAAAGCTTTCATTGCTCTCATTCTTATTTATTGAGTTATGTACAGGATATAAGGGAAAGCAATATTTGCCCCCATTTTAACTTAAAGCAAAGCAATTAAATGAAAGTATGACTGTCTAGTACAGATGGCAAATATTCATGATTTACATTTCTTTAAAGGTGATCCAGACAGAGAGGAGGAATTCTTAATACGCTGGGTCTAATATTGCACCTCCTTTGCACACGCTGCATTTGCTATCTCCAAGCAAGTTTTAGTACGTTTGTTGTTAAAATGTCATCCATATATTGTTATCAAATGAATTCCATCACAAGCCACTTATAACGTACTCTAATGTAATGAAATTTCCCTTAAAGGAAGCGTTTGATATGATAAGTGAAATCAAATTACTCGGTAAGTCTCTATTGTATAGAAATTCTTTTCCTAATGAAGATTTAATGAAAACAATCAGTCGAACAGAGTTCTCCAAGTTGTGAACTCCTGACAACCATATCATAAAGTATGTTAATGACAACCACATTAAAGTAGATTTAAAGTGGTATCATAACCTTAATGTTAATATTTAGCAAATCAAGTGATGCTGCACCTCTCCCTACAAGATGCAAGTCTCTGTTCCTGTAAGTCCATATTTTTAATTGCCCTCTTGAGAGGAATTACCAGAAGCAGAATATTAGAATGAGAAGCATTTCAAAGTCTCTCCGTCATTGTATAGAAATGAAGCTTTAATGCATTAGCAGGAACAGTTTACCAAAATAAGAAGCAACATGTTTAGTTCAAAGAGAGTAAAAGGTCCAGTGATAATGATGCTGCATATGCATGTATATAAGGTATTTGCTCATTAAGTTCCTGCTACTTATCTCGATGAGGGTCATGTACAATGACAAATATTCAAACTTACAGCCCTGCTCCAAAGAAGAACACATACAATCCACATTGCCCTGTTGTGCCTCAAGAAACCCAGCCTGTGATTTTTCTGATATTTTCTTGTCTGATGCTAAACCAAGCACATCATAAAGGGTATGAGGCTTATAACTTTGCATATCAGCTCATATTTCCTCTGGACTCTCTCTCTCAAAGAAAACCAGCTCTTTTCAAGGGGAATATTTCCTTTGATGCTACTTAGTTTTAATCCCTGCATTGCCCTTCTCCCAGCCCTTTCAGCCATCAACTAAGCATCATTTACATGTCAGCCACAAGAGTTGTTTCAGAGAAAGAGGTGGC
>NW_017728910.1:18828428-18831512 GCF_001723895.1 Crocodylus porosus | reverse complement strand
AGGGGGGGGAGAAAGCTAACCTTCGACTGTCTGAAACTACAATTCTTGTCTCCCAAAATAATTAATGTAAACAGGGCAGAGGAGGCTTTCATTATGCAAAATGGACGGATACCTTATGCTTTCCTTTGCAATTGGTTATAGTCAAACTATTTTTTTTTTTAAATCGGGGAAATCACCTCTTAATGCTTCACTCCTCCTATTTAAATGACAGCAGTGACACTCAAGGCACATTTTCCATGTTAATAGCATACATCTTCCTTATCTAACCGGCTTCAGGACTCTAACATGCCCGTTCCCCATCTCTTTTTAGGACACCCTCTCCCCTGCCTCCCCTCCTCCGAAACAACCCAGCTGGCATGGAAGATAAGAGGTGAAGGGTTTTCTACATGACCTCTATGCATTTTACTCCATGGGAAAAGCAACGTGGAATGCACACTCAGCAGGCTGGGAGATTGGAACCAGTTTGTCCTCGAGGCATTTCTGCCACAAAACACACAGTCCTATCAACAGTATTTTTATTATAAGCGGTCCTGGCTTCCCCTACCCCCACCCCCTTCCCCTTACTGTTTCTGACTCTGCACCTGCCTGCATTTGGAAGCCCACAGAGCAAAAGCATCAACAATAAGCATCAAACAGCAACAGATTCCTTTGTTTCACATGCAAATCCTACCTCTGCTAGTTGTCACATCTTCTTCCGATGCAAAGCCTAATTATTAATAAACAGGGATCCAGTGGTATCCTCCAAACTGCCACCAGTTAAACGCTGTCATCATTACCTCCTGGTGCTTAAACCTTTTCGGACCATTCATGTCACAACCCCGGCTAACTCATAGCTTAATACTCCCTCCTCAAAATGTCTGAAATAGTTTGGAAGGACAATAGGAATGACAGGCACACTAGACAGCCATGCTTGAAATTAGTTATCTGAAGCTCTGTTAATGCTGTTTCGTAGTGTTTTCAAAGCATGCATTAGGTAGGATTTATTAACCTATGATAGGCATGCTGCTTCTGTTTTTATTAAGTGTTGTAATAGGGTATTTGTTAGAAAAGCAGCGATAGGTCTAACTCCTTCTCTCCCCCGCACAGCGTTTAAACCTTCACATTAGAGAAGAAAGATTCAGACAGCCTTAAACTTACTAAGGCTACTGTTTCTGCAGCAGGGGATTTCACGCATGGGATCAAAAGTAAGGGGAAAAAAATAACTCCTTGGAGTGGAAGGTGCTGTCGGTTCTTCAGGCTAATGTAAATAGAAAAATGAACACAACAGCATCTTCACCCACCCCGGTCTCAGGCTGTCTAATGAACTGGCCAGAACACTGATCAACATCTAAAACTTCCCAAAACTCACTGGGGAAGGTATGATATTATGGGGATAACAATGAAACATTTCTACCATGTTATTAATTGCACATACAATGCTACCCAGGCGCGGGGATCTTAACAAAAAGCAACTGTGGTTCCCAGATAAGGATGTCTCGGCTCTAAACCTATGTTTACAAGCTGATACGGTGCAGAATGGTAATGAGCAGAAAGAAACAGTGCTGCCTGGTGTTTGTAGTGCCAAAAATTTGTGGAAAAGGTGGGCTTTCTGGGTTGTGTGCTTGTAGACCTGTTTTCTAGAACTTTTATGTGCCAACCTAAATCCCAAGTGCCCAGTATTATGATCTAATTTAACTTATTGGACCATGGTACCTTTCATCGCTCAAAGCCAGCCCTGGTTAATGGAGGTCAAAAACTTTTAACATCAGCTGGTTGTTTAACGTTGCAGGTCCTAGTTCAGTCCCTAGCAGATGAACGCTCAGTTTTCCAAACTCACCAACAGAAAGCAACATCTTGCTACCAGTAGCAAGACATTGGCTGAAGGCCTGAAGGAGCCTACCGTTGTGTTAAGGCATATTGGTAGAGCTCTGTTGGGAGGCCAGAACCATAGCTGCTCATGCTGTATCTGTTCAACGGTTAAGAGTATCAACCAGCAAACTGTCTCTCACTTTTCATAACCACTGACTCAAAAATGACAGTGAGCAAGCAGGGAAACAAATACTGATTAGAGAGATCAGGCAGGAAAGCAGATCACTACAGCAATTGTGAGACTGCTAAAAACTAGACTTGTGGGGATGTACTGGTATAATCAGCTTTTATCTCTTGCCATATTCCTATGAAGTACTGGTCTTTCTGGACGGGTAATGGGCACGTTTTCTTTTGCTAAACTAGTGGTGACTGCTTTCCCAGCAAGTCATCTGAGTTCAAAGGTAAGAAGGATGGACTGCGAACTTGCAGTAGGCTGGTGGTATTTCAAGAGGAGAATTCTGCAGGCTTTGCTGGGCATTAAGTGGGGCATATGGGGCACGTACACACATGCGGGGAGCCTGCTCTGACACACTGAAAATCCAGTGCACTGGAGCAGATTCAATTAATCGAGTGTACTGGAGCATGTAAATTGATGCTCTGGCAGCCTTGCGCATCACATGTATATCAACGGTGCAGGGCACCTCCATGCTGAGAAGGTGATGGTAGCATTTTGTGAACTAAAACACCTTCTGTGCACTTTAGTTCAGAGTGCACCTGTGCCATTTGCTCAGCGTGGAGGTGTGCTGATACATGTGACACGTGGACACTTTTTTATTAGTGCAGCTCACTAATTAAAAGTGCCCGGCACCACATCAGGAGCACGTGTAAACATGCCCATGAAGCCCAGCTTTTCTTTGGGTGCATCCATCTATGTGAAAATGCTTTTCTCCAAGAAAGGGAAGCTTTTCTACCAACACTAGAGGTACCATGACTGGATTTCATGGTGTCTGAAAGCCTGGGTGCCAGGCTATCCAGGACAGCCACATCACTGCAGTGTCGGCTGCTGTTGTACTGGCACAATCTTGCCTGTCTTGTCCAGTTCTAATCCATGACTGCAGTCTCTTTTATCTTCTGTGCTAGTGTGGCATATTCCTCCCTCTCCAGACAAAACCAAATCAATCAACACCATGAACCTGCTATAACCACCATTCTCACCCCGTTCTCATTAAGAAACTGGGGGACTGTGGTGTTGACACCTACACAGTCACATGGGTTGCCAACTGGCTGGAGGGCCGC
>NW_017728910.1:18809933-18827930 GCF_001723895.1 Crocodylus porosus | reverse complement strand
CGGGACCTGAACCTGTTCAGCCTCCACAAGAGAAGGCTGGGGGGGGATCTAGTGGCCATTTACCAACTAGTCGGGGGGACCAGCAGGCATTGGGGGAGTCCCTGTTCCCCCGAGCACTACTAGGAGTGACTAGAAATAACGGTCACAAGCTGGCAGAGTAGATTCAGACTAGACATCAGGAGGCGCTACTTCACGGTCAGGGCAGCTAGGATCTGGAATCAACTTCCAGGCGAAGTGGTGCTGGCTCCTACCCTGGGGGTCTTTAAGAGGAGGTTAGATGAACACCTTGTTGGGGTTGTTTGACCCCAGAACTTTTTCCTGCCGTGGCAGCGGGTCGGACTAGATGATCTGCTCAGGTCCCTTCTGAACCTATCAACTATGAAACTCTTCACCTTCATTCCTGAATATAATTTGGAAAAGAAGGTTACCAGCATGCTAAGAAAAAGAATATGTTTTAGCTTTATCATGTGTAGGAACCTGATAGCACAGGAAACGGGACAAGGGATGGGAAGCCTTTTCCTCAGTGTACATCATTGGCTCGAATCTGGGCCATTCTACTGGTCTACAGACTTCTGCCAAGCATCTGAAATGCTGGAAAGGGGTTTGGTAGCCTTTGTGGTTTGTGTCCACTTCCTAGGGGAAAATAGCCATGTCACAAAACCCCATCCCACAATGAGCCCCAGCTGAATACTTTGCTGAGAGTTTTCCCAAACAGCCAAGATTTGAGTGACCATTTAGAACAAATTACTTTTACTGCCCGAAGACTAACCCCTCACACATCCTCAGGGAGAAATTCTGAGCTCTTTGACTCGGTGTAAATCCCTGAAACCTGACGGGAGTCATTCCAGGGTAGATCAAACACAGGATCTGGTCCATCATTGCAGCCAGCCTACTGCACCCCTCTGGATCCACCCTTGATGAGACACTCCTTTGCTAGGGGCTTTCAGATCAACACCATGGCCTTTGGGGACAGTGGCACACATTCCCAGGAAGACTGGGAGAAGGACTGGAAAAGAGGGGACAGCCACCCCAGGCCTAGATGTTGGGCTGACAGGCATGTGAAGAAAGCAAAGATGGCAGATACTATTCTCCACCTCTCAAAGTGAGAAGCCAGCTAGGAGATGAGTAGTATCTCCTTTGGTCACAGAACAGGAGGAAGCAGGCTTGAAGAAGAGCTTCAGCTGAAAAGGAGACAGAAGGGAATTAATAGGATGAGGAAGTAAACAAATCTTCCCATCTTCACGTGCTAATCATCCCAAGACTCTGCAGGTGAAAGCCACAGGAAGTCAGAACTCTATTGACACAGTCTTGTTTTTGCTACAAATTAGGAAAAATGAAGCCCTAATGAGAAATAATTACCTTCCATTTCTCTTTCCTCACGGTACAGCTTTAGAGGGATGTTACTTGCAAGTGAAAAACACCCAGTTTGAAAGGCAGAAGCATTAGTTTTTTCTTTACAATGCATAAGTAATCCATGGGACTCCTTGCCACAAAGCACCATTGAGACCAAAAGCTTAGAAACAGTTGGAAAATGGTAAAATATTAGTACTATGAGATGCATAGTTAAAACTATCTGTAAGAGTTAAGTAACAGTGGGTGTGTCTACATGTGCCAATGTAAAGAGCATTAGCCATTTTTAAGGCGCGTTAAGGGTGTGGGTTTACATGTGTGTGCCCTTAATGTGCCTTAAAATGGAAATTTTAGGCTATTGACACCCACATTTGATACCTGCAAAAGCAGGTATCAAATTTAGGCAAGAATAGCTAAAGTGCCTTAACGCACATGCAGACACAATAAGGCGCATTAATGCTGTGTATGGCAACCCTGCTTGGGACTAGCTTTAGTCCCAAGTCAGTCCGCACACCGCGTTAATACACTCTAGTGTGTGCACATGTAGATGTGTGACTAAATCACCTTAATGCACATTAGACAAATGTGCATTAAGTTTAGATGCATGTAAAAGCATGTGTAGACATGCCCAATATAGACAAAGAGATGGAGTTACTTGACATGAGGTTTTAGAAAGGCATTTTTTTCAGTCCCAAAGCCAACTGCTAGCAGACTGGGGTTAATAAGAATCTTCAAGGACAGGTTAGTTCATAATTGTCTACCGAGGATGTGTTTTATCTTCTTCAGAAGCATCTGGTCTGGCCACTAAGATTCAACACTAAATGAACCACTAACTTGATTTAATATGATAATTTCTATATGGCTAGGTAAAATATGTACTTTCTGAATAACCCAGAGCAGAAATGTCCTGAAAAATAGGCAGTTCATATGTGCTCTTAATTTAAATTACATGCAAAAACCAAATGAACACTACTAGGAGCTGATGATGCTTTGCAGTTTGCAAGAGTTGATCCTTTATGAGAAATCCCACATAAACTGGATTGCACTCTTCTTTCCATTTTTGACCAATATTGGCTTCTGAAATGGGCAAGGAGAGATGAAGGAGATAAGGAATTCAGAGGATTTGTAGTCTGCATCCTGACTGTAAGTCAAGCAGCGTAATGAATGGAACAACTAATGCATAATTTCATTATGAGTCATCCTAATTATAAGGATTTGATAAATACATAACTAGAAAGTGTAACTATCTGTTACAAATACATATTTCTAATTACATACGGAAGTTCACAATATAATTAATATTGCAGGTTACAAATGCAGCAACCTCTTCTTCTCCTGCAGTGACAAAATTTCCTAAGAACCATATGAATTTGGTTTGAAGTTGGATATTTATTAGGTACTATTCTTTTTAGCCCCATGCTGAGTCACTTTTAAAGGGTATCCACATCTGAACCAGCAGTAGGAAGTTTTTCACTAATCCAGTAGATGGTCTGGTATGATCAGCTATGGAATAAGCACCAAAATAATCCACTGATGGCCAATCAAGGTTAGGTTTGTTTATATAATGTTAGTCTCAGTTGTCAAAGTACCCAAAGTCTGGGTAGCACCAGCATAGACTGCACTGTGAATATAAAATAAGTTGTAGAAGGAGAAGTAAATTTAAATAATGAATGGACTGCTAAAATGAGAGAGGTCAAAATCTGAACTCCAACCTGACCACTCTTGAACTTTGTGGAAGTTTGAACCTAAATTCAGACTGGAGTCTATGCTTTTTAGGGAAATAGCTGGGGGAACAAGAATACATGAAACTTTGTATTCTTCAGCTTTGGGGATCTTTAAATCCTGAGGCATATCTCAATGATGTGCTTTGATGCTTTGGGCCCACCTGCAGGGCTAGGGACAGTCATTCAAAAAGACTAAGCCTGAATTGATTCAATCTTTGCAGGTTAATTTAACCTGCCTAGGTTGAACTGCTTTGCAAATGTAAAGACATTCCCTCTGGACTAAGGAAATACAGGCACATGCCTGCAGTGGCTCAGGCTAGAAGCTGGGGGGGCACTAGAGCAGCTCTCCCTTGACTTCCACAGTGCTGAGCTGGGGGTAGGGTGGGGGGTGGTGTCCAGGCCCCAGGCAGGATGCTCCAATTAGGGAGAGGTGTAAACCCGCATTCTGCCTGCACTGTCCCAGGCTTTTCCCCGCTTACTGCCCAAGGGGCAGGAATGCTGCTAGACCTCAGCCCCTGGCTAGCTCTCTGAGGCAAACAGGGGGTGCATCTGTTGATGATAAAGAGCTTTTCAATCTCCCTCTCCCTGCTTCTTCATACCGTCTGCGAATCCCTGGAGAGGGATCCAGCAGGAGGCTTATAACACAGTTTTTATCAGCCCATCAACAAAACAAAAGCCTCTCTCTGTAGCCTCCCTAGTTCAAGCTCTTCTTAAACAGCTTATTCCAAGGAAGGAAAGGAGGGGCATTAGCAGCTGACCTGTTGATTAGCTCCCAGACACTGTTCTGTCTGCCTGTCCCAGTGAAAGTGGAGACACACACACACAGACACCTCTTGGCATTAGCTAGCATACCACATGCCTATGGTCCATGGGGTTGGGGTCCATGCTGTGGGAGATGGGAGGGAGGGAAGAGATTCCTGCTTGAGCAGCAAGGAGGGGGGTGGTGGGTGGGGAGGAGGCAGGGGGAAGTCAGGCAGATCCTGCTGTGCCTGCAGTCTCCGTGGAAGCAGAGGGGCGGGGTCAGCCCTGTTCTCTGGAGCAGACATCCCAGCTTAGGGCTGCAAAGTATCTGGGATGCTGGGGGATTCTGGTTCAACTTAAACCAGGAAGGGGCCTGGGACAGACATTGCATAAACTGGTTTGACCCAAATCAAGTTAAGTCTGATAATACATTCAACCAGGTTTATCTGAAACCAGTTCCAGTCATTTTGAAACTGGTTTATGTGCACTAAACTTTTGTTCTGTTACAGGTTTAAACCAGTTTCTGATCGCTTAAACTGGTTTATTTATAATGTCTGTCCCTAGCCCAGCTCTTAATAGGGGCCTTTACCCATGGTTTACCTTCCCTAGTTTATTCTGAGGTGTGCCTTGTATCAACTAGGATTTTATAGTGTGAGAGGTAGTGGGCATTAGTTATCCCACAGTGAAAACACACTTTTTTAGCAGCAAAGACGAAGCCATAATCTCATGGGTGAATGGTTATGACCTACATCTTTAGTGGTCTGTGTTCCGTGAAGAAGGAGATTTACATATAAAGCTCTCATTAACACTAATGGAAGTTATCTGGTCCAAAAGTCACCCCTGAATTGATGCACTTCATTTCAGAGTCTTTTTAGTCCTCTGACTTTGGACAACAGAATGCTGGGAAATCTGTTCATTTAACTGATTTGTATTGCGTCGTGTGAGTTACTCATCACTTCCACATCCTGCTCAATTGTCCTCCATTATGTCACTTGCCTGCTTTTTCCTCACTTAGTCCTTTTAGAATCATTTGTCTAAGAAAAAACAGCTGTGTTAGGAGCCTTGTTAAGTGACCCAGAAACTGGAGTCTCCCACACCAATGGTATCTGATGCAAATGGATGGCTGCTTGCTGTGAAAATGTTCTTGGTTGACAGCCCATTGGGTACTGTTGACAATATTTGTCTGTAGAGTTAAAAAGCAGTCCTCTCACGCTCGCATATTTAAACTACTCTTTCTCTAGAAATGTCTACATTAAATTCCTCCCATGGAGTTTCAATGGAGGTCTTTCTACAACCCCATTTGTTCAACAGCTGGTAGTATACATTGCTCCTTCTCTTTTCCTTCAGCTTTTGCCATCTGCCATCATTAAGTTGCCCAGGTGTCGGAAATCTTCTTGCTCTTCTCTTGTAAACATTATTCTGCAGCCTTCTTCACTAACTCAACCTTTATTTATATAGAGTCTGATGGATTTGGCTAGCTGTTCTCAAAACATCTGCTACATTTTGTACTTTCTGGGGGTGGATGGGAAAGAGAATATATACACTTTCCAGCAAAAGTAAAGATGATCAATTAACGCTTTCTGCTCCTTGCACTCAGTTTCCAGTTCTTACTGTTTTGCTGCACTTATGGATGCCTCAGTTAATTAATGACTGCCACTTGCATTGTTGCACAGAAGCATATACATCACCAAGAACAGCTAATTTCCAGAAACATCAGGCCTTCCACATATTTCAACAATGTCTGGCTCTAAATTGCACAGAAGAACAGCAATGACAGGAAATATCCCAGATAGCTATCAACAGAGATTCAAGTGAGCCCCCAAACTATTTCTGTTCATTTGCTCAAATACACACTGGTGGCATTAGCAAGTGCCACTCCACTGACTTCATAATATCATCATCTTGGATTGAAGATGTGAATTATTTTTGATTAGCTGGAGGGGAAATCCAGCCTCATGCAGCATCTTTCACAGTGACGGGTAGTGTAAACTCTGAATTCTCTGGCAGCAATGATGAAATTAAATGATTTCTGGTGTGACAGACACCTCTTAGTAAATCCTTGAAGGATGAAGATACATTGGAACAACAGAAAAAGAAAACCGGGCAAACAAAACTGCTCGCACAATTGCTTGGTGCCAGCTCCTCTCCATGTTTCTGTTTGGGGAGTGTGCAAAATATGTTGCCAGAGAAGACTCCCACCAATAAGTTGCCAGAGAAGACTCTGCCAGGATTTCATGCTTCCATGCTTCCACTTTTCTTGGGCTGGGTCTCAGTACAGGTGCTTTCAAAGCCTGATTTTGTGAGGCCACAGTGCAGAGACTTCTGTTTCCCACTCTGAACATTTCTGCTGAGCTGCAATTGCTGCCTGCTGCTTTCCCATTTGTTAAGCAATGGATTACTGTTCAAACATTCTCAGCCCAAGTTAGCCTAATCTCTGCATGCAATTCTCCACATTTACTATCCTCTTACAGTGCCGTGATCAGAGGCGCTTCTTGCTTGTTCAATAATTTTCTGAAGCGCTGCCCCAATCATTGCTACTGTTATTTCCTTTCTTTGTGATGGATAATGCATTTTGTTATTCACCTTCTGCAGAAGGTAAATTGGCCATTTAGATGCTTTCTGATTTTGTATACGGTGTCTTAGTTGTTTTCTCCATCAGCCCTGACAGCTATTTCAAGCCCCTTGCACTTATTCTTACATTAATTTTACTTCACCTAGCAACCCTTATCGAGATACTACTGGCTAATTCTGTCCTTATCTTCTCCCCTTCCCACCCCAAATCACTTGAAGTACAGTGCTTTTTCTTCACTGCTCAAGTATCGCCTTTAATCTATTCTGCCTCTTTACTCAGCTACTGCTTGGCCTTAGTGGACTCATCCTTTGCTGAAGCTCACTCTTGCTTCCTGTTCTCATATTTGCCAAGGGATTTTGCATACCTAAAGTGGGTGGTCTGTTTTTGGGGGATTTGGAAGCTTGGTCATGGGCCTGGACTAATGCCTCCCATCCAAATAAGGGCCCAAAGAAATGCTTTATTGCTGCTGGTGTGGTGATGCTGGATATGAAAGACTAGGACGTGGAAAGGTCAGGGAGCAAAAAGGAAGGAAGAGGCTCCATGATGCAGTACACAGCACTGCAGGGACCTCCCAAGCATGGCCAGTGCAAGGATTTTTGCTGCCCTAGGCAATGTCATGCTGAGCTGAGATGCTTGTCTGCCCAAGGCATTGCTTTTGCCACCCACTACAATTTGCCACCCTAGGGAGTTTCCTATGCTGCCTGCTCGGTTATGCCAGCCCTGCTCTAGAGCTGGCTCAGAAGGTGGAAATTTAGGGAAGGTGATGTGGCTTGGGGAGCCGACTGGATTAAAGGAGTCAATAAATTTGGATTAGAGACTCTGAATGACTCTGTGAGGAAAAGCAAGGCATATTTTCAAGACTACGCAGTGCCTCACATCTGTGCCTCAGATTCCCTTCTGTAAAATGGGAAAAATGACATGTATCTACTTCTGGAACTGCTTTAAGAACTATAAATAAAAAGTACCATACAAATCTGAACTGTGGCCTGACCATAATTTTTATTGTGGTTTGTAGATACAGTAGTAGAGATGTTAGGCACTCTGCAAGATATGACGCTTTGTAAGGCAGACTTCCTGGAGCATGTTACCGAGTGTGTGCATGCATGCGCTCATGCTCACAGACCTCACCTTTGGATGTTTTTTTCTGTT
Organism: Crocodylus porosus; assembly: GCF_001723895.1. NCBI lineage: Eukaryota > Metazoa > Chordata > Crocodylia > Crocodylidae > Crocodylus > Crocodylus porosus. The sequence continues at coordinate 18,820,394 of NW_017728910.1, read as the reverse complement.
AATACAGCCATTTTTCTTATTCTAAAATAAAGGATGTTCAGATAGAAAGGGCAAGTTTCTGGGATTTGTACAAAAAGCAGCACAGGTCAGATCTTTACCTCCATTGACTCTACTGGACCTATGCCAAGTTCTATAAGCAGAGGACTTGTCTTCCACATGTGCAGGCCAAAGAAGGGCTGGGGACTTGTCTATAGTCCATAACAAAACAGATCCAGTGGCCAAACACCTAGTCCTGGGACATTACTTCACCTCATGGGCTACAATTTTTATCACAATGATGATACTTCATTGTGAAGGGGGATGGTGGTGGTGGTGGTGGTGGTGGTAGTAAAGGCTTCTGTCTGGGGGGGTTGCCCTGCTCAGAGCTAGCATTCATATCTGACCATTTGGAGCCAAATCTTCAAAAAGATGTTGCTTTGCTACTTTGGCAGCGTGACGATGAGTAGGTATTTACGTTGCGCTATTCTGCAGGTGAACGAACAGGAAAAGAGAATAGAAGCCTAAAATTATCAAGCATTGAAGGACAGCAGAAAAGTGGGTAAGGCAGTCCAATAGACTATTTAAGCACAGAGACCTTATAAACAAACTGCTTTAGCAGCCCGAGTCTCTTGATATTTGATAATGCAGATGCCCAAGCAGCTGCCTCTCCTTAAATACCAAGGAGACTTTAAAATACCAGAAAGCACTGCCACAATAGTATCTGAATCAAATTCTGCACCTCACAGTAATTAGATTCGTAGAAAAGACAAAACACTATTCTCTGGGCCACTCAATGTCTTGACTTCTCTCTGAACCTCTACAGGTAGATGGTGCAAACTGTCTCACTGGTGTGCTCTGATGAGCTCCTTCTGCCCCATGGCTGCTGGAGACAGTGCCCTGGACTATGAGATTTAGGACCATGGAGCCATCTGTAAACATGCAAGGGTAAGGGGGAGGAGCTGGTGTCAAACCTGCTGAAGGCAGCTAGAGGTGGTCAGTACCCGAAAGGATCAGATCTCGCATTTAGAGATGGATCCAAATTTTAGTTCTCTACCCAAACCCACCATTTTCACTGAATTCATGTTAACTGCATGTGTTCCAATTCAGTGTATTACTAATTTTGCTTCTTTTGGATTTCATGGATCCAAGCCGACCATAATATACTCACTATGTTCTGTTTTTCACCATCTATATGGAAATTAATTGTTGAGATGGATGTTTAGACAGTAGGTACTTTTAAGTCTCACTTTTCTGCCACATCTATTTAGCCTGTCAGCTCTTTGGAACAAGAACCGTCTGCTGCTCTGCCTTTGTGTGGTGCCCAACACAAAACAGGTCTTTTCTTGGTTGGTCTCCAAGAGCTACATAAGAAAGAAAATTGTTATTAAAAATAATACTTGGGTGATATTGATAGTTAGAAAATGATATTTAGCAATTTTGTCTAAAGAATTGCTTGTAGGTAGAATAGAAGAATGGTCCAAGGCAACAGCAAGAGTTAATTCAGAGGCAGATTAAGATGTTTTGGGGCCTATGCAAATAGGTCGTCTTGTTTGCTTTGCGTTGCTGATCATGGTTGGCCAGTGAGTGAATGAGAAATGAATAACTATCATATACCTGGCACCGCTGTCCCCCCTGCAGGCAATTGGAGGAGGAGGGGTGCTCCTGGGCCCAGGCCTAGCTGGCTCATGTGTTAATCTGCCTATGGGTTAATCGGTTTCTAAAAGTCTATTTGTGACACAGTTTCCTTCAAGGCCCTTGTGTCTAGAACCAGCAGACCTACAGGCTGGGAAACTGAAGACACTTACCACAGTGTATCCATAACATGAGATAGGCTTGTTGGGTTGGCTATATCACAGTGACCAGCTGCAGAGCCTTTGGGATTTCCAGTTTTGGTGGACAGACCAAATTAGGAGGTTGTGACATACCCAAATTAAGACACCAGTAAATGACCACATTAAGATGTGTGTATGTGATGGGTTTGGGAAACAAAGGAATATGCTGACAGAACAGAATGTGGACAATATAATGACCACAGGGAAACCAATCAATGGTACCTGGTGATGAAGACTCATCAGAGGAGAAAAAGAATACAAAATGAGGGATCTAAGAGCAGCAAAGGGTCCCCGAGTGGGGAACCCAAGGCCACCATGGACCGAGGGTGCATCAACAGCCTGTCTCATCCACCAACTGGGAATGGGAAGGGGGACTCAGCCCTCAACTTCCAGGCTGCTGACATCTGATATTTAAGAAAGGACCACAGAGTGATGCTTACGTACCAGCCAGATGTACCAGTACCCTCTGTGGAACCTAGGACTGGTAGATACAGAATTGGAGGGTTATTTTGTTTGCCTTGCCTGCACTATTCTTATCTGCTATCACTGTGTATCAATAAAATTTACCTGTTGTCAAATGGAAGAAGTTGTGGTCGGTCTGAGGGTCTGGGTCTGTCTGGAATAAGGTATCTGGGTCATAAATCTAGTGCCTACAAGATGAGGTGGACAAACCATAGTTTATAGGCACAAGGAGTTAAAAAGGTTATATGGGAGGTTGGAGGGAAATTGTTAGTAGTCTAAAATAAAGAATGGTGTTCTGCCCACACCATTTCAGATGGGATTGTCCCTGATATTAATTTGCTTCCCTGGTTTGTTTGCACCTCTAGGAAGATTCCCTTGGTGGTAACATTGTGTAGGGGGGAGGAATGGGATGAAGTGGAACAGTAGTAACCAGGCATGTAGCCTTCTGTACCACTTTTACACTAGAGAGGGGGGCTCTGCCCTTGTACTGAACACTGAAGTGTCTTTAGGACCAGAGCAATGGTTCTATATTTATGCATATAAATCACTCAGGCAAAATTCCTATTGAAGTCACAGGAATTATGATTAAAGACTGCAGCAGAGGGCTCTTGAAGTGGAAAAAGAGCTGAACCACAGAGTGTAGACTATGTTGGCATAGCTCAGTTTGACACCAATACTGTTTCCCTACCACCATCCAACACTGTCTTAACTCTTCTGTTTCATCTTGTTTTCAGAATTAAGCCAGTCTTCTGTCTCATTCACTGATGACAATGTGTTACTCATAACTTCCTGGTAATGGGGAAGTTAGAGGTCTCTATGGCTCAAGTGACCTTGGAACTTAGCCAGTTCTGAGCTTGTCCAACAGCTCTCCCAGCTATACAGTTGGTCCAATAAAAGATATCACAAAAAATCCTTGCCTTTTGTACATTTCCTGGACCATCATGGTTGCAACAACACTCCAAGCCTACTCAATTTTGAGAAGCACCTATCTCCAAATACAAAACTCTCAGATGTTAATTGATTAAAAACTTGTTCCAAGAGCCCAGGTACAAAATGCCAGCCCCTCTTTTACCCCACAGTGTGAGAGAGTGCCTGGAAAGTGGTTATGAGTAAAAAGACTTTAGCAAAAAATAATTAGGTGTTTGGAAGCAGTTGACATGGAACTCAACATTGGCAAATATTTTCAAAGAGAAATTGTCCACAGAAGGCAGCATGATAAAGCACTGCCCTTAGTCCAGACTAGATATGCTGCCCCGGGGCGCACACATACAGTTCCTGTTGACAAAACACATTTTTGCTTCCATTTTCACTACTACATTTTCAAACTTGATATGCATGGCCATATAAAATTCACTGGCAGATGATGCAGTGAAATGAACTATGAAAGTACGTATCTAACTAGTTAGCTAGGTTTTACATTGTATTACCTTGTTTGCTGTTATTTATTTCTAATCATTTTAATTCTGTAGCTTGATCTTTGTTGCCAAAAATGCTTATTTTTCCACTTAAAATACTTTTCAATAACTTGCCCACTTATTTCTAATATAGAAAGGGGGAAAAAAGAGTAAAATGTATCAGTGGATTTGTCTGTACAATTTAAACTTCCCTTTGTTCTGAGCTGTTTATAATTGTTGCTCTGTTTTAATGTCTATGCTAAACTGATTTCTGGACTTAAAGATGTGCACAGCATTAAAAAAGTACATCTACAATTTAAGGAGTACATCTGAATTAAAGGCCTGACCCCTGGAAATCTTTGCTCATGCACGCAGTCCCATAGTTCACAGATAACTGTCTCCCCATTGCGAAGGTTTTCGGGCTGGTGCATCAGTCCTTAAAAATCTCAACATGTTTTAATATTGAATAAATAAAACAACCCAAGAATTCAGTCCTGCAAAACCATTATCACTGCAAATAATCCTTCACACAACAAGTCATCCCCCTGACATCAGGGAGATTAGGTAGTGTTTCTAGGACCAGGCTCCGTGGAAGGGATTCTGGTTTCAGGTACACAGCTGTCTATGCTCTATGATATAAATACATGCATCTATGCCTCCAGATACAGACACACTCCATTTCAAAGCCTTGAATCATTCCTCTCACCCACCCTCTCCCAGTCACTGGACACCAAAAGAAAGAGGTATTTTCTTTACTTAGTTTTCTTGTTCATGTTCTATATAGCTCTTGGTATAGTAAGCTAGTAAAAAACCCCCAATGCTATACCCTCTAGGGGACGCATGACGGATCTGATAGTGCAGGAACAAATATCCCCAGGGTACCATTTATCTCGCACAGCATGTCTATTTACTTATTTTTTTTCCAGCGTTGCCATTATTATTTTTGCACAGAGGACTCAAATGCTTGTTTCCCATCCTTCCGCTGCTGCCCACTGCCTCCCCCTTCACCCTCCTTGACAGACAACACAGTCAAATAGCTCATTAACCCTTAATGGTCCAGTGTGCTTAAGCAACTCTCCCCCACTAACACTAGTGCGTGCAAAGTAATCCCTCAGCAAAGAAAATGCGACTCATCACAGCTATTGCTAGGATCCCTAGACATATCCCTCTCTCTGCAGACCACAGAAGTAAATAGCTGTAATCGAATCACTGGCATTCGTCTGTCTCACTAATATTAGCAGCAGTGATTCAGACAAACACAAGCTCTCTGTCCCTCTGGGCCAAATACAAAGCTATACTGTAATCAGGTTTAATTGCTGGCCTGCATTAAAGTAGCTGACAAAGTCTCCATCTGTGAAGTGCTCGGGGATCTGTCAGCGCAGGAAGGTGCTACCGGGTATCAAATCACATCAAGTTGTATTCTCTCCTGTCTCACTGCAGCTGTGCATCGTAGATGCCACGGCATCACTCACAAGACACAATCAATGTAGAAGGGGACTGCTGTTTGGAGAGGGAAGGGAATTAAGTGACTGCTGCCCTAGACCTGGTACGTGGAGCTCCTCTCAAGAGGCACACAGAGGGTCCTTGATTTTCCAGGTTGCCAGCTGGCCCTTTCCCAAGTAGGAGCTAATTTAGTCCACAATTTAACTAGCTTATTAAAGAAAACTCGCTCACCTTTAACATACGACGGGAAAGACAGCCTAGGGCTGTGTATAAGTTTGCTGTTGAAGTTTGGCTTCTTGAGACTGCTGGGCTGCACTGTTAAAAACATCTAGGGCAGAATACTGAATCAAACAGACTCAAACACTTGCCTTTTTCACTGCTGCTGCTCTGTGCCTCCAATACTCTCCGACAGGCAAGCAGCATCCCATCACTGAACTTACACTTAAAGCGACAATGCACTAAAACCTTCCCTCTAACATTATAGCTGTGTTTAAGGCTTAAATTCCTGGATAATCGCCACGTGCATGCTTGACAAACCAACTGCAGTTTTTACAAATACCTGCATGTAGAGATTAGTCAGCTGGTTCGAAAAGAGCCAGCTTGTCTCCCAGCCGGAGGCAGAATTCGGCCCCTAGTGTGTACCGGTTTGGCTGCTTGTTGCAAAAAAGATGAATAGCAGAGAGTGTTTGCCGTGGCTTTTTCTGACATGCATACACAACCTGTAGCTGCCATCCTTTTTTCCTCTTTCAGGAAAACCCCAGGGTGAAGCCAAAAAGGTTAATTTTCTTAGATGAGGTTAGTAATGAGAATCTCAAGCATATTTGTCAAGATAGACTCTTAAGGTAGGGGAAATCCAGATTGCATCCCTCAGATGGATAAAGACAGCAGAGATCAAACTCTGCTTTCTATTACAGCAGCATCAGTCTGGAATAATTTCACTGACATAAGTGGAATTACTCCACTGGCACAGCTGCACAGACTTTGGCCCTGTTGTACCTGGCGTAATATGAAGAATCAGGGACTGGAGCCAATTCAGAGAGAAGCAGTTGATTTTCTGAGGACATATTGCATCTCTACGCGATGTTTAACTAAAGTGATATGTATGACCAGTCACTCCTTGCCAATCATCACAGTCCATGACTTAAATCCTGCAGCTGGGCTTTTTTTTTTGTTGCTGTTAACACTGAAATGGGCAGTGTTAGATTTATGCCCACACAGATCGTGCTCACAAAACCTCTCCCGGGTAGTTAAACATACTTCTTTTCAGAAAGATGCTTTGCCTTTTCCACTTCTGTGCATTGTTAGTAGTGGTGCACAGAACAAATACTCAGGCAGCACTCAAACCAGATGAACCAACTGGAGGTGTAAAATAAAAGATTTGTGATGGGATGGTCTTCATTGGCATGGAGTAGGGACAGAAGGGAGACGGATGCCTTTGTTCCACTGGTCCTGGCTTTTCAAGACCCGGGGCACAATGTCCCGCTCGACAGGGGTGATCCAAGTCTGGAGCGTCCAGGAAGTGGCTGCCCAGAAGACGGAGTGGGAAGAGGGGTGGAAAGTGCCTCACAACCAGCATGGGGAGGTTTGCCCAGAAACTCCAGCAGGGAGCTCAGTCTTGGGGACTCCGAGCAGGGGAATAACTACGGTGGGGTATACAGGCGCTGTTACTTGTGGGGGAGGAGGAGGACAGCACAGAAAAAACTGGCTGCAGCCAAAGCTGTGCAATCATGCTGGCGGTGCCACGGCAATTGGACGTTGCTGCTGGCCTTAGCTCTGAGACAGCCCCGGGGGGAAAATTCACATGGAAGAACCCAGCAGAACTTGTTCTCCGAATCCGTCCTGCGAGAGTTTTTGTGGAAGATGCTAAGTATGATTCCTTCGTCTCCCTCTTAGTAAAACCGGTGTACCGGAAGTCATTGTAATCGTCCACTAACAAAGAGAATGGGAGAGTGACTTTCTAGCAGCTCAGGAAGTGGAAGCTCATGTCTTTTCAAGACTTGCTCTTTTCAGTCAGCTTTCCAATCCTGGCCTGCTATGCCATACCTCAGCCGTCTTGGTTAACAGGCCCGACAAACCATTTTATTGCATGGATAGTCCACGGGAAAAATATCAGTTATTAAGTGAGGCAACCCAGCTGTGCATCCAAAAGCCTGATCGCTGCTCGGTCCACAAATGTTTTGTGCTTTAAGTATTTATGGGCACTTACATACATGCGGCGAGTCTGCTCTGGCAAATCCAGGGCGCTGGAGCTGGACTCGATTAATCGAGTCTGCTGGCGCACGTAATTGACGCGCCGGCGCTGCGTCGATTATGCAGGTATACATGGTGCGGCGTGTGTCAGCACTGAGAAAATGGAGGGCAGCGCGCTTTGAACTAAAACGCATTCAATGTGCTTTAGTTCAAAGTGCACCATCGCCATTTTCTCAGCGCTTTGCCACGGTGCCACTCATACAGCCACATCCGAGGCAGTGCCGGGCGCTTTTAATTAGTACGGTTTCTTATGGTAGTGCCTAGGAGCTCTAGTCATGGACCAGGACTCTGTTGGTTTAGGTGGTGAAGAAACACAAAACAAAGAGGTCCGCTTTGGCCCCAAATGCTTATAAATTGTAGTTAAATTAATTCATGGCATTGTAACAAATAGACCCACTTGGACTCGCATGGAGTAGATGGAAACATTTGGGAAGCAATGGGGCAAATTTCTTCCCAGGTGTTATGAGTTTTGAAGGCTGGCTACCTCGAATGACTTAAAGAGGTAGCTCACGATTCTATGCCGACATCTCTAGCAGAATATCAAGAGATATTCAGGACTGTATCGTTACACTTTCCTGAGGTCCCTCTGAACTATACGGCTAGGTACAGACATTCAAAAAGCCCAAGGTGGCGTCGGTTTAGTTATACAGTTGTCTGTACAGTTGGCATAGTTTAGAAATGCACAGGATTTGTTCACAGCTAAAATCCAGACTCCTTAAATGTGTTACTACTTTCCACTTCTTTTGGCTATTTGGTATTTAACTTCAGGTTATGTTTTGAGTAGGGTGGAAAGCTAAAACAAAGCATTAGTATCACCCCTTTAAATGACAAGTCTTAAATGTAAATAAAAACGGTTTTTGAAAAGTCACGCGGCTCTCCTGGATTCAGTGAGGTGATGGGAGGAGAACTTGATCCGTCATTGCCATCTGATTTCTAAATTGGATTAATTCTGACAAGAGCCTTTTTCTGCTTAATCAGATTTGCTATCAATTTGGCTGCTAGGTTCATAACAACCTTCTATGAGAAAAGAAACTGAATTGGGGGTAAGGCAGCTTTGTTTCAAGTTCAGCTTTACTTTCAGCCAGAAGTGTGTTCTTTTAGAGTCTGTCTTTTGTAATAATCATTTCTCAGTTTCCTTGCTTTCTTTTCTAATTCTAGTTGTTGCTGATTATTCATTTTCTTTTTACAAGAGCAGTAGGAGATTAATTGCCCATGCAAGGTTGTTAGAGAGATTCCCAAAGCAGAGGAGAAGTAGCTTACTTGTTTTTCTTAATTTCCATAATTTCATCAATTTTAAACATGGTGTGGATTATAAACAGTAGTAAAATGCCATATTAAAAGCCTGTAAGATAAGGCTTGGAGATCTATTTAATGACTATTAAATAGACCCATTTCTACGGTAGTCGTGCATGTGTCTTAATATTTACAAACAGAAATCATTATTTTTATTGAGCTAGCATTTGGAGGCCTCAACCACATTAGGATCTCATTGTGTTAGCCATAGTACAAATGCATACTAAGAGACATAACCTGCTCTGAGGAATGGACAGTTGAAAAAGCCCAGACAGACATAAGGAAGGGTAACAGAAGTATAGAGAAGTGAAATGATTTGCATAAGGTTACACCACTAGGCAGTGGCAAAGCTGGGAAGAGACTTCTCCAGCCAGTGCCCAGTGTACTAGACTACTTTGTCTTCCCTTTAAAGACAAGTTCTCTCTCTTCTCAGTCTACAGGAGAAATAGCGATCTTAGTTTATAGCTGTTTCTCTTTATGCAAAGGGCCTAACAAGGGAGAGCTAAGGCAGAGAGATTTACACTTAAGTCTGAATGTGGTGAAGCCCATAAACATCCTTGCCTCTTGCAGGAAGAATAACGACAACATCCACCTTCTATAAGAGACCTATAACTCATGCTCATGAACCCTCTTGGGCATTTCAGTGGAACATAGCCATTGCAGGGAGAGATGATCTCTTAGGTAGGCACCCCTAAAAGTCGTTGTTATATGGGGCAAGGCAGTGCCATGCTGAAACAGGCCGACTAAACTCCCAAACCAGAAGCAGTATGGCTAGTGTGACCATATAATTTTATAATTTTAAAGGAAATCCAGGGCACTGTCCCCTCTTTCTCCCTCAAGCCAGCAGCACTGCTACATGGATCAAAGGGAGCAGCAGGGCACACAAGCCCCCCCGGCTCACCAAAAGCATCTGGGAATGTCTCCTAGCTAAAAGGGAGGTGCACACCCAATGGAAGGGAGGGGCCATCCCCAGGGAGGACTATACTGCAGGGGATGCAGGGGGTCAGTCAGGAAGGCCAAGGCGGAGATGGGACTGGGACTAGCTTCCCAGATTAAGGACAACAAGAAGTTGTTTTTTAAATACATAGGGGGTAAAAAGAAGGTTCCGGGTAATGTGGGCCCCCTGCAGGACACGTTAGGAAATTTGGTCGTCACACCAGATGACAAAGCCAACATATTCAATGATTTCTTTGCCTCCATTTTCCTAAGCAGGGACCAGAACAGTCACCCCATTGGGCCCCCCTCAGGTCCCAGGGAAGGTGCACCTGGGCCAAGGGTTAGTGAGGAACTAGTTAGGGAACTTCTGCAGGGACTGGACGTATTCAAGTCAGCTGGTCCGGACGATCTCCACCCTAGAGTACTAAGGGAATTAGCTGAGGTCATTGCAGGACCCCTGGCGTGGCTGTACAAGCACTCATGGTGGTCTGGTGTGGTGCCAGAGGACTGGAAGAGGGCCAACGTGGTTCCCATCTTCAAAAAGGGGAAGAAGGAGAACCCAGGAAACTATAGGCCAGTTAGTCTTACCTTGATCCTGGACTAGTTTTTGAGGAATTATTCTGGCGCTTATCCATGAGAGGCCAGCGGGGAAGGTCAGGCTTAGGGGCAACCAACGTTCATCAGCGGCAGGTCCTGTCAGACCAACCTGGTGACCTTCTATGACCAGGTCACCAAATCATTAGATGCAGGGGTAGCAGTGGACATAGTCTTCCTGGACTTTCGGAAGCCTTCGACACTGTCTCTCACCCCGTTCTCATTAAGAAACTGGGGGACTGTGGTGTTGACACCCACACAGTCAATTGGGTCGCCAT
>NW_017728910.1:18808321-18809922 GCF_001723895.1 Crocodylus porosus | reverse complement strand
ACCGATATGGTGCAACAGACGCTGCACCTAATAGCCCAGCTGCTACAGCAGCATCAACAGACTGCCTTAAGGCAGGTGAACTTGCAGGAGCATTTGCTCCAACAACAACAGGCTAGGGGAGGCCTGTATAGCGGGGAAATGAACGTCCCCCGAATGAACAAGGAGGATGATGTAGAGGCCTTCTTAGAGATTTTTGAGCAGGCGGCCCTGGCTGCGGGAGTAGATAAAACGAAGTGGGCCAGCAGACTGGGAGTCTTGTTGATCGGCCCCGCGCAGGTGGCATACCGAGCCTTGACGCGGGCCGAGGCCGGGGACTATGACCGAGTAAAGGCTGAGATCTTACAGCACTTAGAGATCACCCCGGAGAAGCACAGGCAGGCCTTCCGAGGGGTCAAGGCCAAGGGGGAGAGGACCCCCAAGATGTTATGGCACGGTCTCAAAGATGAGATGATGAAGTGGCTGAGGCCAGCGGTCACCACAAAGGAAGAAATCTGCGACCAGGTGCTGTTAGAGCAGTTCCTGGCAGACTTGGACGAAGACACCCAACACTGGGTAAGATGTCATGGCCCCACAACCTCCCTGCAGGCGCTGCAGCTTGCTGAACAGTATACGGCGGCACAGGCGGGGCGACGCTCGAGCCGAGGGAAGCCGAGGCCGGAAGGCTCACCCCAAAAAGGGAAGGGAGGTAAGAGCGAGAAGGTCCCGGAGAGCAGGGTCATTTGTTGTTTCCGGTGTGGTGGGAAAGGGCATCTTGCTAGGTCCTGCCCAACCGATGCCGAGTACCCCGCTAGCAAAGGGGCCCCGCTCCCAAGGGGGGACAGTAGAGAGCGGGAGTCCATCCGGGAGGAGCCGATGGAGTGCAGGGTCGGCGGCAGGGAAGATTCCCCTCCTAGACCCTTACCCTGAATTAAGACCTGGGTAGGACAATGGCCCCTCATGGCTGTAGTAGATACGGGGTGCGCACAGACACTGGTCCGCCCATCGCTGGTCGAATGGAGGCGAGCACCTCGGTGTGCAGGAATCCACCTGGTTTGCCTGCACAACAAAAGAGCTTACTTCGAGCGGCGAATCCTCGAGGTCCGGCTCCACGGTGTCTCCAGGCGCTTGCCCGTGGGATTGAGTGAGGACATCCTCCACCCCATGATTGTGGGGAGAGACTGGCCGGAGATTTACGAAGTACTGGCCATGCTCCGACCACGAAAGGAATTAACGGAGGGCTTAGCCGGGGAAGAGACAGAGCAGCCCTGGCCGGGCGAGCTGGAAGGCCTAGCAAGCGGCTACCAGTTCCGTGAGGCCCAGGAGGAGGATGCGGAACTGCGACCCTTGCACGAGGAAGCCCTCAAACCCCACCGGCAGCCGGAAAGCCCCACTGCAGATCAGGGACAGGGCCCCCGGGTCGAGCTGAGGCAGGGCTTACTGTACTGTATTAAACCCGGTCCCCAGACAGGGAGGGAGGTGGAACAACTCTTAATTCCCCGCAGATATCGGACACCCCTATTACGCTTAGCTCGCAGGAATCCGATGGGGGGACACTTGGGGAAGGGTAAGACAGAGGCCCGATTAACACGCTGGTGCTTCTGGCCCCACTTGTATGAGGACGT
>NW_017728910.1:18806698-18808221 GCF_001723895.1 Crocodylus porosus | reverse complement strand
CTTCATCTCCACCCTGGATCTGGCAAAGGGATACTGGCAGATCCCCTTGCGGAAGGAGGATCAGCCCAAGACCGCGTTTGGAACACCATGGGGCCTGTACGAATTCAAAAGGATGCCGTTTGGGTTGAATGGGGCTGCAGCCACCTTCCAAAGGCTAATCGACTGGGTGCTGGCGCCACACCAAGAATACGCCGCCGCATATATCGATGACATTGTGGTCTACACCCAGACGTGGGAGCAGCACCTTCGGGCCCTGAGGAAGGTCCTGCAGTAGTTACGGGGTAAAGGCCTAATGGCCAACCCGAAGAAATGTGCCCTCGGAAGATCAGAGACTAAATACCTCGGCTTCCAGGTAGGCAAGGGGCAGGTAAGGCCCTTAAGGGACAAGGCGGTGGCCCTCCGGGACAATGAGGCCCCAGTGACTAAGAAACAGATGTGGGCCTTTCTGGGGTTGGCCAGCTACTATCGGCGGTTCATTCCCCGGTTTGCAGAACTGGCTAACCCCTTGGTAGACACGACCAAGGCGTGGGAGCCTCCCCGAGTCAACTGGACCCCAGAAAGACGTAAGGCTTTCGAAGAGCTCAGGCGAGCATTGTGTCAGGGGGTCGTGCTACATACTCCGGACTTTACTCTGCAGACTGATGCTTCGGCATACGCCCTGGGAGCTGTCCTCTCACAGGAGGTGGAAGGAGTGGAGCGTCCTGTGGCATTTGCCAGCCGGAAACTAAACGAGCATGAGCAAAGGTACTCCACGATCGAGAGGGAGTGCCTCGCTATACGGTGGGGCATAGACTATTTCAGATATTATTTATTGGGCCGGGAGTTCCGGCTAGTGACTGACCATGCCCCTTTATGGTGGCTCAACTCTGCCAAGACAGAGAATGCAAGGATTATGCAATGGGCCCTGGCGCTACAACCCTACCAGTTCCAAATTGGGTATAAGACGGGGCGCAGTAATACGGTAGCAGACTTTTTGTCTCGGTGCGGAGGGACAGAGACACCTCCGGAGCCCTCGGTATCATCCCGTATGGACTGGAAGAAGCCAGAGGGGGGCGAAGCTGGTCAGTCAAAAGGAACGCCTATCGGCGTCTCCAGGGGTGGAGTATGTGAGGGGGCCAAGGCCCCAGGGGGCGAGGGGGCGAAGAACACCGGAGTTCCGCCTAACTTCCGGGGCCCGACCCGGAAGTTCGGCCGGGGGCTTAGCGCTTCCCGGAACTCGGACCGGGCCGGCCCAGGACCGGCCCGGGAGAATAAAAGGAGCCCACCTACCCCAAGCAGGAGAAGACTGAGGCTCCAGCCGGAGCCTGTACCGGGAGCTGCGGAGCTGGGAGCTGTGGAGCCGGGAGCCACGCGGCAGGACCCAGCGGCAGCGAAGCCGGGAGCTGCGGAGCCGGGAGCCACGTGGCAGGAGCCGGTGGCAGCAAAGCCAGGAGACGCGGAGCCGGGAGCCACACGGCAGGAGCCGGCGGCAACGAAGCCGGGAGCCGCGGAGCCGGGAGCCACGCGGCAGGAGCCGGCGGCGG
>NW_017728910.1:18793536-18806087 GCF_001723895.1 Crocodylus porosus | reverse complement strand
CATCCACAGATGCATCTCGAGCAGGTCCAAGGAGGTGATCCTCCCCCTCTATGCGGCACTGGTCAGGCTGCAGCTGGAGTCCTGCGTCCAGTTCTGGGCACCGCACTTCAGGAGGGATGCGGACAACACGGAGAGGGTCCAGAGGAGGCCACTCGCATGATCAGGGGCAGCAGGGGAGGCCCTACGAGGAGAGGCTACGGGACCTGAACCTGTTTGGCCTCCACAAGAGAAGGCTGAGGGAGGATCTAGTGGCCTATTACAAACTAGTCGGGGGAGATCAGCAGGCATTGGGGGAGTCCCTGTTCCCCCAAGCACTGCCACAAATGGCCAGGAATAATGGTCACAAGCTGGCAGAGGGTAGGTTTAGGTTAGATATCAGGAGGCGCGACTTCACGGTCAGGGCGGCTAGGGTCTGGAACCAACTTCCAAGAGAAGTGGTGCTGGTTCCTACCCTGGGGGTCTTTAAGAGGAGGCTAGATGTACACCTTGCTGGGGTCGTTTGACCCCAGTACTCTTTCCTGCCATGATAGGGGTTTGGACTCGATGATCTGCTCAGGCCCTTTCCGACCCTAGAAACTATGAAACTATGCAGAGGCAGAGTAGGCAGGGGCACAGGGCACAGTCCGGTGGGGAGGCGGAGTGGCAGGTGCGTCAGGCGAGCAGGTGGGCAGGTAGTGCTGCTGCTGGGAACAAGGCAGGCAGACTGGTGGGTGGATGGCAAGTAGTACAAGAATTGGGAGGTAGATACCTGAATGCTTGAGGTGAAGATGGCAACAGATTGTGTCGGACAGGGAGAAGTTTACTAGTGTCCATAATGCATCCTCGAAGAACACCCCAAAACCCTCCAAGGTGGCGGAGATAGGGAGTAGGAGAGAAACGGGGGCCACCTATGCCTGGCACACTGCTACAAAAGGAATGCAGCTTCCTTAGCCTAGGAAAACAAGGGCTGCACGGAGATCTATCTGATTGCTGCCTATAAATACATCCGGTATACAAATACCAGGGAGGGTAAAGAGCTATTTTAAGCTAAAGAACAACACTGGCACAAAACAAACTGGGCATGAACTGGATGTGAATAAGATTTGGCTGGGAACAGAAGGAAGGTCCTATGCATCAGAGGAACGAGGTTTTGGCAAAGTGTTTCGGTAGGTGGGTAAATGAAAGAGATGGAGCTTTATCATTTTTTACATGGGAGTGCATAGGATGTGGTGATTTGTGAGACCAGGGCACTGGCACTGGCTGAGCCAGGACCTCCCTCCCAGTCTTGTGTTTGTGTTCCCTTAGTGCAACCTTCTGGATGAACGGCGGTTTTGTAAAATTTCCCCCTTGGGGCCAAGGGGAGCTCAGCGAGGAAGTCGCACAGGATTACAGAAAACATCAAATCAGGCCCAGCTCTGTACGTCTGTGTATGAATATCCCTGGTGAGCATGTTAGTAAGTGTCAGCAACTTTGTGACCTCAGGATGAAAGAATCAGCTTTTTCAGTCTGGCAGTCCAGCCAGCAGCATTCACCTTGGCAGGCACCGCAGAAAAGCTGTTGTATTGTGCCCTGCACTGTAGGAATAAAAAAAAGGCCTGGCTTCTTTGCCATTGAGGGATTGATAACCTGCGAACAACAAGCTCTTTTCTCCAAGTCCCATAAAATATGATTGATCTGAAGCGGGTGCCTAGGAAAACAGTAGCACCAGGCACGGAGGGAACACGCAGCAGCAGCTGGGAATGAGCTCAACCTTAGCAGTAGCAGCCCATTTTCCCTCCTTGCTTCCCAATCTCTTGTCTTTAGTTATGTGGCAGTACTTTACCACCAGCCAAACAGTGTTTCCCTGGCCTTTGCTGACAAGACAGCAGTGAACAAACCTGGGTATTAATTAGAGACACTGGCAGTCCAAAGCAGCTGCAGTCCGGGGTATACTTTTGCTGGAGTCTAAAGCCCTTGCCATTGCTTTTCTCAGGGCTTTGTCACATGTTGAATTTTGAGTCTCACAAATGTTAATTGGTGTTCATGCTAGCTTGAGTTTGCAGCAGTTACACCTTCAGGCTAAAAAACTTCTCCGCTGGTCCCCCACCTGGAGGTGGAGAGTTAGAGAGACAGGGGTAAGTAATGAAATAGGGATGGGGGATGGGTGGTGAATGAAGGCTGTCAGCCACTGAAGGATAAAATTAAAAGAGTTAAAAAGAAAAGAATGTAAAAAGAAATAGAGGAAGTAGATGAAAGAAGGTCTCATGTTTTAATAAGTGGGGATTGGAGGGTGGGGGGTGCTGGTCATACTCCTTGGGGTGGCTAGGAGCTGGGGGGAGGTGAGGGAAAGAACTTTTGGGGGAGCTACTGCCCCTGCCCTGAGAAGGAAGCCCCGGCTCATGCGGACCTGATCCAGCCCCCTACCAGTTCCAGCCCCCTCCCCTCGAGACCCCACTCTCAGACCTGTTCATGTCTTGTGACCTGGCTAGCTGGCATGTGCTCTGGAGGCTGCATGCAATGGGGCTCCACCCCTGGGGGAGGGAAAGTTGCACCCCTGGGGGCAGGAGAAGAAGTTGGCTTGGTACCACCCCCTCCTTCCCCCCGGGGCAGTAGATTTCAGTGGGTGGAAAGTTCGTCCACACAGAACAGGAGAGGGGGGGACAAGGGACATTGCATCCTGGGATGCTGGAGGCCTGCAACCTGGGTGGCTTTTCTGTGGGGAGCAGCCACACATTAGTGGAACACAAGCTAGGTAACACGAGTCAAATAAACCTGCTCTGGAGTTGTGCAACTTCAAGCACCTAAACTGTATTGCAAAGTAGTTTCAGGTGTTAATGTGCAGACAAACCAGGGGTGAAGAGCTCCAGGAGCTGCCTAAAATGAATGCGTAACAAAGCCTGCAGAGGTCAGTGCGTTGCAACAGTGAAGCATCATTTTCTTGAAATGAAGCAAAGGACTGTCCGGATTCCACAGGCATAAAGGGTCCTTTTGGATTATGTCATGCAAGAAATCCCAGCAAATAGCTGGGTTGAGATGCCGTGTTATCGGGCGATCCTGCTGCAGCACCTCTAGACTTCTGGTGGGAGCAACTGCCGTATGAAAGGTGCCACTCAGTGAGGCCCTGTCCTTATTTGAACATGAGCCTCTCCAATTTAGTTTGCAACAGATCCCGCCTGCTACAACCAAAGGCCATATCCAGTTGGGCATGGCCATGCAGCGTCACATACCACACATTCATATGTTTCCCACACTGCTACCTTGCGACTCAGAGTTTTATTTTGGACCCCTGGGGATCCTGCGCAAAAAATACCTGCACAGAAAAAAAGCGGGATGGCACAAACAGGACCAGTGTGCGCTGTCTAAAACCTGAGCCTGGCTGGCTGAGGCCACACTTTGGCTGCCGGACAGGCTCCCAGCTGTGGGAAAAGCATGACTACAGCTTCCCTGGTTCCCAGGACCCCAGATAATGCTAGTTATTTGCTTTGTCAGAGGAATCTAAAAGTCTGTGTGCCAAATAAGTCCAGGAAACTTCACTTTGACCAAAAATAGCAAATAGGAGAATGAAAGGGACCTAGAAGATGGGCGAGTCAGTACTTAAGGAACTTGGGCTATTATTCACTTTGACTAGCTTTTTTGCCTTGTACAACTGCATTGTCTTGATATATGCCAGGAAATTTTAGAACTAGAGGCTATGGTTGGTTTTCCAAGCCAGCCAGAATAAAATGGTTTTTTTTTCATTTTTTTTTGTGGCAGTTCCAGCCTTGCAAGGAGTAAGTGTGCTGGCTGTTTTGAAATAATCTGGTATGTCATCCATTTACAGAGACATCTTGACTTTCTGATTTAAGAAGAGTTACCATTGTGCCACAATATAACTGACTGATGATCTTGTGAACAAAAGCTATACGACGGCAGCCCCACAGTTTAGTTATGCTTTGTCCTCTTTCATCACTGTGCTATATATGTGAATGCGGAATGAAATTTTCCTTCACATTTTAACTTTGGGAAGGGGAGCATTGCTCTTGGTTAAAATAAGGACCCGGGAATCAAGGTTCTTGGTTGTTTTTCACTGAATCCATTAGTACCTCTGGTGCAAATCTTTAGTATTTCTGCATGGACAAGCCATCTAACTTCACTATGCCCCAATATGTCCATTCAAAATAAGTGTACTTATAGTTCAGAAGATTATGGGGAAATTAATAAGTGTCTGGAACTGCTTTGAGATCCTTGCCCTTCTAGAATTGCATCATTGTTTTCAGGGTCTTAAAATACAACCATGCCTAGAATCAGCAACAGCAAAAATGTATTTATAATATATTAATAGTTTTGTAATAATTATTGGGGGATACCTCTCCTGGCTGAGACTGGCAAGATTTCGGCTTGGACTCAACTGTTTGCTATTGTACACAATGGACAGGAAAATTCTGCAGTTAGTGTGCCTTCAGGGCTTCCCCCAGAAAACCAGATATGGTTTCCGTTGCCTGCAAATCCTGGAAAAGCACTGAGAACAAAACCAAAATGACTATTTGGCCTTCACTGGCAGGATCAGGACGGACTGTCACCACCCATTTGAACGATCTTCTCTCTTACAAATGGAGTTAAGCAGGGGTGCATTCTTGGATCGGCCTTCTTCTCACTTGCGGCAGGGGGTTGGACTTGATGATCTGCTTAGGTCCCTTCTGACCTTACCAACTATGAAACTATGCTCTACGAGCTGTTTCGGACTGGGTGAGGAGTGGTCTCCAAGCAGGAATAAGTTCCTGTGCCACTAGCAAACCTCTCTCAAAAAAAAAAAAATCTAAACTTCAAGCAGAGTTTAATGTCTCAAAAAACAACCAAACTTGAAGAAAACCGGCCATCTCCTGAAAAAAAGCTATGCTGAGTCTTCTGTAACCATAGGCAGAAAGGGACAGCTCGGTATTACTGAATTCTACCATCTTGGAAGTATTCCGACTCCGCTTGTACTGATGCCAAGATGAGCTCTCATATCCAGAAAGTTAGTATGGTCTTTGACAGGCTCATTAAATGAATAAGGAGCCAGTGGATATCAAACTCCATGTAAGTTGACGGTCTACAGATCCATAATACGACACTGCTAGAAGAATGTGAGCCTTGTTTGATATATACCTCCAGTAGCTAGAAAGACTGCGCCAAAGCTTCTTGCCTGTCTTGCTCTGTATTAACTGGTATGATAGTGATGAATGCTGAAGTTTTGTAGTGGATGGATTGCTTGAGTAGTGAGGCATTTATTGTGAGGGCTCAGCTGTATGGGGCTGGCTGATATGTGAATGGCCGTGCCGTTGCAGTGCAGTGAGCCAGAGCTTGGCAAGAGCAAGTAGTTTATGGACACTTTTAAGTGGCACCTGGCACGAAGAAACATAGCAGCAGACCACTTGAGCCTTTCACTACAGATGGTTATCAAGGCCAAGGCGAATAAAGGCATGGTGCACGTTGAAGAACAGTGATAAGGCAACAAGCTGCAGAAGTGTGTAAAGCAAAAAGAATGACACCAGCCGTCGTCTGGTTTACAAGGTATGTAGAAATGAAGGTTTCGAGGAAGAGGTTGCTTGCCACATGCTGGCAGTCACTTCTGCACCCACTGTGCATCCTTGACTGTGAGGAACCCCTGTCTCATACTGGGTAAAATGCTGCCACACCAAACCAAGGCTGCCAGCTTCCTTCTCCTTCTGTTAACACCGGTGAAAACGTTTCACCCTCTCTTGCCTTTTCAAGTCACTCGCTTTAATGCCGAGGGCCAATTTCAAGTCAAAAGGTCAAATCATAAAAGGATTGTAATAATTTGGGAGACACCTTGGCACTAGATGACGACCGCAGAGATGACACCAGCAGGGGATGTTCGTGGCCCGAAGTCAGCTATTCCAGAAGGTATTTTTTCCATCACTCATTTGAGTAGCAAATGGCTAGGAGGTAATTACTCCTAATGCTTACTGATTGCTTTCATGTAGGAGACTACTATCCTGCTTCTAAAACTCTTGTCTCATGTTTGTGGCATTTGGCTTGCTGTAAGGAGGTTGAATCCAACCACATAATGTCTGAAATATTCTCTCCTAATAAATAGCTTACCATACGCTGGAAATGCGTCACACACAAGCCAGTTATTTCTGCATCATAAACTCCTAATACTTCTTCAGGCTGATGGGGTTCTGTATTTACTAAGATCTGGAAATATGCCAAATATTCTTCCATAAAGGACACTGTTTTTGTTTTATCCGCCGTACTCTGTTAATCTTCTGGTATTTGAGAGGCCCTCCCCTTTTGTTCCTGGGCATTAACTTCACCACCAAACCAGCTCTTTCTGACTAGTAGAGCAAACTACCCTGGCTAGTAGGCAAGAGTCCCATCAAGCACTTGGAACTGGTAGGTATAAACCCGGGGTCTGAAATTCCACGAGTTCCTCGTACCGCAGCCCAGGTTCATGAAACGCCAGTGAATATGAGCTAAGGACATCTGAAGAGCTGGGAGCCAGCTGAATGTTTCCTTGCATATAACATGTCAGCGGTGAGTTGGAGGAATTAGGATTTTCAGTGCTTGCTGGGAACTGAGGTGGTTGTGGGGGTCCCAGTGAAGCCTGAGTGCCCTGGACTCAAACCTCCAAGAGAATCTGTTGGATGCGCTACCTTCTACTCTGTGCACTGAGTATCTGTAGTTGGGTTTTGGGTTGTAGCCGTGTTGGTCTAAGGACACAGGCAGAGTAGATGTGATATCTTTTATTAGACCAACTGAGTAGTCGGAAAAAAGTTCTAGGCAAGTTTCTGGGCGCAGTCACCCTTCTTCAGGCATAGGGAGTCTCTGCCAGTCCTACTCAAAGAACCTTGCCTGCCTTGAGTATCTGTATACATTTTCTGCACTCTGTCAGCAGATGGTGATGCCCAAATTGCATTATTTCATGTTATTCTGCTTGTACCATATAGTGTTAGGGTGTCGTTTGTTGTTAATATAGATCGTTCCCTGCGTGGGACAAGATCTGCACAGATACACAAAACAGTCCCTGAGGAGCAATGCGTTGTTCCGACTCATCGATGACTTCCCCGTATACTAGAAGACTGTCGTCCTCGTATTGAGGGACAGCTGCTGCCACTGCCAATGCCGATCAGTCTCTACCCTATCCTATCTACCACTGTTCACCATCCGCACACTTTTGTGATCTTCCTGCCTTTAAAGTGGGCCATCTAGTCGACTTCCACCTCTTTATTCATTCCTTACTGCTGCACTGCTCTGGTGGCACCTTGCCGGATTCTCTTCTTTCCCTACTGCCTCCAAATCTGAGGCATTTTCCAGCTTTGCCAGTCATTGGGCCCAGGTCAACCCTCCTCCACTTTTTTTTTTTTTTTTTTTAATTGAGGGCTTTGTGTGTATTACGCCTTCAGGCATAAATTTGGCTTTAGCTCTGAAACTTGGCAGACAAGATCTCAGGCCAAGAGCAAGGGGTTTTTTTGGTTGGTTTTTGTTTTGCCAACTGAAAAAGATTAGAATGTGCCTGGCCATTTTTCAATAGCACGAGTGTAAAAATAGCAGTTTGTTGGATGTAGGACTTTTATAGGCTTATTTAATTAAAAAGGGCTTTGATATAGCACAAGAAATTTGGCAAAGGATTTGACCTCTGCTCAGTGTCATTGTTAGCAGTGGTTTGAATCTCTCCTTTCCTCATAAGATGAATGTAAGTTCTTACAGCCTTAAATTTTATAGAAGTTGTGTTAACTCATGAGTTAACATCCCCAGATAAATGCACACCCAATTTTGGTTTTTTGCTTTACCTTTCTACCGGACCTGACCTTGTCTGACCGTGAATGGTCTTTTTGGCAGACGTTAGATTCAGGTCTCACTGGAGCCCAGCAGAGTTGTCCCCACTCTTTACAAAGACAGACATTGCGTTCTCCAAGACCGGTGCAAAGTATCCCTGCTCCGGTGAGCCGCAGTTCCAAGGACTCAGCACCTGCAACTGAATCCCTCAAATGTCAGGGCCCAAAGGATTGCATTTTGAAGGGCAATGGTAGTGCTTTGCACCTGTCTAGCATTTTTCATCCTAGGATATAAAAGGACCTTAGAAGCATTAATTCATGAATACAGGCTCACAATGGCTCAGTAAAGGTGGCAAGCATTAGGACGCATAATAGAGAGGAGCGAAAAGAAATGCAAGGTAGTTCAGCACCCTGTTTTCAAAAAGGGCTTCTGTAGCTGGAGGCCTCAGTATTCAAGCTGCCAACCTGAAATCCCCGAGATCGATTTGCAGAGGGCTAAGCATTTGCACCTCCTTTGTGACATGATTTAGAATTGTGCATGAGGTTTCCCCTCCTTCCCTCCCCTGCTTCTGAAGTATATAAAAGGCAGTGGGGCCCAAGATTGTAGACATGGACCACAATTTTTACCTAAGTAACTTGATAAAGGCAGGCTCAGCAATAGCAGAGCCAGATTTCGTTCTGTGGTATAACTACTGGGCTAGACACCCTGCTTATTACGGCAGCTCTATTAAATGAATTGTGAAAAAGGGTATGCAGTGTAAAACAATCTAATAATGCGGACCGACTACTGAGGTCGGTTAACCCCAGTGGTGCTGCACAGGCTGGCTGAGATCAGAGACTGGCCATTATTTCCAGGCATAGGTGATTCTCTTTCGTTAAATATTCTTATTCACCAAAATAAGAGGAAAAAAATAACAGTCATGGCACTTTGATGGGGGAGGGCTCTCACCTCTCTTTCCAGGTGTGGTCATGCCTCTGTCTCTCTACTAGCCTGCAATCTGCCACTCACTTCCAGGAGTTGTTTCTGCTTCCAGGAGAAACAACAACTCAATGGAATAGAAGCCCTCAAATCTTTAGTCCAGGTTGTGGGGACTCATGTTTTTAGAGCTAGCAATTGACCTTTCACCAAATGAACAACTTAGCCTTCCTTGAGGGTCCTTACCACCACCCCCACCCCCAAACACACACTCTGAAACTCATCCCTATCCATTTCCCAGGCCTCTTGCCCAACTGGAGAAGGGGAGGTGACTTATAACACAACATAAGAAGTTCTGTGCACTTACCCATAAACCCTTGGCTCTCGACCTCAATCCTTCTGCTCTAAAGGCACTACAGGTCCCAAAGGGCGTTTATACATGTGCTCCGAGAGGTGGGGGGGCACTTTAATTAGAGCAGCTCTGAGAGGTGCTCCAGTTGAAGTGCCCAGAGCGTCTTGTGTATCCGTGTCCATGTGCTTCCAAATGATGGTGGGGGCACTTTATCTAAAGCTTGTTGAACAGCTTTAGGTACAGCCCCTTCCCCTTTATGTCTTTGAATGTAAGTAGCTCCTGGGGGGGAAGATATATGGGAAAAGAGACATAACAACAGTGAAGTGATGTTCCTTTGCCATTCATTTTGCAGAAAAATGTCTCTTCAGCAACACTTCAGAATGAAAAGCCCTGGTTCTAGAAGGAGGTGAGCCCAAGTGGGTTCCTGAATATAAATGGAGCCACACTGAGCTCAGCGGGATGGCTTGCAGGTGTAAGGGTGTCACCCAACTGCAGGATCTGTGCCTTGTTTAGACATGATCAGTAGGGGTATCAGTCACTAGGCACAAGAGGGGTTTAGGGAAGAGGACAATTACAGAAATGTTATTCAGTTGAGATCTCGGCAAATCAAGGTGGTTCAGTCTGAAGTGTTTTCAAGCCACTGCAAACTGCCATAAATCACAGCAAGCATAAAATCTAGCAAAATCACCTCTGCATTATCAGCAGTGCCCTTGATGTATAGCCTGACAAACAGCCCTAGCTCCTCCACAGAGTAAGGGTGGGACAAACCCCAAGCTCTTCCAACTTCAAAATATATGAAGTCTCTGAATGTTTCATGGCCCCTAAAAAATTCCCAAGACAATGCAGTAAGTTTACCATGAGTCATAACGAACCATGACAATTAATAACAGGAATAAAATCCCTACTCAAATCCTCCGAGCATAAAACAAAAGCTTTCCTGTTACAAACATAGAACCAGGCTGAATTGCTTAATTCCACCCAAAAAAACTACAGATCCTTACTCCCACTGGAGAGCTTTATATGGCAGTTATCAAAAATCCAATATATGAGACCAAACAGGCATGGAGGAACCCAGACTTTCCAAATTAAGTCCTCAGAGAATCTCTTTAAATCCATCAGAGAACGTAAAAGCCATTAATCTATCAACCGGCTCTAGTCTCTTCCCATAACCTTATACCCAAGTCAATCAAAAGTGTCCCTCCTTTACTGCTGATAAATCCTTGACGTCTTTTTGGTCTTATTAAAAGTATAGGCCCAGGTGGCAGGAGAGGTGTATTCTGTCGTGTGTCTTTACAATGGCCTTGATGCATAATCCTGGCTTAACCTCTCAATACCTTGGTTTCCCCCACCTGTTCTGGATAACAATAGTGATTTACTCCATAGAGCTTCTGTGAGGCTCTGTTTGTCTCTGTGATGCATTATTTTTTATCACGGCTACAACCAGTTCCACCTGCCCAAGCAAAGCACATCACCTGCCCTATGATTTCTGTGCGACACAAATACCCTTCTTTTTTCCACTTAGGACAGATTCTCCCCTCCCCTCGACCAGACGTGGAGTGTGATACTCAGGCAGTGCTCTAGGTTTAGAACCAACAAAGATAAAATTTGATGAGGCTGTCACGGCGCGGGGCCCTAGGAGCGGCCATGATCTCTCCTGGCGCCCCCCTACCGTGCCAAATTAACATCTAAGCATCCTCGTTCTCACCTGCCACGTCTTTGCTGGTAATATTGTTAAAGGGAGGCTGCCTTTTTGTTCCCTTGGACACAGTGTTCTTATTTATCCTGGCCCCTAATAAGCTGTATAGCTTGATCTTTGTTGCACCCAGCCTTGTGGGCTATGCGTGGCTCCTACCACCCCTTATACCACGCCCCAAACCTCTCAGATGCACCGGATGTTGTTGAGTCAGTTCCTATTGCCTGTGCCCTCGCGGATGCCCTCCAGGCTTATCTTTACCTCGTGGGCCACACTGGGGCCCTTCTGTGTACCCTCGCCCTCTCTGGGGCTTAACGCAATACTCCTGCCCCCTCTGGGCTCTTATTCCTATACGCCCTCATTGGTCTTCTATTCTTGTATGCCCCCTGGGCTACTTGCATATGCACCCTCACGGGCACTCCCTGGCTTCTCCCATGTCTCCTGCCCGCTCTGGGGCCTTTTCCCCGCGGTCACCATACAATCGCCCTCCCTGGGGCTTCCCTCCGTACAATCGCCCTCCCTGGGGCTTAACGCAAGCACCCTCTGGGCTTCCTGCCGTTGTCCACTCTGGTGCTCCTCCCCGATTGGGGCTCAGGTGGCTGTAGCCGTGCCTGGCCCCCAAATCCCCTCCTTGGGACTCCTAGTCCTGTACAGCTCAGGCGGCCTCGGCCTTACCTGGCCCTCAATCAACTGGGCCCCTTCTCGGGGCTGGGGTCAGTGCACCCCTGACTACTGTGCCCTCTCTTGGCACCAGGAACTCCCACGCTACTGGGGAGCTCCTATGAGGCCTCCTCCAACCCCTTATAGCCTCACCTGGTCCTCTGGTTTAATATTAAAGCAAAACCATAAGCCAATCAGCTGTAACACAAAAACCAAGCTTCCTGACTGACACACAAGCTCTAGCCCTCTGGCTAAACCTCACTCAAACCCCTCCCAGGGGTTTCTCCTCACCCAGGAGCTGTTTCAGGCCTTTGGACATCTATAGACTGCAATGCTTCCACAAAGCTCCCACTCCATCAGCTGCCAGAGGAGAACTGCCTGCTTGGCCTCAGCCTAGGCTGTTTATATAGGCGAGGCCCTGCCCCCTTCCGGTCAGCTGACTGACTGCGGTTACCCCGGCAACCAACACCTGTATCTCTTCCTAGGAGCAGGGCACCAAAGTGCCCTAGTGTGGGGACACTGGTAAATAAGAAAGTCTCCATAACATAAGGGACTTCTTCGTGGGGTAAAATCATTCCGTTTGTGAGACAATGGCCTGAAGCACAGAGAGACTGAGGAGCCCATAATTAGCATTTGTATATTGGACAGCATTGTGAAGTGAATATATTTCCACCCAGGCTACTTTAGGGAGCTGCTGACAGAAACAAATGCAAAGAGAAAGCAGTACAGAGCCGTAAATGCAGTGTCCATGTATTTTACTTGGGAAAAAAACATGTTATTGTACCAGATAAAGTTTTGTAATGAATGGATAGGGTCATAAAAGAGTGTCCAGTTTGTGGATGCTTTATTCTGTCTAGACTTTCTTCTTTCTGTAATAAAACCTAATGGCAAAGTAGACAACGACTATATTTACCATTCGTCCATCACTCAGCTGACCTTGCATCAAAACAAGGCAATATGCTACCATATCCTTTAATATCCCATGCCTCCCAACTCAGTTCTCCAACTGATTTGGTATTTATGCATCTTATCTAGTAGACCAGTCACTGAAATAACAGCATAGTCAAAGGTACGCACATAAGCACACCCCAAAAACGATGTACAAGTATTTGTGAATGTGTCTTATGTGTACTTGTGAGGGGGCGGCGGCTAGGGACAGCCGTGAGCTCCCTAGCGCCCCCTACCGTCACGTTAGGGTGACGTAGCACCCTCAGA
>NW_017728910.1:18716455-18792206 GCF_001723895.1 Crocodylus porosus | reverse complement strand
TGTTCCCCGCATCATCGCAGCCTGTTAGTGGTAAGGCTGTGACCGCTAACTCAGGCCGCTCAGCTCAGCCGCAGAACTCCTGCTCCTGCGGCAGCCAGAAGGGAACTGTGTCTCCAGCTCCGGCCTCAGCTGGTTATAAAGGCCTGGCCCTGCCCTCTTCTGGCCATGTAACCACCTGGTTGCCCTGGCAACCAGGCACCTGAGCTGCCTGGGTGATTGACAGCTCTGCCAATCACCCTCACAATCACGGGGCACCTCTGTGACTCCGTGACAGTACTTCTTTGTGAATGGATATTGGGAGAGGGCACAACAGTTTTGTGGGCATAACGTAGGTGCTGATCACTGAAATACAAGTGACCACCAAGGACTCGACTACGGAAAATGTCACATTCTAAAAAACGGCCACCTTGTGGTGACTTGGAAACTTGCTGCCCATTGCAGGACATCGTATTTCTTAAGATGCTAGATTTTGATGGGATGCAAAATTGTACTACCCAGGTAAAAACAGACAGAAAAAGAGACGTTGATCTTGTAATGGGTTTGTGTGGTGTTAGTCATTGTTATGCAAATACATAAATGGAATTCATGCTAAACTGCATCAGCTTTTCAATAATTGATGACACAATCAACTAAAATTCCTAATTTGTTGCAGCGGATGAAATGTTTGTAAACACATGCAATTAAAATGTAGTAACATTCAATTATAGTTGGTGATGCATACATAATAATACAGATTATTCAATTCTTATTAGCAGGTATGCCCCCTTTGAGCTCAGTTGAAGGGGAAATGTTTTAGAAACGCACCATAATGAGGTGGAAATTTTATTGAAAAGAGAAGGATGGGAAAAAAAATGACTCCCAAGGAAAAATAATGAAAGTGTCTGAAGGCAGAATCAAAAAAGTATTCTTGCTTTTGTAAGCATGCATTACATAATGATACAACGTTATTCCTTTTATAGTGCTAATTTTGTGCAACGGCAGGAAATTTTCATCCAACAACCATCATGGACTATGCACGTAAAAGCTTTCCCTCCAGCGGCAACCTTCTGAGAACAAGGCCCAGATACTGCCTTCAGTTCCCCTCCCGTATGGCATCTGGTCACCCTGCATGTCCAGGCCGGGATGTTCTTGAATACGCTTCATGAAGCCACTTCAGCTTACACATGCCAAATCTGGAAATGCAGCAGTGAAATCACTCCAAGGACCTCCTTCATGGACAATCTTAAGCACAATGGAGACAGAGGATGTCCACGGAACGGCTTCACTGCTTCTTTTCCAGGTGTGGTACATGCGAGTACGAGTGGGTATGCTCAAGAGCACTCCTCCCCAGCCATGTCAAGGGCTCAATGGGCACATCTTCATGTTCATTAATGTACAAATTAATGAAGTACTAACTAAATGTGCAGTAACTACGGTTACAGTACAGTAGCTGGTGCACTTTTTTTTTAGTTACTGCCTAAGAGTACTGCACAGTAGTGTATTAGCATGATTTTTGCCTGGCACGCTACAGCACAGTGTTATTAGGCTACTGCGTATTAAACACCTCATGTAGACACACCCACCATAGATGTGCCAGTGACGTTGCACTGGATGCAAGTACAGTTTGGCTTTCAGCATTATTTAGTAGCGCTAGTGTTTGGAGGAGGTCAGACTGCATCTATATACTCTGCATGTCTGAAGACTTTGTGTTTCACCTTTTCTTTTGATCGGGATAGAAGAGCTCTGTTAAGTGAGTAACTGTGTAGATTAGGAATAGCTTGAACCCTCTCACCTCAGGATCAAACAGCCCTGGTCCTTGAGGAAATTATATTTTGATCTGTAATTTTTGTGACATGGGTCCATCTCTACCAGAGTCATCATGTGCCTGGAGATTTTTATATATATTTACACACATACACATACACACACACACCCTTTTTTAAAATATTGACTTCATTGAAATTGCTCAAATTGATGCTTATACAAGACAGAAGTGAACCAGACCCTAAGGTTTTAATGCTCAGGAAGGGTGTTGCCTAGAACTTGGGCTAATATGAACATGCTGATACTGAACTGAGCTGTGCACGTTAGGCCGGATGCCTATTTTTGAATTGGACACCTGACAAACTGCTTTACAAACTCTCTCATCCAGACTACAATACTCTTCTGACTTTTTCAAAAAAAAAGATGCAAAAGAGACACTACAATTATTCTGAAGTAAAAGCAAATGAATGAGGAAAACCAAATATCATCTTGTTTTAGGGGAACTCCAAGTAATCTGGAAACCAAAGGGGATATCTCTTAGCATAGTATTGTCAAGTCCCATGTTTCCTGTAGTGTTTGGCAGTCCAGGGATGTCACTAAGACAGTGCTTTTAAATTACAGAGATTCAACTCCCCCAATCCTTTCTGAGAAAACTCGACCTATAATAGAGAAGAGGAAGAGGGGAAAGTGAAAACTGCTTAACCTGAGCCTGTCATGTAGGAAAATACATATTTAAGAATCTGAAAGTAAGTTTCAGTAGAAAAATAACAACTGAGTTTAAATGGATGAGCCAAAACTGAGTGTAATTCAAAATGCAAGGGCAAGTTGGAGTGGTAAACTTTCAGGTTTGCCTGCTCCTGTAGTATTTGCAGGACCAGAAACTACCTTTCAGAGCATGTCTACATGTTAGTGTACATGAACCATTTGAATTGGTGCGAGCCATTTGAATGTGTGCCTGAGAGCAATTAATTCATGTACAGCATGTGGAGCCAGGTTGGAGCAACCCCAGCTGGAAGGAGGTCGGGGTGGGGGGAGTGCCATCCTGTCAGCCTGGGTCTGTTCCCCCTCCAGCTCCATGTTCAGCGAAGAGGCTGGTGAGGGAGCTTTAGTGCAGGCAGCCCCAAGCCAGCCTGGGCAGCATCTACACATGCGCTGCTGTGGAGTTTTTTACTCCACAGCAGGAAAGTACTTGTATTTACTTGTATGGAGTAAATTAGTTTACTCCAGCTTAATAGCTGTGCACATGTAGACACAAGATGTTTACTGCACAGTTAATTAGTCACCTGCACAGTAAACAGCTTGTGTAGACACAAGTCTCAAGTATTCTTCATCAGCACAAACTCACTAAACAACTATTATGTTAGGGCACTGAATCTCAGCCTGGGTGCCAGGAGGTCTTATTAAGGGGGCATGGGGTTCTGTGCAATATTAGCACTGTTGTGTGCAAACAGCTACACATGATTCATGAGACAAACCCAGAGATTTCAAATAGGAATCCACACTATCTAAAATGGTCTGACCTGTTGTGGTCTTTCTGTGTTCTTTGTAACAGAAAAAATTGCTCTATTATTTTTTGGTAGTCAAGAAACAAGTGTACACTAAGAGCTGGCATTTTCAGAATGGTCCTTTGAGTCTATGAGGAGTGCCTTGAGCCTTTGAGAAAAGTTGAGAACTACTCTGTTAAGGGAAGCATACTTTTACTGCCTGCTTCTGGGAATAATAGCCTTATACATATTAACTGCTCTAAGGTTGCCATGTAAACCCAGGGTTAGCCCTCAGTGTTTTTCCCAAAGCAAACAGTAAGGAGCCATAGTTAATCTCTGAGCTCAGCTATCGGATCTGTTAGCAATTGCTGGATTGTTCCACATCACGCATTTTCTAGCCTTTTGTTCAACCTGTGTTTAAATGTTGCAATCCAGGAGGCTGTCACTAGCACAGCCATTTAGTTTACATTTTCTCTCTCTCAAATCCATCCGATTACACTTCTTTTTACACTTTTGCATGCTAAATACATTTTCTCGGTCTTTGGTGTTTATACCTTCCAAGGCTGCTATAGCTCTCCTTAGTCATTTCTTTGCTGAGCAACAGAATATCAAAGTTTCAGTTTTTGCAGTACAGATTTAGCGCTTTTAATCTTTCCTTATAAATGAATCCAGCCAGCCCCTTGATAATTTTTGTTGCTCTTCTCTGAACTCCCTACGATTTTTCAATATCTCCTTGCTAATGAGCTTCTCAGAACTGAACAGAGTGTTCCAGGTGTGGGAACAGCAGAGTAGTATAGAGATGGCCTGAAATGTGACACTTCTGCATACGCAGCCCAAAACTGCAATAGCCTTCTCACTGCCACATCCCATTGTACTCTTGTGACAAATTCGCTGCCTGGGTGACTTTAGCAAGTCATTAGTAACTAATATTTACATAGAATTTCAGCTATTTTCAATTTTTGACCAATAAAACAACAAAACATTTGACTGACTATAATTCCAAGATCAATCTAATGTTGCAGGTTTCTGAATGTGTATCCTCGCCCTTCCCTAGGTCTCTGTCCTCTGCGGTGTTTGCAACCCCCCACCCAATTTGGTATCATCTGTGTACTTCATTACAGGTGCTGCTTTCTCCTCTTTCAGATCCAAGTTGATGATGGGAAATAAGACACATTCTAACATATGCGCACCCTTTGGTGCACTCACATACTCCCCTTCTCAACCTTGATAATTTGCTGCTCAGTGTTAGCTTTCTTTGTAGCCTTTTAGCTTGTTTTCAAATCAACAAGGCAGTGCTCCTGTCCTAGGCAATTTAAATGAATTTTTCTAGAAGGATTTTGTGAGGCACAGTATCAAATGCTCTACTCAAATGCAAATATATTACATCTGCGGCATCTCATTCATCCACTAATTTTCTGCTTCTGTCAAAGAAAGCAATTAAGTTAGTCTGGAAAGATTTATACTTTGCAGACCCACACTACTTACTGCTGATTCTGTTGGGCTCTGTGGGTGCACGCACACACACACACACACACAAACTTTCTGACAGTGAGGTTGACTTAACTTTTTTAAGTCGACTTAACTGTTGGAGCGTACACACGTATGTGAAGGAGAGTTGACTTAAATGCGCGTATGCAGAGCAGAGCTGACTTACTGCACCTCTGAGGTGTATTATCTTGAGTGGCATTAGTTAAGTTGACCCTGCTGCAGGGGAGGGCTGCCACCATGTCAAGGAGCTGTATGTGTGTACACTCTGATGTGGGCTTAACTTAAGGTGCCTTAGTTAAAGCAACTTTGTTAAGTTGCCTTATTTTAAATTGTTTTAGACATGTGTACACACCCAGATGACACTGACTGTCAGAAGTGCTGGGTAACTACAGGTGCAGTTGACTTCTGAGGAAAACATAGGGATCAAATACTTCCAAAAACCAATGCTTAGGGTTAATCTTACAATAGAGCACAAAAGGATACTTCCTTCTTTGCCACCAATGCATCTTGGCAGGTGCCAGGCAGAACTGTTATACACGAGGACTTTTTAGCTAGAAGACTTGCCCCAAAGGGTTGTGGGCAGAGGATTTTAGTGTTCATCCTCCCTTCACATGTCTGCTCATGGTGATAGGTCATCAAGCAAGTGACCCAGACAGCTCCCTCGCAGCTGCTGTGTTTCAGCAGCTAGTCTGAAGGCAGGGAAGTGAAAGAGCTCATGCAACACCTTCTTGTAGCAAGGATAGGCAGTATCCCTCCCCACGCATCGTTTCATACTACCACTTGGGCACTCTTCTCAGCCCATTTTCACTACTCTATTCAGAGGAACAAGACTGACACAGCCCTTCTTAGAGCAGTACCTGGCCAGATCATTCGTCTGCCCTTTTTAAAATATTAGCTTTATATTTGTTCATTTCCAATTGTCTGGTTAGTTCACAGTTGTCCATGAGTCATCCAACATCATTTTAAGTAATATGGAAAAGTCGCTGGTTGCCTTCATATCCCAGGACTATCTGGACCAACTACTTTAAAGAAACTCGTTGACCCAAATACCTCTTTAATAAAAGTGCTCTTTATTGAATTTTTCCTCCTGCCCTAATTGTTCACGTTTCTTTTCTTTGTTTTATTAAGTAGAGATTCCTGTCATCATTTTTTCCATCTTCATTTTTCTCTAGTACTCTTACTTCCTTTCCCCTGATACTATTCTAATAAGTGCCTTTCTTATTCCCTTTAACTCCTTTGGCAGCATTAATCCCCTCTGATTTCCACCCCCCTACCATCCATTCCCTGCTGGGCTTTAAATGAATCTGTATTCTAGTTTGATTTTCTTCGCACCCATTTTCAAGTTTCAATACAGTTTTTTTAACCTCTCATCTTTAAGCAGTCCCTTGTGAAGTCACTGTAATTGTCACATATAACAAATGTATTCAGGCATGCGTATTAGTAATGCAAATTTATTCATACATGACTTCAATATGGATCTGTAGGGTGCAAAGCTGGAAAGGACCCATTGGGAGTTATGCATGCATAGCCTTGGGCAAAAAAGGACCCAATCTCATTATGAACACTGGGATGCATCTGAAGAAAGAGTATTAGCCCAAGCTAAAATGATGAGTGAGGATGCACAAAACCAGTCTAGCAAGAGTCCAAGAAATATTGCCCCCATCGGAAAACATGTCCTCCAAGGAATATATGACATACGCCCAAAACCTTCATTCATGAATAACACAAGCATGTTTCCATCATTAATTAGTTTCTTGACTAATTAGTTAATATCTGTATAGTGCTTTGAAGATGTCAACTGCTATATAAATTCATGCATTACTATCTTCCCTAAAAGGTCCATTCAGCTACGTAGGCACAGTATATAGCTCTCAGCATTAATGACGTACGTGGCACTTTCAGGAGAAAATAAATTCAGCGGAGAAATGTCATTCCCACCCTCGGAATAAGGAACTAGCCTTTAGAATGTGAAAATGAGCAAGCCTGCTCTCAGTTGAGTGCAGGAAAAAGCTCCCTAGGACTCCCATTCATGCAAGGCAAATTAACAGCCCCAATCCGGTTTCCGTCACATCTACTTAACCACCTTCCCCTTATGGGTAGGGAAATAGCTGGAACATGTTTGCTCCCTCTCTTTTTAACACTGCTTCCTACCGAGCCACAGCAGCTGGTCCTTCCATCCAGGCTTCCCTGACAAAGAGGTCTGCATGGGAGAGGATTCTCTCTCTTCTTGTCCAACCCTGTGAAAGACACTGACCCCCTTCACTTCAGTAGTAATTTGGAGATGGAACTGCCTTAGGCTGAAATCAGGCAGAAGGTAGGGCAGGGTAGTACCTTGAAGCCTGGTTCAAAGAGGCATGGCTTTTCACAGATGACAGTCCACTTCAACTGTCCATTCATAGCACCTGATGAAAAGGGCCGTCTCCTATGAAAGCTCATGCGCTTCTGAATGAGCCAATAGCTAGCCTGCTGTACAATCTGAAACTAAAGCCGTTTTATTTTATTTGAAGAAAGCATTGGCAGTTTGGCAGAGCTATCAGTGAAACTGTATGCAACGCAATGATAGTTGAACTCTCATACTATACTAGTCAAAGTGTGTAATGGATTTAAGGAAAACTGAAGTAATTTCAGCATTAATATAGTTGTCACCAACTGATTTGAAATTCCCAGTTATTTCCCTTCTCTAGGAGTCTAATGATGGCGACAGGTATCGCCATTCCACTGCCGAATCTATTTTCAATAGTAATTGTCACGCTGTGGGTTAAGTAGGTTTGGGTTTTTTGTGTTAAAAGGTTTACAAAGGTTAGAAATGATGAAAATGATGAAAATCAATTTTCTCAAAGTTAGACAATCTGTCGCAGTTAACTGTAAGGAGAAAATATTGTGTGTATTCATGGTCCTTTCTCTGTCGTGGAAAACTAGACATTGGAAATACAATTGTTATATTAAAAAAGGAATTACAACTAGGGTAATTTTGTCAAAATGATGGTTGTTTCCCATCAGGGCATCCTCCGCCTGCCTTTCTTGGGCGCGCGGTTTCCATTTCCATTCCAAATAAAACAGAATGTTTTTTATTTTGAACTGAGGAATTAATGTCAGTAAACGATAAACACTGACTGAGCACGAAAACCCACTGGCAAACATGTCACATCTGTGAGAGAAAACAGACGGGATGTGGTGCTAAGTGGCTTCTGATCGCAGCGTTCTTTGGGATTGTTTAAAATCAGTGGGATTTTCTTATAAGGCTGTTTCGCCTGTGAGACAGCAAGAGGAAGGGTGGCCATGTATTTAACACTGGTTAGGGATTTACTTCCTAGCTCTGCCTCAGACCTTCAGCAAGCCACAGACCCTCTACATTGGCTCAAATGGGCTAGTCCTATCTACCCCCACTGTGCACTCCAAACCCTCAAAGATGCCAGTGAGGCCACTTCGGGTGTCCCTCTGCAGACATCTGCAGGGCCATGGCCTCTGATATGCTTCAGTGTAGCTCTGGGGGTGACCCCGGAGCAGCTGCACCAGTGTATTTCCAGGTTTGGCGCACACCAGCAGGAGCAGGTGTCTAGGGTATTCTCAGGAATGTCCTGGATGAGGTATGCCCGCCGTTCGGGTGGACCCAGGATTTGGCAAGGGGGGGTGCAGGAGCAGCCACCTGTCCTGCAGGGGTGGCTGTATCCCTGCTCCAGGCCTGCTCCCCCACAACCCACTGGAGGAGGCAGGCTGCAATGCAGGAGCCTCTGGGGACTTTTTGAATTTGCTGAAGTGGGTGAGAATCCCTCCCTTTCTCCTCCATATGCAGAGGCACCTCCGCTCCCCTCCCTTCCCCTCCCCTCCCAGTTGCTGCTCCTGCCTGGATGAGCTGGGCTGCAATGAGAAGCAGGCGTGGGACCCCACTGCCACTGTCACCACCCCAGGTGAGCCCAGCCCCTGCACAGCCTGGCTGGGGTGGGCAGGAGCAGCTCTGATTCCCCTGTCTGTCCCAGCTCTCCATTTGTGAAACAGGGGTACAGCACTCAAGATACTACTGTGACGGGGGCTATGGAAGCATTGCCCTGATAATTATTGCATAGTGCTCCCCATTTCTTCTGCACCCAGTGCCAGGCTTTCAGTACTGTTACTATAACTTTAATACATGTTAATATTATGTTAATTTAAGGTTAATATTAAGCGGTAGATTTCCACTTATCTGGCCTCCATATCCAACACTAAGGTACATCAAGAATTATTTTATGCGTATCAATTCCCAATTTTTTTGAGGGATGTCCTGCCTGCTGAACCATTTTTAATGATATTGTATCAAAAGGAGTTCATCTGATGAATTGAAAGAGCATTGGGCCATTTTCTTTTGCCTTTCTCTGAAATCACTGAGCAGAGGATCAGGCCTGAAGGGTGCAACACTCCCGATGCATTCATGAGATGGTCTTCTGGGGGTGATGTTACTTCCTTGCTTCCTTCTGGTGCTGGTTATGTGTGTAGTCATTTCCAATTAAACCCTCTTATCAAATTTTCTCTTCACTTTTACCTTTCCCAAAGCCCTTAGTATCCAATGACAGTCATTTAGTTTAAAGCCGTGGGAGACAATGTTTTTGGCAGGTGGGCCACAAGGGAAGCCCTGTACCTCTGCTGAATGCCACTTCAATCCCTGTCACCTGCCCAATCTGCTGCTCTGCTTTCTGCTCCATGACCTATTTGCCATTGTGCTCCCTGCTCCCTCCCTTATCTGCTGAATGCCAGGTACAGAGGATGCTTGTTTGGCTATCCCTGGTTTAGAGACACAGGCCATAAGATGGAAGGACTATGCTGAAACCACGGAAAACCATGCAAGGAGGTTTTGATCGCGTCTTATAACTAGGCTTCGCCTCTAATATACTGGCTAATGACCTCTTGTTTCCAATATGAATGATATGGCAACTTATCGGCAATGTTTTATATTATTTGTTTCCGTTACCAAGTTTCCTTTTGTGTTTGTCACTGTAGGAGCTTGGGCAGTGTTTGGCCAGCAACGGCTGTGAAAGCCACATTTATCATTTCCAGCAGTAATTCTTGTTTCACAGAGAGGTGAAATCCAGAGAGTGACGGATGTTATTCGAGGGACAGACAGCGTGGGCAGAGAAGTGTAGGAGGGGAAGCTGAAGAAGATTTGTTCTGAGAGTTTTATTTGTTGGATCTATTGATTTTATGTGGTCCCAAGATGTTTTCCATATTTTGGGATATTTATTTCTAATATCCAGCAATCAGAATATTAGCTTTTCTATGAGGCTGTTGCCATTTGTGTTATGATCCAACATTTGTTGATATTGCAGTATCTTTCCAAGGCTGTAGAATTTATTATGGCTATTAGGGACGCTGATGTTTTTCCATTTTAGTCCCTCATTATCTCATCTACTCTACTTATGGCTCCAGGTACACACAATAGAGCTGTCATTACTCTTTCAATTTCATTATAACTTCTATTTGTTCAGAGCTTTATTTCTTAGAAATAATTCATTGTAGGGCATGCCTGAACATAATCATCCCAAATATTATTTATGTATGAATCTCAGATGTTGAAGGATGTTGATGAGTGGGTGGTGTGTTCTTCCTGTTAGGACAGTATTGTAGGAAAGCAGGAACTTACATGTCTGGTCAGGCCAGTCTCGGGTTTAATGCAGTATCCGGCTGTAAAATGTCACACTTCCATAACGGCTACTACTGTCACCTACATGGCCATGGCAGAGTTTCTTCCGAAGCCTAGGTAGCCATGGTTTAGAAAGGCTCTAAACACAAAGACCTTTTACTAAAATACATCTTATGTCATGCAACAATGGCTGTTGATTCAAATTAATATCTAAAACTTGTCTTAATCCTATTTAAACAAATCCTATCTTGTGGCAGTGAGTTCCACAGTCAGTTTTGTATTATGATGAATGCCGCCCCCCACAGACAAGTGATTCAGGACTCTAGCAGTGGTATAGCTGGTGGGGCACAGTGTCATTATCTTCTCATATCGTCTTGGAGCAAGTAGAAGAACTAGTGCTGCTGTCTTTTAGATGAAATGTAACATGAACTTGAGTGGCAAATGCTTTCCATGAGAATCAGGCTGTACAAGACTCCAGTTTGATTCATTTACGTTCTTCCAGTCTACTATCATTGGCACTGCACAGAGAGTAGCAGTAAGACCCTGCCTTGACAAGTTTAGAGTCTAACATTTATACCTACTCTGCCGAGTGCGGCAGCCCAGCGGCCGTGCTCCTTGTAAGCGGGGGGGACAAGATTATTTTCCGCTTTTCCTAGATAAAGAAATAAGGAACCATTACTGATGTCGTTAGACTGTGCTTGTAGCGGGAAATGCTCTGCAAGTGAAATCTATGGAATTACTGCAATTAACCCTTTTCTTTCAACCTATAATGAAGATGTTCAGCTGAAGTGCAGCCCCCTCAAAGCGGCTGTCTCAGCCAATGAGATGGAAGAGTGGCTGCACTCCCACTGTGACTCTGGTGTCAAGATCACTGTCTCTGCATAAGGATAGACCCCATTGCCTCCCTTCTGAGCAATCCTTGGCCCATTCACTCCTTTGGTCGCCAGCCGATACAGGATCCCATCCAGTACCTCAATGTGGAATGATAACAGTGAAAGGGGCCTTTGAGTACAGTCACTGTACTCTGTGTAGGATTTCATCCATAGGGAAGTTTGGAGGGGGGAAGCCTTTGCCTGGAAGAGGATTGCAGGGTGTAACAAGTTATCAATGCAAAATGCTAGAAAAAACTCTGTTTTGAAACGAATTACATGATTAAAAGTGATAGATTTAATAGATTTTTAGCGTTGGAAGGGACCTCAGTAGATCATTGAGTCCCATCCCTTGTCCTGGTCAGGAAAGAGCGCTGGGGTCAGATGATGCCAGCTAGGTGCTTCTCTAGTCTCCTTTTAAAGACCTCCAAGATAGGGGAGAGCACCACCTTCCTTGGAAGCCCATTCCAGATTTTGGCAACCCTCACTGTTCCTAATGTCTAATCTAAATCTGCTCTCCGCCAGTTTATGGCCATTGTTCCTAGTAACCCTAAGGGGTGGCCTGGTAAGCAGAGTATCCCCTCTTTCTTGCTGCTCCTCCCCGATGAATTTGTAGACGGCCACAAGATCCCCTCTCAGTCTTCTTTTGCGGAGGCTGAAGAGATTCAGGTCCTGTCCAACAAGTAATTATCACACCTCTTGATATTTCCCATTATTTTTTTCATGATATATTTCAGTGAAAAATAATAAATCTGTGTTTCTGCCCTAGGTCTTGGCTTGATTCCCTCATATTCAGGCCTTCAAGATGAAATCTGCTGAGGCATCCTTCTGTACAGAGACTAAACCCTGAGCTCTAGTACAAAACCTCACTACCACAAGTGCTGGAGGCCACAGCCAGACATGATTCCTCACTGGGCACGTCTACACATTCATTAGTGCACCGTAGTTACTGTGCATTAAGTTTAGTGCACGGTTAACCAAGTACTAAATCTATGGGCAGTAACTTGTGCTACTGCACAGTAGCGCCGGCAAATGGTTTCTTAGTGATGCGTACCGCGCAGTAGCCTAATACTAGCGCGCCGTAGCTTATCAGCATATTTCTTGCCTGCACAGTGTTATTAGGCTATTGCACAGCTCATGTCTCACGTAGATGTGCCCACTGTGTAGGAACGATAGGGTTTGGGTCTGCTCCATGGCCAAATGCCTGTTCATAGCGGTGATGCAAGACTGGACATGGGGGACAAAAACACTGCCATACACTCACGTGCACTAAATCCAATAGTTATAAACTTTCTTCTCACTCTGCATACATGTCAAGCCACTTGGGTACAGAATCAATGAACACACAGATAAGGAGTTCCCAGTGAAAGAATACGGGCTGTCACGGGGAGAAAAGACAAATGGTTTAGGGGAATAAATATAACCTAAAAACTGGTTATATTCACAATCACCCTCAGAGAAGAAAAAGGACAAAGTGTTTTTAACAAGAGTTGCTGTCCGTCGGTCTACTGTAAGCTGCCTTACACTCTGCACTCTTGGGGAGAACAATATCTGGGAAAAAAAAGGAGGCCTCCCAAAGGCAGCACAGCTACTTTAGGTCTATATAGGCTCCCCCATGACTGAAATCCCTAATTACCTTCTGCTTTCCACGTCTAAAGCCACGCTTCCTCTCCACATACTGACTTTTGTCTAGAGGCTGCAGAACTTCATTAATGGGAATTTGTCACAGCCTCCATGCGACATCAAAGCCAAGCATGAACTTGGCAGGGGAAGGCTTAACATTACCGCTGTGGGCAAATGCTGATAGGAAGGTGTATTGGGTTACACTGAAGCTACTTAATGTGGGACCCATAAAAAACTTACTGCCAGACCTGCCCCTGCACCACAGTAAGGAGTTGCAGGAAACAACTGGCATCCATGCTCAGCTAAGGCGCATTTCTTGTTAAACATGCTGTCGCCTGGCTGCGACTAAGGAGGTCTGCTCTGTGTCCTTAGCTTTCATTACAACTGTGCAATAAGACATTTTTTAAGCAGGAAAAGTAGGTACCAGCTACTTTTTGTATTTGCCACTTGCCGCATCTGACATTCCTGCTTCTCTCCTGTCAGTTGTTCGTGTCCGATGTCCCGCAGCCTCAGACAGATCCCTCTCGTTTTGGCTCTGTCTGGGTGCCGTTTCTTTTAACAGCTCAGGTGTTTTTATCTGCAGTTGGATATTCCAGCTGTGCCGCAGGGGTTTCCTAGACACTGCTAGCTACAGCATAATCTCTTTTCTCTGGGAAGGGTCCATCGATCTGCACATCCGCATACTGCCAGGATTATCTTCTCTATGTTGTAGACATGACAAAGAGAACGACCCAGGTGGCAGATGCGTTTGAAGTCCATGTGATAGGATCACCAGAGAAGAGGACTGTCCTGCAGAAGCATATCCTAAAATGTGTCCTATAGTAGGCCCTCCCAAGATCATAGCTACTCAGCCTCTACGAAGATCCCATAACTGTCTATGAACAGGCAGCATCACGTAGTCCTAGCAGATCAGCATGTCCTACAACAGCGACCAACAGATTGTGCCCAAGCTTCAAATACAGTTGTTGAGTGCACAGCTCCAAGATGGGCACAGTTAAAGAATCATTCTTCCTGGAAATGTGTGTCTGATCTGACACTATCCCTTTTCAAAGCTGGGTTAACATTTTAAAAGAACAGCAGTCAATACGGCCACTTCAGTGAAAGAGAACCAGAGAGTTAACACAGCATATAGATTCCCTCCCCCATCTCCTTTTCTCCCTCTGTCACACATATACAGTAATAAATCTCTAGCCTGTGTGTATGTCGGTACTATTATCTTCAGCTAAACCACACATGTTGTGGGGATATAGAATCTGGGACTTTCTACTACTGACAATGAGGATTAAGATAGCGAGGTTCATCGCTTCTTTGTGGGGCAGCCATTAGAAGGTGACATAAGCTTAGGTCAAATTCCCTGCAGCAAGAGCCATCTATGGTTGTAATCATTAGATTACAACATCTCTTCCCATGGTGATAGGCCAAAATTAAATTGCCCGGGTCTCCAAAATGCTACGGGAACCACCAGTTATGGGGCTGTGATGCCTTTAGGGTTTAGCTCTTGAAGTGGAGTGAAGGGAAATAGGGTCCTATGCAGATTGGCTCAAGCATAATCCTCGAGCTAAAACCAGCCTAAAAACTTGCGGTCTAATAGTTTTGAAAAAGGCCGTGGTGATGCCTCTCTTGTGGCATGGGTGATTTAGTGGCCATAGATTTTTAGCAACTCTATGGGTCTGTTTCTCCGGCTGAAATCAGAGTAGCTGTTTCTAGCAGGGAGGCAATTAACAGACTGTCAGGTGCATGTTCTAGCTTTGTTAGCTCCATTAGGGCATAGCGGTAAATTGATGCTGGGCATGCCTGTGTAAACTGTAAGCCATGCTTTGTGGTAGCAATCAATATCTAATTATGCATTATGTTAATTCGAGAATGCCTGAAGCCTCACCTTCATGCACTGATGCTCGGCATGTTGCTACCCCCATTTTCTCAGGCAAATCAACTGCCTTTTTATTCTTGACTTAGCAGTTTTCAAAATCATATTGGAATGAACCCATTGCTCAGCACAGCTGAGGCGATAACTTTACTAAGGTGGTGCTATGACACCCACTGCTCTTAACACCTAGACAAGTTTGGGTTTGGTTGAAAGGGCACCTTGGACTGTGGTGCTGTAGATTCAGTAAAGGACACATTTTCCTTTGGATATGTTTAAATTGGGGGTGGGGGGAAGGCCTCTTCCAGGGGTCAAACCTTACTAGACCATGCTATTGCAAGGGTAGTTACTGTAAGGGAGCAAACTTGATATAAAAGCCACCGTTACCATGCACTTTGTGCCTGTTCTGATTGAATGCCCAGCACAGGCATGGACAGCCTGGTGCAACCCAAGATGTTATCTTTCTGTACAGGCATCTTTAAAAAAAAAAAAAAAAAAAGGTACGAGAAACAAGTGATTCACAGTGATGAACTGCGAGGAGAGGGTGTTACTCGCCCTCCCGTCTAAGTATCTCTTTTGTTTTCTTTTTCTGATGAAAAAACAAACCTACAAATGCGTCACAGAGTCAAAATCTGAGCCAGACAGGCACCCCTCTCTCTTACTTCTCACCCTTCCACTTGCCTTTCCTGCCATGACAAGCATAGGAAACCGCCAGCTCTCCCTGGTTAGTCTGACTGTCACATTGGCCTGGGCCACTTTTACTTATTTGTGCCAGAATGAATAAAAGCTGTTTAAAAGGGCATTTTCAAGGGGATTCAGTCTGGTCGCTTTGAAACAAGGGGGATTCCCTCTTGTTAACTTCAGCCTCCTTCTCTTTTCCCCCTCTTTATCTTTAATTTAATTGCTGGTACTACAGCAACACCTAGAGGCTCCAGCAGAGAACAGGGCTCCCTAGGCAAGGAGCTGTACACACACACACGTGCATGCACATGCACACGCATACACACAGACACGTTACA
The DNA here is from genome assembly GCF_001723895.1 of Crocodylus porosus. Lineage (NCBI taxonomy): Eukaryota > Metazoa > Chordata > Crocodylia > Crocodylidae > Crocodylus > Crocodylus porosus. The sequence goes on along the minus strand of NW_017728910.1, from coordinate 18,776,505 downwards.
CTCCCTGCCCCAGACAGCTTACAGTCAGAGTGCACCAGACACATAACAGCTGAAAGAAAGGCCACATCCTAGTCACCATCATGCATGGGGATGTGGCGCACAAAAAAGGCTTAGTGGTTGGCCCACTATCACGGAGGGCCGACCTGACTTTCCGAAGCCAGGCTAAGCCCCTGGCATCGACCCAAGTTTCTTTCCCCCTTGTTGCAGACCAGCCAACTTGAGAGCTGTCCCATAGACTGGAGGTCTGCACGGAAACCTCTGGCCAGCCCCTTTAGTTGGCTGTCCTTTCCTATGCCCCTTCCTCCTGTTGAAAGAGCCAGTCAAAACTGATGCACAGACGGAGGGACAAGCCTCTGCCTCCCTCCTGTGGAAGCAGACACTTAGCAGCAGCTTCCCCCTCTGCGATTACCCATGTGCCTTCCCTTGGCGCCCTCACGTACTTTTGCTATGTCCCACAGGCTGGCAAGCTTTTTGCAAGGCACATCTGGGGCAAGTTAAAAGTTTGCCCTCCCAGGTACTCAGAGCCAGGGGAACCACCCCTCCCTTTCTATGTTATCTCACTGCAGCAGCAGATAGGAAGCACGGGAGGACAAGCCGCGGACAGGTGAGTTCCTAAAAGAGTAAGGACAAGGAACTCGAACAAAGCCCTTTTGGAAACTGCAGCCCTACTTGCCCCTCTGATGGGCAGCAGAGACAGGCAGTGCAATGCCAGTGGTGAGCTTTGAGTGCTCGGGTGGGTACTGAACGTGCTGTGGGGAGAGGAGGGTGAGGGCAAACCCTGACCTTGGGAGAGCAGCTGGGGGGTGGAGGGGAAGGGGTGCCGGGCTGGGATGTGGACAGTGAAATGAAGGGTTTGAAATGTGGCTGATGGATGAGTTTGGGCAGAAAGGATGAGGCTCATATGTCCCTGAGGTTAAAGCATATGGTTCAGTGTGGCATCCAGTCTTGATGTCATGAGATGGAGAATCGGCCACTAGCTTTAGCAGTTCTGTCCCTTGTTTAAAACTTATGCCTAAGTTTCTCATTTGAATTTATCTCACTTCACTTTCCAGCCAGTAGGTCTTGTGTATGCCTTTCTCTGACAGACTATGGATCTCTTTATTTTCTCCCCCTGAAAGTACTTTTGCATGGGAATCAAGTCCTCTCTCCATCCACCTTTAAAGAAGCAAAACAAAATGAGCTTTGTAAGTCTCTTGCTGTAAAAGCAGTTTCTCCAGCCCTTGCATCACCTTTATGGCTCAGTTCCTTCTCCAGTTTTTCAACCTCCTTTTACAAATGTGGATGTGTGGGATGGACTCAGTGCTGCTATCGCGAGTGCTGTTGTGTACACAAGTAACATCACTTCCTTCCTGTTATTTGCTTCTCCCGTTTTCATATGTGCGGGCTCAGTCTGCTTGCGCGGGTGAAGGAGGTTATGTAAAATATATCCCCAGACAATCCCATTGCTTTCACGTTGGCCACCCCACGTCTGCAGACTAGAGAGCCAGCTGGGTACCCTGAAGGCAGGAAGTGAGCAGCAGGCCGGGGGGAGCTGCTCTGGGCTGCTTGTGCTCTTGTGCCATAAAGCAACCAGATATCTTAGTGGCACAAATTGATACCTCCTTTGTCACGGCTACAAATCTGGGGGCATTTGAGGCACAACAAAGGGGATGGACATCTGTTTGCTTGGCTTTTTTAAAACATTTTTATTGTGGCACAAGGGCAACCTCTGTTTCTACATGGAGGCATTTTGTTGTGCAGAGAAGGTGGGCGGGAAGAAGCAAATGGGGAGTTGGGTGCTCTGAGACAGAAAAGGGGGTTGAGGGGATAGAGGAGGTACATGGAGAGCTTGAGGGGCTCAGCGGTGCATTGGTGAGAGGGGGATGGAGACACTGGGGGTCATCAGAGTGCAATGAAGCACTGGGAATGAGGGGATACAAAAAGAGGGATGGGAGTGAGAGGCACATCAGCAATATATGGGGCAGCAGACCCCTGCAGGGGCCTTTTTGTTTGGAGACATGTGGTTTTTATCCCCTTGTTGCATCTTATCTTAAATAAGGTCCAGTCCTGCAAACACGGAACAACTTTACGGACAAGTAATTTTATGGGATGAAAGCCTGCAATAGTAAACTCTCGGAGGCAGCTACTATGTATTCAGAAGTGGTATCACAGCACTTAGCATAACGGGATCCATTCTGACTGGGGCTTCCAAGTGTGACAGACAAGCAAATAATAAATACTCATTTAATAGTGATGAAATGTTTTATAAAGCTGGCTTTCCTCTAAATATACATCAATAACTGTTCCATCTTATTTGTTTTCCTTTCCCCCTTTTCTGTTCAATATTTTCTTCTGTCACTTGATGTTGTTGTTATTAATGAGAGTACAGAAGCACCTAAAAGAGCCGAGTGAAGTTTGAATCCCGTTGTGCGAGGCATTGTACAAACACATATTAAGGGATGGTCTTTTTTGGGCAGAATTTATCGTTTACACAAGGCAACCCAGAGCGAGCAAGAGAGGAAATGAAATAATAGGAAGGACTAAGCAACCTGCCCAAGGTTACAGGAAGGTCAGGGACCATCTTGGTTCTGTCCTACCTCAATCCCCTGCAGTTTGGCTCTCTAAGCAGTTGAGCATACTGCTGACATGTCTCCTCTTTCACTCCTTTTAATTTTGGTTATCCATCAAACCAATTTTTCATTCTTTTTCAATTTCCTAAACGCCTCCATCCTTCAAGATACCTCTTTATGGGATAGCGTCTCTATGTGCTTTCATGTTATGATGCCATTGCAAGACTTTTGTGCTTTCATTGGACTAGCCATTTCACTTAACACCATTATAAGCCAATTCCTCGTTGCTCTCCAGAAATATCAGAAGGCACAGGTTGTGCCTTTTGTGCAGGGTTGATTCATAATGTCACTGGTCATCAACGCTACACAGAGTGTGTTTGACTTTAGAGGCTCTCTCTAATGATGAAGGACCCTCCTGAATGCCGAAGTCTGCACTGCATTGTTTTCACCAATGGGACTCTCTCATAAGGGGGCAACACAGTATATGGGCAAGGATCCATTGGACTATGAGAAAGCGCCCAGAAGGCAAAGTCAAGCCAGACATGGATCTGAAGTTGTCATTATAGCATCTGCCAATTGGTGGCCAGAGACTCAGGGCAGACTTCGCTGATGAATGGAGCAGTTATAGTAGCTGTGCTAACATCATTCCCAAAGACGGAGGCTGAAAAATCTCTGCTGAGATTCCCTCAGTTTAAAAGCCCTCTTACAAACAGGCCAGGAATGGGGGTGTATTATTTCTTGACTCAAAGTGGAGGGGGAGAAGATCAGCAAGGACAATTTCAGATAAATCTTTGGAGAGGCCCACCACCTCTTACATCCCAATAGCTAGATTAGTATTTGCCAAGGCCTGTGTATAAAAGGTCCTCTTATCTCTTACTGTAGCATACGGGCACAAGGACACTTCTTCCATCCTTGCCAGGGCTTGCTGCCACCCAAGGATTTAAAACACTACCAGAAGGATAGGAAATGGGCAAGAACTACGCCTCATTCTCCTTCCACACGTGTCCATCGAGCCAGCGCAGCCCGATCAGTCTGCACCTTCCCAGGCACGATGCCCTGTGCATACAGGAGTGTCCGTGTGTCCTGAGGCACAGTCCCCTTCTGACCCCTGGCAGTAGCTCGGCATTGCTCGTGCCCACAGTCTGGGCCAATCTGCAACTGCAGCGCTTTGGCCCCAGATCAGGGAGATCGATGTTTATCACACAAATTTCTCTGGTACGGGCCACACCATAAGGACCTCAATACATTCCACGTTTGTTGAATCCCAAAACGGGACAGTCCCGCTGTCTCCTGGCTCTCTGGCACGCTCACTGTTTCTGAGCCCTGGTCTCAGTGGGGCGTGCTGGCTGGGCCGGGGTGGGAGCAGAGCCCAGTGGTGGCTGGAGGTGTGGGTGTGGAGGAGGGTAGACACGTTTCCCAGGTGTGACACCTCTAGCGGGGAGGATTGTGAAAATGGGACCATGTATTCATTTGAAGAAACCAACGGGACACCCAGGGCAGGTTCTTAAAATGGGACTGAGCCCTCAAAAGCCGGCTGTGTGGTTACTCTGCACAGACAAACAGTCCCACTGAAGCACAGCTGCAGCCGAGGGAGGGAGAAAGGGAGCTGAGCATCTCCCCTCACACCAGTAAAGAGAGGGGACGCTTAGGATGGCACCTACCATAACAGGGCCCTGGTTGATGAGGAGGTTGCCTGAGTGCTTTAATAATGCACACACTAACGACTTAGGGGGAAACCCCCTCTTTGTATGAGCTATGCCAGGATCTCTCTCATTGACAGGACGGCTGTCTGCTTTTAAGGTCTCATTAGAAAGTCTTGCACAAAATAGGATAACGTGTTGAGCTCAATTGCTCAACCTTGGAAGGGTGAAGGGCTAAATTGGCACGGCTGGGATTTGACTTCATGGTTCTAGGCGGCACAGGTCTTTCCAGCCTGTTTCTTAGCCCGTTAAGCCACCTCTCTGATTGAAGCGGCTGGGGTAGGATGTATCAATGCTATCGCTTAGCAACTTGGAGAGTGCTGATTTGATGAGCACCAGCTATGTGTAAATCTACAAACGCATCTCTCCTGAAACAAAGGCTGATTTTGCAACAGGAAGTGGCAGGTGGAACCGAACAGGATTAAGTGTAATTAAAGCAGGGCAGTTGGGGAAACATACCATTAATAATAATGCCAAGGATGGGTGTGTGTGTGTGTGTGTGTGTGTGTGTGTGTGTGTGTGTGTTGGAGGGGGGGGACACACCTGTAGGAGATAAGTTATCTCTGTGAATAGGGTTGTCCTCTTTCATATATGTTTAAACAGGGGCCCCTGCATGGTCCACCAGCCTTGCTGGCAGCAGCGGAGGGCGCAGAGGGAGTCGCTTCTGCAAGACCTTCTACTTTCCATCCCGGATGGTTGTAGCCGGTGGGTGGGAGAAGTGCTCCAGCCCCATATTAGAGCTGGCACTAATTTTTTTCTGTCCTGGAAGTAGGTTACATATTTTGGATTCCTCTTGGAGGACAGCTATAGGTTGTCTCTATAAAACATCTCGTTTAAGCACAATCCTTCGACTCTGGACAAATCCTTGTTTGTTAGTGGAGGGAGAAGGGGGGGTTGAAATAGAGAAAGCCAACAGGCTTCCCAGAGATTTAGAGGCTTTCAACACCCGACAAAATTCCCATTAACCCCAGCTATATCTGCACTGCTGGAATCAGACTAGTCCCATATTCTCCTAGCAGAACTATGCAGCTCTTCCGAGCTGTTCGAAGGACCTCTGTCATATAGGTTTAAAACATTGGGTTTAACTGGACAGAGAAGGATTCCTGTCAGGGGAGAGGGGGAGGAGGGAAAATCAGGTAATTACAGTAAAAGTGTGAGTCTGATTCTACCCAGATGTAAGCCAGGAATAACTTTCCAGATGCACCTGGCATCTAAAAACATCACAGATTGGAATCAGGTACTATTCAAAACCTTAGGGCCAAATCCTCAGCTAGTGTAAGCTGACTGATACCAGGCCAGGGCCTGGCACGTAAGACTGTCGGGCCAGAAGAGACTTGTATGTGACATCTCGTCCGACCTCCTGCCTAACAGAGCCCCTGTTGAATTCAACCCATGGGATTCTCAATGGAGGCCGAAAGCAGGAGCATCACAATCAAATTTCAAAGCCGGGGCACAGCCGAATTCTTTGAATGGATTTCCCCAGGAAAATGTGGAAAAGCAGCAAAACAGAGCATTTTTGGGCACGCTTTAAAATAGGCACAATAGATAAGGTAGCAGAAGAAGAGCAGCTGGTGGCCAGCAGGTGGGCAGGACAGCAGGAAGCAATCATGAGTGGCTCTTACTACACACGCCACTTGACATTAATTACACTTGTTGAAATTCTGCATGTGTCTTTAAAAAAGTTCTGTGGGGAATGCTGCTAAATCATGCATGGCATCTGCTTTAACTCCTTGAAATGCTTCAATGATGCCTTTCTGGACACAGGACTAACTGGAGAAGGGAGAGAAAAACGTGCATGCGTTTTTCAGCTCCTGGGAGAGTTATAAGGCCCAGTCCTTATGGGCCAGACTGAAATGAGCCCGGAATCAGGTGACAGAGCTATTCACCTCATTGTATTCATTTGCATGTACAGCATTTCTTAATCAAACACAAGACAAGAAGCTGGCTGAATATTATAAAGCCCATGATAACCCCAGCTATTCCTCTTAGCCCATTGCAACAATCTAGTGAAATCTCCTTATGTGACTTTAGTCACGGTAGTATTAGAAAAGCTCACAACTATGAAATAATTCATCCTCTCCAAAGCCTACCTTGATGTAGGAAAGTACCATTAATCCCATTGTACAGATTGGCCACTGAGGTGCAGACTGAGGAGAAGTGACTTGTGGGTCTCAAGACTTGCAGCCCAGTGCCTTTACTGTAAGACCTCCTGCAACACTTGAATTCTGTGTAGTGCTATTCCCACAGAAACAAAGCTCCCCTGCTCTTTACCAAGTTAACTGTAGCTAGACAGGTTATGTTTAGCACTGAGTATTTTCAAAGCATAATCCTACCACCGGGAGGGGCGGGGGGTAGACGCTTTACTCCCATGCCAAAGATGAAGAAACTGAGGCACAAGAAGATTTGTTCAAGGTCATGTGAATACTGAGATCAGAACTTTAGAGCTTCTAGCTGCCGGCTATGGGTTAGTTCAGTAGACTGTGCCGCCTGTCAGCATTATCTACTATCAGAGAATTAAATAATAGCAGAGTGAAAGAGGAAAATTAAGTAGTTCAGGCAAGGGGAACAAGATACTTTTTCCAATGAGATCTGAAAACTGAGATGGAGAGTTGATTAGGTTCGTATCACTGGGGGATCTACGGATGCTAAATAACCTGGTCTCAGAAGCGGTTCAGATCAGAATATCAACCAGGTGGAATTGTTTCTCCCAAAATGCTCGGTAACCCTTTAGTGACTGCAATGGTCCAGAAAGGGGGATGGTGCCACATGAGAGAGGAGTAGCAAACCTTTCTTTTTCCCACCTTGGTTTTAGGGATGTCTACGTGGAGTGTGGAAGACAAGGGGAGGGAGAGAAAGGAGAGATATGTATGTAAATTATGCCACTACAGCTTTATAATACACATGCAGGCAGAGAGGAAGAGCAAGATTAGGGGACATGTGCATGCACACACATGCACAAATGCATGAGCGTGTGCACACACACATACACACACAGAGCCACAGACACAGAGCCAGTAAGAGAGAGATGAAGGATTCAGGATGCTGCAACTTTGAAGAGCCAGTTTTCTAGGCATATTCATCATTGCCATGCTGTGTCCTTTCCAATTACATTATTAATGCTGTATTTCACAAAATTTACAATCGACTGCAATCTGACTGACCTAATCCATCAGACATGGCACGTCACAAATTAGTATGTCAGCTTGAGTAATTGAGAAAAAAAAAACAAACCCACTTTCTTGAAAACTGCTGTTTTTAAACCTTTTCAAAATGGCTTGTAATTGTATTAACAAAAGACATGGGAAAGGACGTGCCTTTCATTTCATTTCACTTCCCACCAAAGTCCTGAGGATCATGAAAGGTGGTGGTGGCAGCTGCAGCTTTGTACCCAGGCGCTATCCCAGCCTGCCTGCCAAGTCTTACTGACTTAATGTAGCACCTGGAGTCCAGGGGGATCACACATCACGTGAATCCCCTTCGTTTCACATTAGGTAGTGCAGTTGGTGGCTCTGCTCCTCTCCCTGGACTGTGCAGTTCCTTGCTCTCCACCAGCTACTGCCTTGTTGAACACTAGGGTGGGGAAGAAGGAGTTAGCACAATCATTCCTCAAGTGGAGGTTTACATATTTCCTTTACAACTGAAAAGATTACTCCAACAGGACAGTTAGTGATTAATATGGTATAGTGAATCAGTGGCTCCCAAGATCTAGAATTTCCAATGTGAGTTTCCTCTTTCTATGGCTTATACAGCTTCCCTCTGTCATGGTGTATGTACAGAAGTTACATTTTTTGCATGAGGTCCCAGAAGCACAAAATACTCTGTACCCCATAACACAACGAACGATCATGGCTGCAGACTGCTTTTAAAATGGCCAGTCGCATGAAAATGTAACACTCTTCTGATGTAGTATCCGAGAGGGGCAGAGTGCCTTAGGGAACTGGCGTACAGGTTCCCTGTGAGGGTTTATTTGGGGCAATTCTGCCTGCATCCCATGCAGCTTTGCCGGCATCCCCACCCCCAGGGCTGTCCAGACAGGACACAGAAAAACCCTGAGCAGCTGGGGTGGGGTGGGGGGCGGCAGAGGAGGGAAGCCCCCTTGCTGTGCATGCCCCCCCACAGCTACCCCTGTTGGGGTCTTGGGGGGAGCTGGGCCAGGCCCACGTAGTGGGGGGGGGAGCAGGGGACTCCATTTCCCTACCCCTGCACGAGTGTCTAGATAGCAGTAGAGGAGACCTGTTTGGCCCAGCTCCCCACAAGACTGCAGCAGGGGTAGTTGGGATGGGCCTGCATGCCACGGGAGCTGTTTCTTCCCCCAACCAAGGCTCTTGACAACAGCATCCTCATGACTACAACACCTGGAGTTGGGGCAGGAGGGTGGAAACAGAGCCCCACCACCTCTCAGGCTCAGCCCAGCTCCCTCCAACATCCCAGCAGGGGTAACTGAGGGGGCATATGGTGGGGGGAGCTCTTTTCCACCTCATCCCAGCTCCAGGTGCAGCAGCCATGAGGCTACCACAGCCAAGATGATCACATGGGGGGGGCAAGGGGAAGGGAGTTCCCTTTCATTGTGCAGCCCTGGTGTGGCTCCCACCCTCTCCCCCCTGAGACCTTAGCAGGTGTAGTTGGGGGGGCACATGGGCTCCCTCTTCCACCATCCCCTCCAGCCACTGCTGATGGTTGCCAGCTAGAGGGGGCTGGGGAGAAAGATGGTCTGGCAGCCTCCTGGGAGGCTGCTAAAGCACCCCTGCCTGCTGGTCTTGGCCAGTATGGGCAGACTCTGAGCACTCCCCACCCAACAGGTGAATGGTTGTTGGGTTCAATGGCACCCTAACTCGTGGCACTTTGTGTAAAGCACCATAGTTAGAGCACCTCCCTGACAGACTGCCTCAACTTCTGTACACAGCCATTGAAAAGGTCTGTCATATAGTGCCCAATCTTCCTATATTTAGGCAGACTCTATTTGTATGTGACATACCTATAAAGTGTTTATCATGTTTTCTTGCTATGGTTGAGCAGCATAGAGGGTAAAAGCTTCCTACTGTTGCTACTGCAGCTGAGAGGCATGTTTGGTACTGATGGCTCTGGCTCCTAATCTTTCTGATGGATCTGTAGAGAGGTGGTGCCCACAATTCTGCTAACTAGAGGCAGCATGGTCTCTGTGCCCAGGATACTGAAGGCATCCTGACCTGATGGTAAATGAACTGTATTTTTGCTTGACTGGGCACATCAGGATTTTTCTACTGCCTCAAACAGGAACAGCAGAGAGGCAGGCAGGGGGAAGGCCCAGCATTGATTAAGGTGCTAGTTCTGCTGTTGTCATGGAGGACACAGCCACTTTCCTTTTCTTCGCCAGCAGCAACTAAAAAATAAGATGTGGAAAGAGAGGGAGGGAGTTATCTGTGCTGGGCCAGTCACAATACTGTTGGCAGTCACTTAGATGAGAAACTGGAGCATGTGATGAATGGCTATGATGCATAGGTACATGGTGACCAGAGTGCTAGAAACAGAAAAGTTAGATTAACCAGGAATGTGCCCATCTAGTCTGAAGGTGACTCCATTAGGAGCTAGTGGTTAGATGCTAACCACTTTATTTGTCCCCACCAACACTATTTGCACTGAGCACGGCTGTGTTTACAGCCATTTTGTGAACCACAAAAATGCCAGCAGCTGCTCCTTCCACACATTGGCCTAGATCTGAGCACTGTGTCATTTACTGCTGGACATGCTATAATGTTCACAGCAGTGAAAGCACAAGGCAGAGAGCGGATTGTTTGTTTGTTCTGGCTGGAAAGTGACTAACAACATTTATTTTTAAAGCCTTGGCAGAAGTAGCAGCGGTTCTTGAGGTCCTAACCCCCTGCCGATCATCAATTGACATGGCTGTTTCAATAGCACTCACTTCAGATGTGATGGTTAGATCTGCTCATCACGCTCTACAGGAGCCCTTTCTGACTTTCCTCCTCCTTTCTGACAACCTCCCTTTGCTCTGTCAAGGACGAGCTAGGCATTTCATTATGCAGCACCCCTCACGTTGGTATCTGATTGCATCACATTTATTACTGAATTATTCACACCCCCCCCTATCAAGTAGGGCAATCTTATCCATATTTACAGGTGTTGATACAGATAGGAATCAATCAGGCTATTCCTATGATAAGGGTATTAGGAGCTGATCCAAAATGAGTTGCCCAAAGTCATGCAGGAGGTTTATATGAAAGCCAGGAAACTAGCTTTTAAACCTCCCTTCTTTGCCTTAAAAACAAAGCCAGCCCTTCTTAGGAAGGAAGCATTACAACTAGCTATACCAGCTGTGGTCTTTTTAACAATATGCTGCCTCAGGTGCTGCCTGAAAAGCAGGGAAACTCAGTATATGCAGCAATATGAGTCTATCAGCCAAGTGTATTCACTTACAGTTGCAAATAGCATAAGCAGAATCCTAGTTTCTACATGGTGGTTATTGAACCCTGGGCGCATTTACATGTGCTCTAAGGTGCCATTGCTACTGTGCATTAAGTTTAATACCTCTAATACATGCACAGTAGCTGGCGCTAATGCACAGTAGCAATGGTGCATGGTCTTTTTGTGATGCTAAATGCCCAGTAGACTAATTCTACTGCGCATTAGCACAGCTTTTGCCATGATGCACTAATGCACAGTAAAATTAGTCTACTGCGCATTAAGTGTCTTGTGTAGATGCGCCCTTGCTACAGGTGAATTTAGCATCTCGTGTAGGATACCTTGCTACAGTTGAATTTAGGTTTGATTCCTTTAATCAAGGAAATGGTATTTGTGTGTCATGATGCGCAACCAGATGAAATATTATGTTACTGGCTTTTTAAATGTCATATATAGGAGGTATGCGAGAGCGTTTCTTTTTACACTTTTCAGCACATCACATCCTAAGAATTCCAATGAGCTTCGTGCTTCGTTGCGAGTGCAGAGTCTTTGTCTTAATTTTGTACAAGTTAAATTGAATGTTAATAACATCTTTAATGTTATACTGCATAGAGAAATATACAGAAAATTAGGGATATCTTTCTGGTGTTCCAATTAACTAGAGGTACTGTCTTTGCTGCCTGTTTCAGCCAAGGACAGAAGTAATTGTTTGGGATAGCAAATTGCCTTGTACTCTTGCAAATTAGTGTTGGAACATTACAGTAGAAATAAAAACTCATGCTCTCTGGATTGCTACAGTGATAGTGCTATAAATGAAAAACTGTTTTCTGAACTAACGTTGGGGGAGATTACAGAGATGATGCTACTGAGGGTTATAAATCTGGGAAATTATTGAATGAGGTTCAACTTTTGTTTTTTTAAACTGAGGTGCACTGTGGCTTTTCTCTTGACGGTACAGTCTTGCTTCGAATCCATCCATCTCACTAGGAGTCTCCTTAGAGGCTATAAAGAAATGGTTAGTCTTTAAAAGCGAAGTGAAAACAGAGGCAGGAATATGCATCATAGCACTGCTCTAAAATGATGCACTTGGGGCTTCCAGCTGGTATAATTAATCCCCCTGTTACCCTTAGAGGCCATCAAAGAGGCCTGGAAGTTTAAGAGGCCTTTTTTCTGCACATTTCCTAATCTTTGTTATGAACTGTATTACTGAGGCACATAGAAGTTGCAACAAAGGTAGCATAGCACTTGGTACAGACACATTACAAAGAAAATTTAAAATCTACCAGAAAAACAGGCAGAGACTGGGCAGGGAAACAGAGGCATACACAGTCAGGTGAAGGAAGATGCTCAGGCACATAGCCAGCTACTGGCAGAGTTGTATCCATCTTTCCTGAGGGTGAATCTAGTGAAGTGGTTGTAAATCTTAGACGTAAGACACACCTTGTTAGATTCAAAGCACCCCCCCAGAAATGACCAGCTCCTAGCTTGCACTCATTTCTTGACTACAGAAAAAAATAGAGCAAGTCTTGTGTTGCAAAGAACTCAGAACAACTGTAACAGGTCAGAATGGCTTTGACACTACAGACTCCTATTTGAAAACTCTGGGTTTATCTTGTGAATCATGGGCAGGTGTCTGCACACTGACCAGTGCTATATTGGCACTCTTAAAAGGATCTCGACTGCACCTCGGTGTGAAGTGGCACCCTGGGTGAGAATCATTGGTCTAGTGGCTTATTCAGTGGATAAGGCTACAAATAGCATTACAAATAGGTCTAGGGATAGGTAAAGGGTCATGGGGGTTATAGTTATGCCTGATCCAGTCCACTTTTTATTCTCATGTGACTGGACTAGTGTTGTCCAAAATCATCACGTCAGCTGACATTCCAGGGATTAAGAGCATCAATAAACAATTTAACAATAACCTACAGGATATGACCATTGAGTCTGCAAATGAATCGCATCTGGATAGCGGAGCAACAGCAGAATGGTAGATGATACAAAAATATATAAACTCTTCATTCAGCTTAGCTCAGTTTGTTCAAATACAAGCTCTCTGCTACATGCAGCCGTTACAGCAGTGAAAGAGGAATAACCATTATCTCCATTTTCATGCTGTCACCTTTTTCCAATTTGTCTGATCTACTTGGATAATCTGTTCCCCAAAGAATTTGTGTTTGTACGGTGCCTAATAGTGATGTTAACTGGGGGCTTGGGGGCCTACAATATTACAAATAACCATAGCCTTTTAACAAGGCTTCCTCTCACATCCCACTCAAATCTCTTTTTTCAGGGCAGAATGACATAACATTACTTTTTTACAGATATGGGACTGTCTGGCTCAAGGTCATATAAGGAGTCTATTCTCAAGTGAGGAACTGAATCCCCATCTTTCTCAGTCCAACCCCTTCACCTCCCTTCTTGCTAGCCTTTCCCTAATGTTAAAACCAAATTGAAGGATGTCTTGGAAATGCCAGTATGGTGCGAGGCAGCACTGTGCAGAGATGCCCCATGCTAGCTCTGAGACTGGAAGTAGCTTAGTTGTGTCATCACAGTGCTGTACCCTGGCTAATTAGCATCGCTTCTCAGAGATCAGGTCAGTAAGGACATCGTGACCTCCAGAGCATTGTGTCCCACTGATAACACATTGCCCCCAAAGTTACGGATGGCTAGTGAGACAATCCCAGATGGCCTCAGCCAAATGCCTCTTTGTTCACAGGGACGTTGCCTGAAAATTTGGCTTAAGACTGTCAAGTGGGAATGAGGGAGTATCCTTCCAAAGTTACTGTGATTCTTGAAGAAAGAATTTGCTTACCTCTCTCCATTGGAAATGGGCCAATGGCACAACATGTGAATCTGGATCCGGACTGTGTTTTTGTTCATTTTTACACAGAATCTCAAAAATAACAAGCCGGGGGGAATTCTTTTAAAAATAGAGCAGTAATCTGGGCACATGGGATTGATGAAAAGCCCACTGAAATTCTGGAAACAGTGGTACGTATGTTTTAGTTATTTTTAGTCAGATAAACCCTAAGTCACCCCAGTGTACACTTGGGGATTGTAGATCTGTCGACAGACTGCAGGGGAAAGATGAAATTCTCTTGCCAGATGAAGTCTTGACTATTACTCAAATACAGGCTTCTTGTCAAGATGATTTTCTTTGTGATGTGCAGCCCACCACTGCTAAATCCATCTCTCCTTCTCCTAACTGAAGCCTTTAAGAGCCCTGAATGCACGTGCAGTAGACATGATTCAGTGAGCTTGACAATTGCATGTCTGCAGAAACAATGCAAACTTCGGTTTAAGCTTGAAGTATGGAGCAGGACTTCAGCCACTGTCAATGCATTTCATGTTGGAGCTCAGTGTGCAAAGAGCTCGTGGCAGGAGACAACCACCCTCTTGCAAGCTGGTTAAACTTAGCTCACACTGAACGCCATCATGCTATCATAGCTACTGAGGCTGTGCAAAGCTTCGGCCCCTGATTCGATTCGGTGGAGATTCAGCCCGATTCGGTGGCTGAATCTCTGAATCTGAATAAAATCAGAGGACCCTTTAATCTCTCTGATTGAACCGGACCCCTCTGAATCGATTCAGAGAGATTCGGAAAGATTTGGCGATTTGGACGTAGATACAGCTTTAAATGTTTTTTCTTCATACCTCTAGGTACCAGGCGGCTCATGAATGCCGCGATGCTGGGGCACATGCAGCATCCTATAGGAACGCGGGTCTCCCCAGTGCACTCGGCAGCAGACCTGGAAGTGGACCAGAAGCATTTCCGGTCCACTTTTGCGCCCACCGGGGAGTGCGCCAGGGCTCCCCCGTTCCCTCCCGGGTCTGGTCCACTTCTCAGCATGTGGAGGGCCCCCTGCACTCTTGTGAGACGTGTCCCAGCATCACAGCATTCAGAAGCCGCACTGGTACCTCGAGGTATGTAGAAAAAGCATTTAAAGCTGTGTCTGCGTCCGAATCGTTGATTCTCCGAATAAGCATCTAATCTTCAGATTTGGATTCAGCCAAATCAAATCAGGGACAGGGATCCGAATCAATGGATCGAATCCTTGTCCCCAATTCGGGCCAAATCTGAATCCGAATCAAATAGGGCCTGCTTCGTACACCCCTAATAGCTATGGTGCTATTTGCACTTGGGACAGAGGGTTGAAAGCTAGCTTCACATATGCATATGTGAGCTTCAGACTTGCCCTTTAGATGAAATTCACACCTATATAGTCATCCTTATTAGGTGCAAATGAGGATTTAAGTGATCCATAAGTCTGTGCTGGTCTTTTACACGGGGTGAACGTGACCTGGAATTAATATTTGCAGTATTTTTGCCGTATTTGCCCGGCGGTAGCCAAAGCAAAGCTTTCTGCACTAACAAGGTTAGTTTTACAAAATGACACTTGTTCAAAGCTTTGAAGGACAATGGATGAAGAATGGGAGAGGAAATTTAAGTAACTCTGAATAATTGTCAAGGTCATAGGAAAGTAAGTAAAATGTCTTAGCTACAGGTACAAGTTTCTCTTTGAGAAAGCTGTAGATTGACTATACAGTGAAAGTCAATGTACTTGCTTGTGTACTTGGGATTCCATTATCTAAATATTACAGCACATTTATTTAAAATGATGGATTACAACAGTGAAAGCTGAGTCTCCCTTTGAAGAGAATTAATATACATCGCCCCTTTGCACATATAACCCTGCCAAGTGTCGTTAAAGTCCTGTGTTTCTTAATTAATAGCCCCACACATAGGAACTAACTCCTAACATATGTATAGAGCTTTGCATCCATGTTCCAGTACTACTTTATAAGAGTAGTAGGTAATTTGCTATCCTAACCAAATACTTTTGTCCTTGGCCAAAATGAGCGGCAAAGACAGTACCTCTCGTTAACTGGAAACACAAGAAAGATGCCCCTGAATATTTCTCTGAAGTATAGCATTAAATATACAAATACAGATATAGGTCTTTATTGTATAATTTCCCCATTTTTCCTACATGCTTTGAGAATCTGTGAAAGAGGTGACAATCTGGTTTAAATATATTCTTTGCCACCTGCGTTAGCACCCATTGAACTGACTGCAGCAGCCTTTGCTTCAGGCTGTCAGCAGACTCAGGCAGAAGTTTCTCTCCTCTTCACACACCTCAAATTTTTACAGGTTTCCTTCACAGTCAAAGAGTTAAAGCCTTTCTTTGTGTGAACAAAAGCTTCAGCTGAAGAACAACTACGATGCATGCCTATCCTCCCTCTTCTTTGGGCAATTTTTTGCACAGGTCTGGAAGGCATGCCTCATATTTAGGGTTATGCATTAAATCATAGTAATATACACCATGACAGTTGTTGTAGTCTTGCTTCTTACATGGTCAATATGTTAGAACAAGAGCTGCTGAGGAAACCAAAATTATCTCCCAGACCTCTTCTCTTTCAGTCAACCAGAAACAAGTTTCCCCTTATTTTTTTGGAACTGGCAGTGAACTAAATAGTTATTTGCAAAGCTGCCATTTGAAACAGGGACCTGGGTGAAGGAAAAGTGAGCAACTGCCGTATAAGAAGATGAAGGTTATTCCAAGCCAACATATTAGGCAGGAACTGAAGGGTGGGAGGAGGATGTAGTGTGTCAGGAAACGTGGAGAAAGTGCATTAATATTTAATATTATAATGCCTCCTCCAAAGCAGGGTGTCATCAAGGACCCAACCCTAGGAGGCTCACTTTTTTCAACTGATTCTCATCTCGCTTATCCTGGGGTGAAGTCAGTGGAGGTCTACCCCGTGTACAGCACTGCAGTCACTTGGCAGTGGCATAACAATTGGGATTTGGGCCCAGGGCAAACCCTGCACAAGAGTCGTAGGAGGCAGGACGAGGAGCAGGTTCCAAGGGTGGGGAGGACACAGGACATCTCACCCCAAAAAAGTCTCTGGCTGCCGCTGCCGCTGCATGCTCTGCTTATCCCGGCTCTTTGTCCAAACGAAGTCGCAGCATGGTTTTTGTGCACCAGCTGCTACTGCAAGAACAATCTTGTGGGGCTGTTTTTGCTGCTGGGGTGCAGACTCTGGAGGGGTGGGGAGCAATTTTGGTGCCCTTCCTAAGTCAGTACCTGGGGCTGATGCCATCTCATCCATGCTTAGTTAAGCTACTTCCCATTGGTTCAAAGTTTGCTACCCAGTGACATATTGCCCAATAACAGTAGCAAAGTAATATTGCAAGTAAAAAAAAAAGGTATCTTCTAATTTTTTGTTAGAACTTTGGCTATTTTAAGCAGAGTATCATCATTGCTAAGTGGTTTGTGTCCCTGGAAACTCATGGGTTTAAACAGACTGAAGAAAGGCAGGTCAAGGATATCATCAGTAGTGCTGGGTTAACAAATGTATTAACCTTAGTCATGTTTTAAAGTGCTGACATCAGTCTTTATGAGGGATCAAAGTATCCAGGACTCTGCTGGAGGCTGGGATCAGTGACTGTTGATCTTACACTCGTTTTTATAACTTACGCCTGCAAACTCACTAATGAAATCAGCTGCCACACCTGAAAGATGAGGTCATGTAATGTCAGTGAAACAGGAGGATGAAACATCATTTGCATTTAAATAACATTAAAACTAATATATGCAATATGGTTTTTCCTGGAAAGAGATAAAACATGCGTGATGTTTTTCCCCCCCACAAAACCTTTCTATTATTTGAAGAAGTTTAAGTTTTTGGACATGTAAAAATACAGACAAAGGCAGGTTGTGTATTTCAGGCTGCCTAGTTCAGAGCTGGATGGAGAAAAAAACCCAAGTCAAAATAGAAGGATTTTTTCCTTCTGGGGTGCAAGTTATTTGTTAAATAGTTCCCCTAATACCATGTGGCTGTTTAGCTTGTGAAATGCTTTCAAAGATTTAGTCAAGTAATGCATTTAATAAAAAAAAAAAAAAACCCCACAAAAAAAAAAACCTTGCAAAATAATATATTCAGCTAATTGTGTTCAATCAGCTCTGTTTAGCTACTCTAATATACTGAACACTTATAATTGTAGTATCTGGGGGTTTTATTGCATTCATAAATGCACACTGAGTTCTAAGGAAACATGCTGCTCCATTGGGTATGTACTTAGATTATGCTCCTGTTTTATTGATGCTGACAATTATCTTTATGATCCTTAATAGAAGTCGGTATGTAGGGCTTTTGAAAAACAGTTTTAAGCCATTTGCAATGGACTTCTCTGGTAGCTCTTTAGGGTAACAAGGCATTACAAACTCTTATTTATATAAGCCTTATTTGCATCAAATCCTTCGTACTCCCGTCTCCGTTTAGTGCCAAGGTACGTTATTTTACAGTTTCTAGGAAAGAACTCTGTCACACCATTGGCTTTCTTTTACATTTTAGCGGCTGTGCTGGTGCTCTCCTGTCCAAACTGGTACTACAGTTTTTTTAGTTGCAATTTAATCGCGTCGGCAGCCCCAAGTCAAGAGTAAGGCCTCTTGTGCTAGGCACTGAACAAATGCATGTTCAGTGCACGGTGAGAGAAAACCTCTGTCTCAAAGAGTTTGGATTTGAGGTGATCTAGAAAGAAGGAGATAACAAGAGAAGCAAGAGCTAAAGCAATACACCCAAGGGTATACTTAAAGCTATACACAGTGCAGGTCAGTTGAAGAGCCAGGGAGAGAACGCATGTCCCTTGAACCCCAGTCTAGTGTCATGTCTATATTCAGTGGGTACATCAGCATGGCCCTCCACAGTGGCGCCTGTCGCGCACAATTACTTTCTGCCCCAGTGACACCTGGGGCAACACTGTGTATGGGCTTATGCAGCAAGAAGGGAGGATGCCGATTCTTCTTTCTCCATCTTGGGTAGTTTGTTCTCTTTATTCCACACCTTGCATTTGAGTTTCATTCCTGAAATTGTTATGGCTGAAGTTTAAACTCCTGGGCTATTGCTACATCCCTAACCTGTATGTTATAATACACTAAAACAGTGTGGAAAGAACGTACAGCACTCCCTAACCGCTTTGCTAGGGCTCTTTCTGTTTATACCTAGTTTCTCTGATTCCAATTTGTCGTGGATGACGTGCTGCCACCTATTGGATATGCTAGGGAAAAGTTTTCTGCAAATTAAAATAATAGAAAACTGTATTACAGCACTTGTCTGCTGTGAAAATGTCAAGTGCTATTAATCTAACTCCCCTTGCAGTGTTTGAAGAAGTCAATACCAGATAAATAGATACATGCATACATAGCTTCTGCTGCCTGTCAAATTATGGTTCTATTTTTTAACAATGAGACACTATCCACTGCTTAATTCTAGCCAAATTAACTAAGATCCTAAATACTCCTGCATAGTTGATAGGATGGGGCAAGGGGGATAAATGGTTAATATATGAAAATAGCTGTTCTAGATACAAAGGGTACAGGCACATTTTAACTTACATTCAAGAGTCTTGATTGCAGTGTGAAGCATCTTTGAGTGTCACATCACTGACAACAGAAGAACAACTGATTCCTGGAAGTTGTCAGCTACGCAATATTTGAATTTAACTATTCATAAAACTAAATACATCTCAGAGTTTTTCCAGTTTGGCAGAAAAGAAGAACTGAACACCACCAGAGAATATACAGAAAGCAGAAGAAAGGATAGGAACAGACAATTTGAAATAAGATTGACTTCTTTTGGTATAAGTTAGCTCCTTTAAAGTCAGTGAGCCTGAATCTCATTACATTCACGCCATTTCCATTGCCAGAAAGAGAGTTTACTGTGAATGAGACTCATGCCCCATACATTTACGTGGAATCCCACACAACACTTAGGTTTTTTTAGAAAGAGAATAATGGTTACAACCTTTTTTGGGTATAGATTAAAGATCAAGATTAGAAGCATTCAAGAAAGAGACTGGTTTGGATTCTGGCTTAGTGTATGTTGGGATAAGCCTGGGTGCACTCCCCTGAAATAAAATAATACCTTTGTAGCTGACAGCAGAGACAAGCCTGCTCATGCTGAATGGTACCTTTCATCCCAAATCCTTAAAGCACTTAGAGTGGGCAAAATAGATATCCCTTGACACTCTACCACCATGTCTCTAGTTGGAAGGCAGCAGCCACTGCTAACAGCACATAGAAAAAGCTCAGAACTGCAAGCGCAGATATTCGTCTGCTTGAAACTGAGCTGCAGAGTTGTAGTCCTGGATGCCGAGGGCCTGATGCTCTTGCACGTATGCAGCCGTTCCAAACAAAACACTGAAGGTGAATTTACACATTACACTTAGACCATACTAAGGACACTTAACATGCAAGGGTCTGTACATTAAAGCTTGTTAACTTGTGTGAAGTGCCCTCTGAGAGTCTCAAAGTTAGACTACTTCAGGTGAGGGTTACTTCTAGCTGTGCTACCTAGCTCGCGTCAGGGTAACTTCAGTCTGCTTCATGGAGATAGAACGAGCAGTCTTCCATCATCCCAGGATGCACTAGTCCCCGCCCCTCACCAGAGCAGGGGTAGAGACCAGGGGTGTTTATACACATGCTCTGTGAATGGGGGGGAGGAGGGACACTTTAATTAGAGCAGCTCTAATTAAAGCACCTAGAGCACCATGTGTGTCAGTGCCCCCATACTGGAAAATGGTGGCAGCGGCGCTTTAACTAAAACTCGTTGAACAAACCATTTTTTCAGTACGGGGATGCTGATACCCATGACACTCCAGCAGACTCAATTAAGTCTGCTCCAATGCACTGTAATTACAGTGCATCAGAGCATTGTCCCTTCATGGTGCCCTGGCTCCTAGCCACCCCACTGCTTGCCAGCTCCTTAGGCACTACTCTGCCTAGTTTTTATATCCTAATGGGGTTTAGGTCTGGAAACTAAGAGCTTAAGTGCCCTATGGGGCATGATTTTGGGCATGTGCTTTGAGCACATCCAAAGCCTTGAGGACAGCACAGACCGCAGCCAAGGACTCTACTATTCAAAATCACAGCTGGAGGGAGAGCAGATGTTACCCTCAGTGATTACCTTTTGCATAACACCATAGTGGTTAGAGCCCTCTCTCAGGAAGTGGGAGACATTAGTCCTACGCCCTCCTCAGTCTGGGGGGATTCAAACCAACATTTCTACTTCTCAAAAGACTGCCCTAGGCACCCTGTGATGACCTCAGTGCGGGCACCCTCCTCCTCTGCTGTTGAAGCAGGACAACCACAAGAAGAAATGAGACCTTCGTAAGGCAGAAGAAGAGTAAGCAAGAAGGAGCGCAACACAAGAGACAAGCCAAAGCTTCCATGGTTTTCAGTGAAAATGGTGCCCGACTGTTGACTATGATGGCATGTGCTGTCTGCCTATTGTGCCTGTTTCTAGAGATAGGCTGCCAGATGGAATATTTTCACATGAACCTTGGACATGCCAGGAATGAGCGATTTCGGTTCAAGTTCCCTGCTGTGTCAGACAGCAGACAGTTAGGAAGCGCCAGCCTGAAGATCGCTTGTGCAAGCTTTTGGGCACTGTGTTACAACACAGCCTTTAATAATGTGATCATATATACTGGTATTTCCAGAAGGCCTTTACTACATTCAAAGCTCAAATACATAGTGACTTAATATGTATCCTTTACATCGGGCATTTCCTAACTTTCCAGTTCTTGACTTTATCCATGGAAGTCATCTTCTTTTAACTTAGCATTTTTTAACTCAGTGCTTTTTGTGTATAATTTGATAGGAGGGAGCTGAACCATTATGCTTGGATGTATACATCAGCCACTAACTGACAGGAGTTAAAATTAAAAGTTCCCTTACAGGCCATTTATTTCCTAATTGCCCACTGTGTTGTTTCTAGGAAGTTTCTCTAAAGACTCTTGTATTGGCTCTTGTCAGAACAGGATGCTGAGCTGGCAGCAGCTTTGCCTGAGCCAGTGTAGCAGTGCTTGTCTTCAGCATCTGTATTTTACTCCCTCAGTGGTAGCTCCAAAATACCATGAGACAAGCTATTTTTAGGGCTGTTTTTGAATGGACTTGAAGCAATGAGCATGCAGAACTTAGGAGAGAATTTGCTTCCTTAAGCTCCTTTTTGCATCATGGGAATTGCCTAGCTCTCTGCTGATGGGCTGTAGGCCTGTCCTCCACCAACACTCAAACCTTTAGATAAGGTCCAGATAATCACCCAAACATTTAAGCACTTACCAGCCAGGACTCTCATCTCTTGGTTTTCATCCATCACTAATCACACTGCTTCACTTCCCGTTTCCCCCAGCTCCAGGTGAATGACAGGGGGTACACTGCAATACGCTTGAATGATCTTGGGTAAAGTAGCAAATGGCTAATATTTTACTTTGCTTATACTGGGAAGCTTTCACCTCTAACCAGTAGGACTCCTTGGCTTGCATAACTAACAGAAACTCTGCAGGGTATGAACTGCACTTCATAAATCTACTGGATACCAAAAATCGTGGACCCAATCTAGACATTGCTTTTATGACACATTACAACCTGACATCTGATTCACCAGGTATCTGCCAGAGCAGACATTTTACACTTCTGTTTTTCCCCACTCCCTCCCCTCCCCTCCTTTCCTATCCTTTTGTCTTCCTAATTTCCAGCTATTTCCTTTTTCACAGACAGCCTGTTTTCTACCTTGGAAACCCACTACAGTAGAGTCTCCCAGACTTTCCTTTGGCTTCCTTTGCCTTTGGCTTCCCCCCACTCTTTTTTCTCCCCTCCCTTCCATGCTCCACATTTTGTATGCTTCATTTCCACCTATTTACATCCTCACTGACATCCTGTCACACTTCTAGCTTCTTTCATTCCTTGGAGTCTCAGACCAGCAGTGACTCCCTCTGCCTGACGAAGGGTGATGGTGCCCGAAAGCTTGCTAAGAACTTCTGGCCAACTACTCAGTTGGTCTAATAAAAGATATCACAGCTACCCAGGGACCCTTGCCTGCAGAGTCATCAGTTCACTTAAGAAGGACTATTGTCAAAACATCCAGTACACACTTGCATGCCTACTATTGCAGTGTCTAACTTTTGGGAGTTGGCCTCTAGAGTGGAATCCAACACCCACAGCTAGGTGCACAGGTTCCCTCCATGGTCCGTGGAGAGAGCTAGGTACTCCAGGAGGGTGATCCAAAAAAGCCACATGCTGACTAGGGAGCTGCCCAAAGCTAGCCAATGGGAAATCTGGAACACACGGAACATTTTTTTTTTTTTTAAAGCAATTTTTCGTATTTCAAGCCAAATCAAGTCCAAATCCGTGAGTCAGTCCAGAACCATAAGTGGCCCTACAACCGGCAAACATCCTCCACCCCCACCAGGGGCTTCAGATATTTCCAAAGTATTTTAGAAGGCATCTTATGTGCAGACCCAAGCCTCGGCTTGGGGTTCAGATGCCCCCAAGTTTTGCCTGCCTTCAGCCATATGGTGGCAGAAGCAAGCTAAGGAGGAGCCTCCCATTTCCATAAAGTGGGCTTTAAGCCCCAACACTTCGGCGGGTACTAAACCATGCCAGTAGGACAGTAATCCCCGGCAACGCTTAAGGAAAACTGCCTTGATGGACCCAGATACACGGTGTTTCCCCGGAGCACAGGGAACAGGCAAGAGAGCTCTCAGTCACTCTGCCTGATCTTTAGTGTGCAATACCCCAAAGCAGTTTCCAGTTGCTTACAAGTAGGAAATGGTAGAGTTGGGGTGATGTTATAGCCCCTATCAATAAGGAAAAGTGCAAAAGGCACAAGTCAGAAGCATTATGGGAACTTGTCCGTTTTACGGGAGTTGCTGCTGCCACCATGATCTGACCGGGCTCAATCTTTACACAAGCTCAGCTTTAACTAACTTACCATTTCAATGACAATTAACATCTGTTATCTTCCTATTTGTCTACTCAGTAACTCCTAATTTCCCTGTACGCGCTCCCCCTTTCACTACCATTTTTCTGGTTTGAACTCTACGTTCTAGTTCCACGCCCGCGTTGTATCTTTTTGCTCTGGTCCAAGAAATGCTCACTTGCAGTTTCTTAAGCATGCACAATCTTCCTTGTGCTAAGTTGCCAGAGAGTTATCAGCCGTTAGAAAGTCGTTAGCTCCCAGCAGGCTCTGTTCATTTTTAAAATGACTTTATTCCCAGCACCACCTCCCTTCCCCTCTTTGGCGCATAGGCATTTGACTCAAAGTTGTCAAGGAGGTTGGCGGGGGTGGGGGTGCTCTAGCCACGCTAAATCCAGGGTGGATCCTGCAGGTATGTGCCTGCAAATATTCTTTCAAAGAAGTGAGAAGGGTTTACTCTTTTAAAGACACAGCCAGAGGAGGAAGTGACAGCCTTTTGCACAGTGCTTAGAAAACTTGCCTGGAAAGTGGGAGTAGTTTTATGCCTTCTTCAGCCAAGGAGAGTACCCTAACTCAGAGGTGCAATGACATAGCTGGGCACCATGGGCACACACAGGGGCAGTGGTGACTTCTGGTTGCTGCCACTGCCAGGTACGGCAGCTGGTTCCTCCCTCCTCCCCTACCCCCAAGTTTGGCACCGGGGCAGCTGCTCCCCAAATTGCCCTGGCCTAGTTTCACTACTCCCTAATAAGGCCGAGTCAAGGGCTCTCCACTCCTCCTGTTGAAGCTGAGCCATTCTTTAGGCCTTGAACTCAGATTTATTTCTATTTGTGGTCGCCTGTTCCTTTTTCACTTGCCTCTACAGCACCATACACAAGGGCAGCTGTACATAGATAATAATCATTTTGTTTCAGTGCATTTTCAGGGAGCCTGGGAGACATGATTCTTTTTAGGGAAAAGCAGATCGCTCATTAAAAAATAACTCCTGAAATCTCCGCTTTGTTAAACATAATTAGCAGTTCAAAGATGCTTGCTTTTCCAAATCTCTTGCTTTAAACTTGCATCAGATGAAAAGATGTTAATGTATGATATGGCACGTGTCAACCCGTTTGATATCACACAAAAGACAACATTGCAGCCCTCACTATAAAAAAGACACACTTTTTCTCTGACTAGCTGACAGGGGAGGAAAACACCTCACATCATCTTACAGCAATAAGTTAAAAAAATAACTTAATCCAGTTCCCAAGTATCTGCCATGGGTTATTAGACAATCAAACTGAATGGAGGGTCATCAGCTTGAATTTTTGACAATTACCATTGCTTTGCTTCTGAAATCTTTAGCATTTCTGTCTCATTCATTTGTTCTCTTTTAAGATATTTTCTGTTCTCGTTTCCCTGCTGACTTTAATATCCCACTTTATTCTTTTTCCATGGTGACCAGTTAAATCTTCTCCTGGGGTGCAGTCTGATGAAGGTGCTTTAAAGTATTTTATTATAATTATTATTTTTTATCCTTCGGGGTCGATCAAGTATTTTAATTTTCTTTCAGTTCGCCACTCTGCTGTTTGTTCCTTTTCATTCCCTGCTGAGTCCCAAAGTGCCTTTATCTTACAAGGTGGTTATTGATTTGTTTTGTGTAGTCTTTTCCGCAGATACCGTTTAGACAGCTGGCAAACTATTTTTCATAACCCTTAGTTTCCACGATTAGAACAGTTTCTCATTTTATAGCAATATAGGTGGAGTATTGAAAACTCAAGCGCAGGACTTGGTAGAGGAGTTTAACTTCCCCCCAAGTCATGGCAAACGCTTATAACAATGGGTCATACTTTAATTGAGACTACAGAAGAAAGGGACAGAATAATTACAATGTAACTGTCTTAACCGAGATGAAATAAATCTTCTCGTGTGCCTGTGTGAATGAGATCAGGATCTGGCCCTTCAGACAGGGCTGGTGTAACTGCATGGGCAGCACAGGCGACTGCTGGGGGCAGCAGAAATGCAGCCCGGAGTGCTGTTTTTCCAGCCCCCTCCAATTTGCAAATTTTATTTGCAAATTTTGCAAATTTTATTTTATTTGCAGCAAAAAAAGACTTGCATTGGCCCTGCCTTCATATAGACCACAGGCCTGACTCTAATCTGTATAACAGGAGTAAATACCGCAAAAGGCAGTGGGAATATTATATGGTATCAAACAGGCTCCATGGTCCCAGAGTCCTCACAGCTAAGTTATTAGCTGTATGTTAGCCTTAAGGCTTATTTAGTTTCATTGTTTGTATCATTGGCTCAAGGGTACGAGAGTATCCAATTCTCTGCTGACATTTCTATTAGTGATTTCCGTACTGAGGTTTTACTTTTTCTTCTCTTGTTACCAAAGAGGACTGAGAGCCCTGAACTATGATTGCTTTTTTCTCAGTGCAGTTTAGGAAAGGCAGACTGCTGTAACAAAAAGCACACTGGAAACCTCTGCTGAAGAGGAAGAACGTGTGATGGAAAGCAAAGCAAATGGTCAACGCTAGCATTGGCTGCTGCATTGGGCAGACTGACTCACCCCTTCAGGCATGGGTTTGCCAAGTTAAATACAGTTTAACTCTTAATCCCCTCCCTGAAACAGATGTGTGTGTTCACGAGCACACTTTGAAGGCTAATCCCGTGTGCTTTACTCAGGTGAAATGTCCATCAACTTCAATATTTGCCCAGCCAGCAGCACTATATTTGTCCCTTGTTTCATTTGGGTGTTATTCTAATACAGGGATGAGAGGCAGGCAAACCTACCTGCTCTACACTAAAGCAGCTGACTGCCTCTCGTAAGTGCAGAGTAAGAGACAGGGCTGGGCCCACAGAAAATCCGGAAGGACAAGGCAGACAAAGGGTGAAAAGGACCACTGAGAGCTGTTACACCCATATGCACGAAAGGAGGAATTGTGCACAAATGCCAGCCAGGCCAGGCAGCAGGGGGAAGCAGACCTCCATAGCCAGCTGCCCCCTTCCTCCCCAGTTGGGCTGACTCGGGCTGGGGCTGGGGCCAGCCCCCCCACCAGATGTCCAGCCACCAGTGACAGCTGGTGTACCCCTTAGTCCACCTCTTTCCTGCAGCTGGCTCTGCAAGACCCTGCTCAGCCAGAGAAAACAAGCATAGTTGAACCTAGTGAGCCACCCTGTGGGGACGGGTTAGCGGGGTCCCACAAAGCAGCCTGGGATGCTGAGGGACTGTGACCTGACTTGAGGCAGGAGGGGATCTGGTACAGATGTTCAATAGACTGGTCTAACCTAAATCACTTAAGTCTGAAACAACATCCATCCAGATTCCCCCATTTTTAAGCCAGTCTATGTGCTCTGGACTTCTGTACTGTTACAGGTGTAGAGTGGTTTTTGGTCACTTATGTGTGATATCTTATGTCTAATGTGTTTTTGTGTAGTGTCTGTACCTGGCCCATGTGTTCAATCAGAAGCAATTAATACAGCACAAATTTTGCTCATCACATATGCAAAATGATTTGCTAGAATTGATTTAATAGAATCAATTCTAATGATCAAAATGAATAAATCAAAATGGTTTTACAAGAACTGATTTGCTAGAATCATTTGAGGAATACTGGTAGTATGGATTGAAGTTTTAAGTTGCTTGTAGAGACTTTGGAAACAGAAGAAAGGTGATGGTTTCTGAATTAATTTATTTGCTGCCCACTGTTCAACCAGCTCCAGTATATATATAGCTTCACTCTGCGTGTGTGTGTGTGTGTGTGTGTGTGTGTGTGTGTGTGTGTGTGTGTGTATACAAATAGGTGTGTGTATATATAAAGCCACAAACTCATAGTCTCTTTTTTCTGCCTCTGCTGAAACTGTACCTGTGCACATCACAGAAAACCAGTCCAGCTAAGCCTGTTTTAAATGCATCTGGGCTTTTTTTTTTTTTTATAAATAAAACCCACTGATAACTTAAAGATGAGATATCTTATGGCCAGGAGCCTACCTCATCAACTCTTGTAGTGTATGGTATTCCCTCTAATGGCAACATTTAACTTGCTGTAGCTCATTCACTTTATCTCGAAGTCCAGCACAGTTACAAACATCGCCTGCATGAACCAAACTATATCAACATGACAGGATTATGAAATAGGATGACTAACACTATTCACTTCATGTTGCCATTATGGCTTTACATTGCTATTTCCAACAGAGCAGGTGCTTATTTTATTAGATCCAGGGATTCATTGAGCATCCACAAACTGCCCTTTGCACTCTGTCTTTATAATAGGATTCAATACAACTGAGCAAATATAGCTTTAGTAAGGTGGACCAAATATAAGATGATACAATACCAGGATAAGCTGTCTGATTAGTGTTCAGTGTACACAGTGCAGTGAAAATACAGAGGTTCTTTGCAAGTAGAAGGAAAAGGGAAAATGTATTTAAACTCCACCATGAAGGCTTAGGGAACCTCATTTAAAGGTTCTCTCTCTTTGTAACCTCTTAGGAATAAACCTTAGCAAAAACCCAAAAGCAATTGCTTCCTTGGCATAGTTCAGGGCCGGACCTTAGTTACAATTCTCAACACTGCAGATAGCTAGGAAGAAACAAGTGCACGATGTGTTAGTTACCTTCAAATAATGGACTGACAACCTCTCCCCCCCACGTTCCCAACCCAGAGCAGTTTGATTAATTTTTTTCCACTTACCTCCATTTGTCTCTTGGATGTTTAAAGCACAGGCTCATCTTGTCCTGCAGCAGAACAGATTCTGTGCTGTTGCGAAGCATTATCTTGTTTAATCACAGAAAGTATCCTGACCGAAAAAGGAAAGCAAAGCATAAAACAAACACAGAAACCCAAGAGGAAAACTACACCCTAAAGACCGGGCACTAATAGCAACCGAGACACAGGAACACTCCTCCTGGTTGCCAACTTTTTCCATTGATGTCTCGGTGGTTCCTTTGGAAATAGAATTCTTTGCTACAATGCGGTATCTGTGATAACTTTTCCTCATCCCTATAGCAGGCATTCTCTAGTGTTAGAGCTGAACCAGAAGACACTGTTTGATGCGACTGGGCTGTCTGAATCCTAGGAAGCAAATAAATGCAAATATAACCTAGGAGCAGGATGACCTAAGACCATAGTTCTAGAGAGACTGCAATTATTAAAGGTACATTCTTCCATTTTTTGTTTATTAGAAGACCACATGGATAACTACATGGCTCGAAAGATTTAGCGGACTGGGAGGAAATGAACAGACAAGTAATGGAGTGATTTTTAAAAGCCTGATGGGTAAGCAAGTGAAATAAGTTAAACTGGATTTATTATACTTGGGTGCACCTACATGTGCAATTAATGCCCAGCAGGGTGTTTACACATGCTCCTTGTCAGGAGCAGATTTGCTCCCGAGGGGAGCAGTTCAATGCATGGCTACTCTGCCTAATTTGCCTGCTGTGCCCCCCTACAGCACCCAGGGGGAGCTCCAGGCTCCCCTGGGTGCCAGCCCTGGGCTGGCAGGGGGCCCTGGTCTCTGAGGGGTGGGTGAAGGTGTCCTACCTCCAGGGAAGCTGCCTCCCAGCCCTGTGCCTGATCTGTGGATTGGGACACGGGTCTGGGAAAATGTGCCCTCCCACAGCTGCTGCTTCCCAGCCCCATGTCCTGATTGGCAGATCAGGGCAGGGGGCTGGGAAAGAGTCCCTGCCCCCACTGCTGCTTCCCAGCTGCCTGCCCCAATCTGCCAATCAGGGCACAGGGATGGAAAGCAGCAGCTGCGGGAGGGCACATTAGTCTACTGCACAGTAAGGCATCTTGTGTAGACACACTCCTGGTCTCATTACTATTCCAGTGCTAAAAGGCAACTGCACTGAGAAGGAGAGATCATAAGTTCAGCTTTCAAGGCTGAGCTTTCTTACAGTACAACCTTTTTTGCAGTGGAATATCTTGAAGTGGCTGAAGTTATTAGGTCCAATTTTACTTTCAGTTCTGTTTTCACAGTGTTGTAACCTCTATTAATTCCAGCCCTGCTACTCTAGATTTACTGTTGGATAAAAGACAGGACAATCAAGTGTATATGTGTGTTTACATCTGCCTTCTGGAAACTTTTAGCGCTGGAATTTCATGTGCTGTTAGGAATGAATAACTAATAATTTCCTTCAGCTGAAATAAAAGCCTTTGCCTGTCATCTCTGCCAATGTACTATTACTGAAGAGGAAACTGAAGGCTGACTCATATTTGATAATGCCCATATTATGTAACCCTTTCATAAGCCTATGTATTAAATACACATGGCCCTATTCTCCTCTCTAGAATAACCTCTGTGGGGGTGTAAAGAAAATAACTCAGATCATATCTTTTTCAAGTGTAAATGAAATTGGAATCAATCCTAGTACAAGGGAATGCCCCTATATATGAATATAACGAGCCAATCTAGAAATCTATGGCCTTGAAGAAGGCCATTTGATGGCTAAAAGCTTGTCCAACAGCCCTCTCAGCTATACAGTTGGTCCAATAAAAGATATCCCAAAAATCCTTGCCTCTTGGACCGATATGGAGAGTAAGGGTTTTTTTATTTTCTAGTGTTTCAGTACCACTGTACAGCTGTGGAAAGTCTTGTGCAGTTACAATGCAATGGCTGGGGTCCAGTGGCATGGTGTTCTTGCCTGTAGTAAGACAGAACCCCTCCTTGGTTACTACGCGCACTATTTGTTACGGCTGTGGGTTGCTCAATGGTAATGCACAGTAAAGATTTCTTAAGGGGAATGTGAGCAGTAAGACAGCTAAAATCTAATGTAGCGCTTGAGAAAGGTGCCAGATTGTTGGTCCTAGATAATGGAGTCCTCTGCAGTAGTGTAATGAAGGTGGGGCAATCAGGGAAGCTGCCGCTGTGTGGGTGTACTGGGCAGCTGAAAGTTGCCTTTGCCTCTGTGTAATGTAGCTCTGCCAGGGACCCAGCTGCCTTGCTACACCTCTGGTCGACTAATGCCTAGAGCAAGGACAGCACATGTAACAGCAGTGCTGTTTTAATCGACATCACCCTGCCTCTGCCTCATCTTCACCCAGGATGTCACCTCCAGAGGTGATGCCCACTGCTGGGATTTCTAAAAGAGCCTCAGAGAGCTGGGTGCTCAAATCCCCATGTATACATAAGAGATGGATGGCTAGTTGCTTGGTCCTTTTTAAAAAAATCCCAGTCAGTATTTCTTCAGGCTTTGACTTCCATTTTCAGACAACCAACCAACCAACCATGGGCAGATCTCAGATTTTGAAAAGCGGGCTGTAGATGGTACTTTGTGGCACATCATCACATATAACACAATACATATTTTTTCTACAGTTAAAGAGAAACTAGAAGCTTTACTAATATGGTAGAGACCTCGCACTACTCTTCAGTTTCTGATCAAAACAAGAAACAAATATTGCTATTGAAATGTGCACTAAATTGCTAGGGTATATAAAATGTTAAATAAAAATTCAGCAAACTAGGCAAAAAATAGTCAAGGGATATTTGTATCACTAGTCCTGCAGACATTATAGTTAAATCTATATTTCTTATTCAGATTTATAAAACAAAATCTAGCCTTCTTGAGCATCTTGACAGTGCCTTGAATATTTTTCACTGTCAGTCATTTCTATACCTGAGTTAATATTACCACACCTGAGTGAAGGTTTTTAGCAAGAGCTAGAAACAGTCTGCAGGGCTATACAATAGAGAGACAATACCAGGAATGGCTATAAGACAGCAGAACTGCAGAAGAAAGACTAGTCTAAAAAGTGAAACATCGAGGCCATTAAAGAAGTATACAGTCATTAACACCTGTGGTGTGGAGCGAGATTAACAGGAATCAGGGAGATGATAACTGAGCCATGAAGTCGATTGACTGTCTTAGTATTACCAGACTAGAAATGCCACTGTCCTTCTGTAACAAGTGAGCATCCTGGGGCCGGTCTGAACATCGGCCCACCCACTTCTCAGGGCAAACTGCCTGCCTGTCTCTTCTGCCACGCCTTTGATGAAACCAATATAAAGTTAGTAACAAGGTGGGAGGCTCTCATTTACCTGCCCTGATACCAAGGGCCTATACACGGCTCCAAACCTCCCCTTATACCATGTCCTATGCCTCACAGATGGCATCCAAGGTCTAACACCTGGCCTGAGCTTGTATGGCCTAACACCCAGCCTATAAGCCCATGCCCTCACACTGGGACCCACACTCCAATGCCTTCACACTGGGCTCTCAATCAATTGGGGCTCCCAGACCCTCCCTTTTCCTTGGGCTCCCTGCTCAGCTCAGGACCCTCTTGATCCTGTCATGCCCCCACAATGGGACCTTAATCCCCTGCCCGACACTGGGCCTCAATCCCCTGCGCTCCCTTGCCCCATGACCTTCACACCTAGCTCCCTAATAGGCTTAGGGTCCCATCCCCCTGGGACCTCTCGCCCAGCTCCTTTATACACCTCAGGATTTGCTGTGAGCATGGGCGCTGCTTCAGGTCCCTTACGTGACCTAAGCCCTGCCTCAAGTCTCACTGTGAGCTTGGGCCCTTGCTTTGTGTTCGAGGTGTGCTCCCCTAGCCTTTTCCCTCCACAGAGTAACCCACAAGGCAGCGGGGGTGAGGCTTTTTTGTGCCTCCCCAGCGAAGGGCAAAGCTATTGGAGGAATGCATGAGCCTTTGAGGGTAGAAATTGGCTTAAAGGAGTGTGTGGCATCCTTGACGGTTCTTCACAGACAAAGAGATTAGGAAGGTAACTGCCCACACTGGTTGAAGGCCTGCTAGTGATTAATAAGTCCAATTGCAGAGTGGTAAATCCTGCTACAATGGTTACATATGTATGGGAGATTGGTGCTAGATGAGGGTGTATCTTCCCCCTTCTCCTCTTCTCAGTTCTGGCTCCGTGCTGACATTCAAAGAGGGCTGTTGATTTTTGATTTGGAGCTGCCAGGCATCAAGACCTGTAGCCTGTGTTTCCCACAGTTTGTGGTCAATACCGCAGGCAGAAAAGGACCTGTAATATCAGGTGTCCTTGAAGCACTTATGTGGGACCCCTCTGTCATGTTTCCCAGTCATTAGTTCCCCATTCAGCATGGCCTTTGGGAAGTAGTTGTCATCCATCTGGGCCTGAGTTTGCAGGAGAGTCACCTCGATGCTGGTGGTATTGGCTCTTTGTAGCACCTCCACATTGGCGACATAATTCTGCCATCAGATCTTGAGAATGGTGCAGAGGCAGCGCTCATGAAAGCACTCAAGGAAGTGTACATGGTGGTGATAATAAGATCTATGACTCAGTGCCTTACAGCAGGGTGGAGATAACAACAGCTCAGTACACCGTAACTTTGGTCTGTGCATGTAGGCTGTGACTGTTCCACACGCGCTTAAAGAATCTGCTGAAGGTACTACTGGATGTTGAGAGTCTGTTGTTTACCTTCTTGTTGATCACATCATCATACAAGATGACTCCCCCCAGGTAGGTGAACTGCTTGACAGCATTTAGCTCAGTTACTTCAATAGTCATCTCTGGGGGTACATAAAATTGGAATGGAGCTGGCTGATGAAAAACTTCAGTCTTCGTCAGGCTGATGGTGAGTCCGAAGAGTTGTGCTGTAGTAGCAAAGCAAGTAGTCATGTGTTGCAGATCACGTTGGGTATGGGCCACCAGGGCGCAATCATCTGCAAACGGAAGTTCATGGATGAGCTGTTGTGAGGCCTTTCTGTAGGCCTATAGCTGTCTGAAGTTGAAGAGGTTTCCATCTGTCTGGAAGCGGATGCAGACACCTTCCTCACCTTCCCCAAGGTTGTCCCATGCTTGCTGCGGCATCATGGTGAAGAAAATGATGAACAACGTAAGGGTGAGTATACAGCCTTGCTTAACTCCCCTGGAGATCAGGAAAGGACCCAAGAGACTGTTGTTGTACTTGACTTGTGCACCCTGACTGTCATAGAGTTGCCTGACCATGGTGAGAAACTTAGGTGGGTACCCAAGCTTCTTGAGAATCTTTCAGAGGCCGTTTTGACTTACAGTGTAAAATGCATTAGTGAGGTTGATGAAAGTGATGTATAGCCTCTTGTTCTGCTCCCAGCACTTTTCCTGTATTTGTCTGAGCACAAATACCATATTTAGCATGCCTCTGTTTCTTCTGAAGCCACACTGGCTCTTTGGGAGGACCTCTTCTGCTATGGCAGGCACAAGCCTGTTGAGGAGGATTCTAGCTAGGATCTTCTGGGTGACGCACAGAAAGGTGATCCCTCGGCAGTTGGAACAGTCTGATTTTTGCATTTATTCTTATACAGGGTGATGGTTACAGCATCATTCGGAGCCTGTGGAATTTTCTCTAGTTTGGAGTGTAAAGCAGGACCGCTGTATTTCAGGGCTTCAGGAGGAATTCCATCAGTTCCAGGGGCTTTGTTGCTTTTTATCTGGCCGATAGCAGTGAAGGTTTCTTTCAGTGCAGGATGCTTATCTAGTTTCTCTGTGACAGGAAGTTGCTTAATTTGGTTGATGGCAGACTCATGTACTGTGCATTCAGTGCTAAAGAGAGTTTGAAAGTGCTCAAACCGTAGGTCCATAACCAAGTCACTGTCAATGTACAAAGTCTGGCTATTAGAGCTCCTCAGTGGACTTTGGATCAGGAAGGTAGGGCTGCAGACAGATTTCAGTGCTTTGTAGAAGCTTCTGGTGTTGCCATTGTCAGCGCACAGCTGCGTTCTTTCGGCAAGAGTCGTCCACCATTTGTTTTGGATGTCACGCAATTTCCGTTGAAGGGTGTTACGTGCCTGGCAGTAAGCCACCTTTCAGCTAGTTGTTAGCTATGTTAGAAGGGCTTGATGAGCAGTCCTCTTTTTTTGTGAGCAGGGCTTGGATGTCTGTCATTTTCATTAAACCAGTCCTGGTTGCTCTTGGTACTGAGCCCAACTGTCTCCTTGGTGGTGTCCAAGACTACTGACTTCATATGTTACTGGAGGCTGTCAGGTGAGATGTCTGCAGCTTTGATTGAAGGGTTTTTGGAAATTTTTGTTGGCAAGATTGTTTTTGCAGCTTGGAAATACAGTGTTTCTTTGGGGGGGTTGCCTCTGTGACTGGGCTGACTCTTGAAGTGGAAGGACAGCTTTGAGCAGACGAGTTGGTGGTCAGTATGGCAGTCAGCACCAGGCATAACTCTGGTGTTCAGGGCATTCCCCAAGATGACACTGATGCACCAACCCCAGTGTCTTCTAAGCACACCTTTCCATGTTAACTAGGCATCACCAACACTTGAGTTAAAATCACTCAAGATGACAATCCTATCTTTGGGTGGTGTTTTCTGGATGGGATCACAGAGGTCAGTATAGAACTTAAGTTTGTCAACTGTGTCTGCTGGAAGGGTTGGAGTGCACACACTAATAATGGTGGCATGCTGCCGGTTACATAAAGGAAGGCGTAGGGACATGATGCAACCAGAAAGGCTGATCAGTAAGCTTTGTAGCTTCAGAAGTAATGGAGTTCTTTATCATGAAGCCAACACCTGAGAGGTGCCTCTTCACCTGCAGTTTACCTGACCAGTAGAGGGTGTAAACAGCACTGGGTTCTGTTAGGCTGCCTTGTTCTGGGTGGTGCACCTCACACAGGGCTGCTGTGCTGAGGTCTAGGCTAGCTAACTCATGGGCAACCAAGGCCGAGCATCGCTGAGGGTGGCTACTATCCTTAGAGATACAGGGTTGTATGGCTATTCCAAGATAGAAGGTGCAGAGGTTTTCTTTTTTCCCCACCTTTTGAGATGGGAGTTAGAGTTTTGGTTTCTTTTTCATTGTAATTTGGCCACTTTGAAGATGCCCGCTGACCACGGCAAGCCGGGTGGGTGGTAGGAAGATGAGCGTTTCTTTAGGCCACCTTTTCTAGGCCCTTCTTCTATATAGGAGTGAGCAGTGCTATCCTTCAAAAAGGCTGCTCAGATGCTCAGGCTGCTGCCAGGTGATGACATCGTTTCTGGTTTGTCATCAGAACGACCCGTACTCCTGAGCTGCTTGCATGCACGCTTGGGACTGCAGCTTCCAGTGTCATCTTACACCTGCCATTTTTGCCCTACTTCTGGTGCTGTAGGACTTGGGGAACTTGTTTCCTTTCTCCCTGCATGTGAAGCTTTAACATGGAGTACAGTTTGCTCTGACTGGTCCCATTCTTTAGGCCTGAAACTCATGTGCTGTGGCCTGGTGAACTAGGTTAGTGGCAGAGAGATTTCCAGGCCGTAGGTTTAGTTTCAGAGTATCCTTCTCCTAGGTGGATTGCTGAACCAGGCTGAATAGTTCCACCTAGCCTAGTTATTTGGGTTGGGCTGCTATTTGTCTGGAACCTCAGCTTTGACCTTACCGCCATGGGGGACCCTACCAAGAAAAATTTCCAGACGGCATCACTCTCAGGATCCACGTCAAGTGGCCTGCAAGGCTCTCGACAAATCTGCAGGGAACTTTGCAGGCTGTGGCCATGTGTGCTAAATCAGGTACCCAGGGCAGCATGAGGCCCAGTCATGATGTGCAGGAGGTGGTACTGGGCTCTGGGGCTCAGTTCTGGCATATGGAGGTGGCGTGGGGCCTGAAGCCTGATCCCAACTGGGCAGGGACCAGGCAGAGGCTGTGCAGGGCCTCGAGGTCTAGTTTGGCTCTGAGAGCCCCAGCTGTGAGCCCCATTGATCTAGACCACCCCACAGGGCAGTGCAAGATTTTCTCATTACGCATTTTTCAGAGATATGTTTGTCCTAGTTTTAAATGCACCAAACAATAGGGACTTTCATTCCTTCCCCCAGGAACCTATTCTATAGCTCAATAGATCTCACCCTCAAGAGGTAATGCAATGGTATGAGCTTATTATTTGTCCATAAATCTATATTTCCCTTTTACCACCCTAACTAATTTCTATTTTTGAAAACCAGGTTTCAGTAAGAGATAGAAAGAATGACCAGATCTTCTTTTCCAGTGTACTACCAATATAGCCCTATAACACTGCCATTCTCTTTCAGTCTCATTGCCACCATTGTATAGCAGGGAAAACTGAGGCATGTGTGGATGTGGGGTCAGGATTTCAGGGCATTTCCTGTTTTCCCTCATAGCCCGATTTGCACAAGGGCTCAATGAATTAGATACAGACCACTTTTAAAAACCTGGCCCTAAGTGACTTGTCTGACTTCATCCCTACATGCCCAAGCAATGCTCTTATAATTTTCCCTGGTTATATGTCCAAGTTTCCACTTTTCATAAGCTTTCAAGTATAGCCAGCTCTCCTGGACTCCTCCTCACCCTCAGTCTGGCTTCCCAGGGGATCCTGCCCATGAGTTGCCTGAACAAGTCAAAGTCTGCTTTTCTGAAGTCCAGGGTCCTTACTTTGCTGCTCTCCATCCTTCCTTTCTCCAGGATCCTGAACTCTATCTAATCTGGTGGTCACTGCTGCCCACGTTGCCATCCACCACCAGGCAGGTGTTACATGCCCCACCAATCTTTCCTGTTTGTAAGCAGCAGGCCAAGAAGAGCACAGCCCCTAGTTGGCCACTCCAGCACTTGTACCAGGTAGTTGTCCCCAGCACTCTCCAAAAACTTCCTGGATTGCCTGCGCACTGGTGTATTGCCCTCCCAGTAGACATCAGAGTGATTGAAGTTCCCCATGAGAACCAGGGCTTGTGATCGGGAAACTTCTGCTAGCTGGCTGAAGAAAGCCTAATCCACCATGTCTTTCTGGCCTGGTGGTCTATAGCAGACCCTCACCACAACATCACCCTTGTTGCTTTCCCCTCTGACCCTAACACAGAGACTCCTAGCAGGCTTATCACCAACTTCATACTGGAGCTCTGAGCAATCATATGGCCTTTTTACATAAAGTGCAACTCCTCCTCCTCTTCTCCCCTGTCTGTCCTTCCTAAACAGTTTGCACCCACCCATGACAATGCTCCAGTCATGCGAGCTCGCACCACATCTCTGTTATTCCCATCACATCATAGTTCTGTGACCGTGCAAGGACTTCCGATTCTACCTGCTGGTTTCCCAGGCTCCAGGTCTCCCGCTTCTCCACTTACCTCAGGGCTTTGGTCTCCATCCCTGGCAAACCTAATTTAAAGCCCTCCTTGTTGGGTTAGCGAACCTTTCTGCAAAGATGCTCTTCCCTCTCTTCATCATCTCTTCCTAGCCATCCTTCTTGTTGGAAAAACATCCCATGGTTGAAGCAGCCAAAATCCTGCTTGTGACACCACCCATGCAGCCAGGGGTTGATCTGCAGGATGCACTTGCTCCTGCCTGGGCCTTTTTTCTTGATTGGAAAGATTGACAAGAACACAGTCTGAGCCCCAGACCCCTTCACCCTTGCACCCAGAGCCCTGTAGTCACTGTTGATATGCTCAGGGTCTCCTCTGGCAGCATCATGGGTGCCCACATAGATGAGCAGCATGGGGTAATAGTCAGAGGCCTTCATAGTCCCTCCATGACATCTCAGATCTGGGCTCTGGGCAAGCAGCAGACCTCCTGAGACAACAGGTCAGGTCAGCAGATGGCTTCCTCCATCTCCAGCAGAAGGAGCCTCCAACCACCACCACCCATTGCTTCTTGGTGGCAGTCATCTCGATCCTTCCCACCCTGGTGAGGCCTGGCTTGTCTTCTTCCAGCAATGGAGCATGCTCTTCCTTCTCTTCTGCTAGGGCTGCATATCTGTTCTCCAGACAAAACTTCTGCAGGTAGCACTGAAGATGCTGTGGTTGCAGCTACCTAGCGTATTTCTCTGGATCCTATCAGCAGAAGACCAGTGACATGTCTATGAAGTCCAAGACAGTGCTGTGCAAGAGATATCCTAAGCTACCTCTGCATATATAAGCTCTGGAACTACAAGCATTACTGCTGCATTAGTAAGGGGTTATTCATGGGCTAATTAGAAAGACTGAGAGCCACAGCTTCAATATTCCTTCTGGCTTCTAGTATACTAGGAGTTAGCACGCACAGCGTTGCCTTATGTTGTAAAGACATACCCTTTGGCTGAAGAACACTGAATTTTCAGGTTGATTTTTCGGGTCTACTGACATACTTCTCCCCGTCCACTGTCAAGAGATCCAAATCACTTGCTCCTGGCTGTCCTGCTGGGTATCTTTAGGAACCCGGGTCAGTCAATCTGGTGCAAATTGTGATAGACTCACAGGGTTGAAAGGGACCTTGTGGGTCTTCTATACCAGTTTGCCACACAGATGCAGGATGTGTGATTCCTAAACCATCTAGGAAAGATGCCTGTTCAGCCTCTTGAAAAACCTCCAGTGACAGATTCCCTGACTTCCCTGGGCAGCTTATTCCATTGCCCATGCATTAGGATGGTTTTTTCTGCTAGGTAATGTATATCTGCTTTTCTAAAGTTTCAACCCTTTGCTTTGTGTTCTGCCCTCTATAGCAAGAGAGAACATTAATCTCCATTTCCTTCCTGGCATACTTTCAAATAGTTGAAAACTGTCCTTCCTCAGTCTCCTTTCCTCCAAGCTAAACGCACTTAGTTTTCTCAACCTTTCCTCATATGGCTGCATTCCAGTTCCTTTATCATTTTTCCCCCCTTTCCTCTGGATCCTTTCCAGGTATTCTACATCCTTCTTAAAATGCAGAGCTCAAAACTGGACACAGTAGTCCAGTGAGGCCTAACCAGTGCCAAGTAACACTTCACATCTTGCACACAATACCTTCGTTGAATGCAGCCCCACACTGCATTTGTTTTTTGTGCAGCAGCATCACGTTTCTGACTTGTAATGAATTTGTGATCCACCGTAACCACCAGATTGTTCTTGGTAGGGCTACTGCCTAGCCAGTTATCCCCCGTTCCCGGTTTGTGATCTGGTCTGGTTTGACTTGTGACATTTGTTTTGCCGTCTACTGGCCACTCCTCTGATTTATCCAGATTCTTTGATATCTAATTCAGTCTTCCGAAGTGTTTGCTACCCCTCTCAGTTTTATATCAACTACAGGCTTTCATTCCTGCTTCCAGCTCACTAATGACAATTTTTAAGCAGTAGTAGATCCACAACAGACACCTGTGGACCCCAACTTGAAACCCGCTGCCATTATTCTTTTTATAGTTATGCTTTGATGGCATTTATTTAGCCAGGTATGTATCCATCTAACAGTAATTCTATCTATCCCACATTTATGCACTTTCCTTATAAGACTGTCATGTGGAACACTGTATTCCCCTTATACAGTTTAAGATTGAAGCAAAACCAGATAAAACTTTATTGGAATGTGCATTCATTTGTTGTATCATATATTCTGCACTAGCTAAAAAACAGCAAACTAGGTAAAACATAAAAGATGTTGTTTCACTAGTCCTTTAGTTATTTGAATTAAATGCACTTCTTTTCAGATTCACAGAACAGTATCTGGCCTTCTTGGGCAACGTGACAGCGGATCCAATGCTTCACTGAAAGTTTTTTCCATACCCGAGTTAATATGTTTAGCTAGAATTAAAAAAGGGTCAGCAGGGTTGTGAAATACCTACATTATGAGGAGCAGCTTAGAGCAGAATTGCAGGAGAAAGGTTAGCTTGATTAGTGGAAGGTTGAGAGTGTTAAAAAGAAGAGAGAGAGAGTCGTTAACATCTGTGGAATGAAGAGTTTTGAAGGAATCTGGTAGATTATAACAACCATGAAGTCAATTGAAGTCCCTTGGTGTGCTTGAATAGAAATATTACTGCCGCTGCCAGATAGTTGGCTTTAAACTTGGAGGGGCCTCGGGAGCAAAGGGAGTATGTGACTGCACTCACCCTGGATCTGCCCCTGCCCTTATCCTCAAGCTAGTTACCTTGCTAAAGAATGAGATCAAGCTGGGTTGATATGATCTGTTCTTAAATCCATGCTGACTGCTAGTGATCACCATTCACCCTCTCCATGCTAACACGCTGATTGTTCTCTAATGTGCTCGGGGAACTTCCAAGGTAATGAGGTCAGAATGACTGATCTGTAATCCCCTGAATCCTCCTCCTTTTTTTTTTTTTAAATAGCCGGTGCACTCAATGGTGTGTACTTGCATAGGAATGTCTTAACTGCACATTAGTCACAAGGTGGAGAAAGAACAGCCTTTTATCTTGGCCTAGTTTAACAGGCCCAGAAGGGTAGATTAATGTCTAACGTACAAGAACCAGCCACATTCCTTTCCCCATGTGCTGCTTTAGAGGCAGAACAATTACAGGCTGCCAAAGCTATGGGTTTGATGTAATCTGTAACTTTGCTGTATAGCAGTTTGTCCTTTTGTCCAGTTGATGTAATACCTTCCCTATCTTGCTAGCGTGCTATCGGGGCTCAGGCCCTGGCTCACAATGGGGTTAGGTGCCATGACACTTGGTGTGGCAGGGCATAACTCTGAGCTAAATGCACAGCCCTGAGTTATGCAGTGCATGAGGAGAATTAAGTGCCTCAGAACGGGATCTACAAAAGCCACCAGGCTGGGCAGGAAGTGGCCTTGGGTTGGCCAACAGGAAGTGCCAAGGACACTACCGTGTCTTAAAACCAGCCCCTTTCTGGAGTTAATTTTCTTACTCAGTGCCCATGGGAAGCATCTTCTTCTGCAAAGGATCTGCAGCCTACAACCCTGCCCTGGAGGTCTGTGGCTAAGCTAAAAAGAAGACGGGGGGGGGGGGGTGGAAAGGGGGGGTCACTCTTCTAAAACTCAACGGGGCAGTGTGTCCTTTTTTTTTCTCCAGTAGCTCAGTAATTACAGCACTCACCCAGGACATGGGAGACCAGATTAAATATTCTCTCCACTGCCTGAGCAAATTCCAGCCCACAACACTCGCCATCGAGGAGAGTGCCCAGTTTACTAGGGGATGGGCTGTAGGGTGGCCAGGGACACCTCATCCCTCCTACTGAAGCTCTACACTGCCAGGGCTACATTGCTTTCAGCATCTCATTTAGTTAATTTAATGCTACATTAGATACCTCTACAGTACTTTATGTTTGCTTCAGTGACTGCAGCTGGGATGTAACCTTAGATGTACTCACAGCTTAAGTTTATAGATCAGATATTTAGCTAGAAAAATGTGAACATTTTTCAGATGACTAGTTGTGGAAGCAAAGTGGCCCTATACATTGCAAATCTATGCCCCTGAAAAATTGAGACAACTCTTTTCAAATTTCTGGGAGGCTCATGATTTCTGCCCGCCTCCCTGTGCTGGAAATGCTGAAACTACAAAGGACATAAGGCTGGGATTTTCAAAGCAGCTTAATAGAGCAATACATTTAAAATAGGAAATTCTGTCCAAGTTGGGCACTGGATTTCTCTTAGGCTCACTTTAAATTCCCAGCTGAAGAGGGCCCTCATTTTTAAAATTTTAGCCTGAACAAAATGTTGTTGCCCTACGATGTTTGTGTCCAATCTAGATGAAATTAGAAGTGGCCAAAAAACTGTTCCGTCAGAAAAAAATAGGTTTCCTCCAAATCAAAATGTCTCACGGGAACGTGGGAGTTTTGATAAAACCCTAAAATTCACATTTGAAGCCATTCTAAACCATGCTGGGATATTTCAAGAATATAATATATTATTGTGTGAAAATTACTGAAATTAAAATCTTTTGACTTTAACGAAAAAATGACACTTTTCCATAAGGTTTTTTCAGTATTTTGGCATCAACATTTTTCAGAAGGATTCAAGTTTCGATGAAAATGGAGCTTGACAGGCTGGAATTTCCTTTATGGTACATATCCCATTATTTGACCAGCTGCCATAATAGTTTAGATATTGTATTACAAAGCAATACATTTAGAAGAAACAGAAAAAATATTGTCAATTAAACAGCGTATTAGAATTATTGCCACTGGAAGATATTTGCCATCTATCACAGCTGGGTATTTTATGACTGCTGTCAATTCCTCTAGCTATAAGAATTAAGATAAAGACAATATAATCTTGCAAGTCAAGCTATAAAATGATCACTGCCAGGGTCATGGAGGACTGTTTTAGGAATGTGTACAATACTCCAAAACCATGTCATTTTTCCATAATTACTGCTGATGAAAAAATGATGTTAGGCTTGTAGACCAAGAGCCTGACTTTTTTGTTCCAGTGTGAAAGCTCACATAACCCTTCCATTTTTAATTCCTGTCCTTTGCTTGTAGTCTTGTCTTAATATAGTTTTCCACAGGATGTCAGTGTTGGCATTGATATGAACCTGTTTCAGGTGTCAGACTTGTAATGCTGGATTAA
The DNA here is from genome assembly GCF_001723895.1 of Crocodylus porosus. NCBI lineage: Eukaryota > Metazoa > Chordata > Crocodylia > Crocodylidae > Crocodylus > Crocodylus porosus. The sequence continues at coordinate 18,733,954 of NW_017728910.1, read as the reverse complement.
CTGACATACATTATAAAAAATTAAATAAAACACTATCCTTACCTTTCAAACTAGGATTCTGGGCAGAACAGAACAATTCCCTTGGTCACAATTTAGTTCCTTTGTATAGGTTTAACTGTTCAGTGCCCAAAAGACATCTTTCCTCAGTGCTACATAATTGTATAAAGACTATCATAAGACAACAACTTGTATTTCTTGAGAAATTCTGGCTCTCAATTTTCTGCATTGCTACCTGCCGTCAATTAATAGGACAGTTTTCCTTTTTCAGTAATGACAGATTGCATACGCTACTGAACATATGCATTTGAATCGAGGTATTTTCCAAATTCATTTCCAGTGTTGGACCTGAATCTCTCAGTGTGCATGTTTACAGGCAAGTGGCTGATCTCTGAGAAAGAAAGGATCTGAGGCTTTTGGTCACATGGAGTAAACAAGGTGGATATTAAGTAAATCAAACACTGAAGCTAAACCCATTTCTTCCATCAAGGATTGAGCAGTAGTGTCTGAATTTCTTGTGGACTTCATAAATGATGCCTTGGAAGCAAGATGCACACACTCATTGTAATGCTTTGTAACCGAATAAGTGGCCGAGTTAACACAAGAACAGATGTTGGACCAACAGTTTATGTAGTTTGCAGACTGAGAAGTCAAAGGACTTGCCATTCTACTGCAGCCACCACTAGATAATAGAGTTATCCTCCTGATTTAAACTACGCCATTTACAGAAAACCGCAAACCTGATTCAGCCGTGGGCTTTTTGAATATCCATACTTAGCCATAGTGTAAGCACATAAGCAAAGTTGAAAAGGACCAAGGTGGATTTTCTGGGTATATTTGTACTGTTAATGAAAAAAGAAGGGCTGTATTAGATTATATGGGTAGGACAAACTCATGATACCGATTCATCAAATCCAGTAGTGGACAACACGATGTGTTTCAAAGAAAAGTTCTAAAATCCCCATGATTTTCCAACAGCAGGTATTTTAGGGTAGTTTCTTCCTCCCACCTGGCATTTGCCCACTTACTGAGGATTGTCCTTCCTTGTCTATTTTATGCCCAGTTAATTGTAACTAGATGCTGTGTTGATAGAATCACCTAATCCTTCTCTGAATCCTGATAAGGTTTTGGCCTCAGTAATATCTCCCAGCAATGTGCTCCACAGGTTAATTATGTGTTGCTGTTTAATTTCACTGGAAGTCCCCTGCTGATGTAATTTGAGACGTAGTAAACCTTTACTGTTTCTCTTCCATTTATTTTTGCATACAGCTGTCATTTCACTTCTAATTCATCTCCTCCTAACACTAAACTAATTTGATCCCTCTCCTTACCCAGATCATTTTGCATCTTAATAATTTTGCCATTCCCCAAAGCATTTCTATCCCTGGAGTTAGATTTTTGAGAAGGGCTGACTATACCTGAACACCATATTCAAAGTGAGGACACACAATACCCCAAAGGGTTGGTGCAATTCTTTGGTATATAAATGGAGGATTAAGAACAAAAATGTTACCGCGCTCAGTTGAGGGCGATATGGATTCTGGTCCCTGTTCCCTGGACTTTTTTATGCACTTTGCATTAGACAACCATATTTTGAAAAACAGAGATAACCCTGAGAGTAGGGCCTGTAGGCCAGGGTTTTCCTTCTCATCTGACTTCTCTAAGCATCGAGCGACGGAATCGGGCTGCCTCTTTTTTTTAAATTTGTCTCTCTCTACTCCTTTGGCCTGGTGGTTCTTGCATTCTTGGCTGTACGGAGATCCAGCTTCTCTAACAGGATGGATGGAGCCCCTACACAGGGAAATCCATAACTGGGGACCTACCTAAATCATAGCAGAAGTGTGCTGCAGAGTGGCTCCTTTAATTTTGCTCATTTTGCTGTGCCCCCTGCCCCCACCTGCCCGCCCAATTGGTGGAGCAGCCCCAGAAGCTCTGTTACGTGCTGCTGATTGGCTGGGGGCGGGGGCGGTGCAAAAGCCATGGTTTAAAATATGCCATGGTTTTTGCTTCCTGCTGCTGATTAGCCAAGGGGCCTCCATGACCCTGGAGCTTGCTGCTGATTGGCTGAGAGGTAATAACCGTGGCACATTTAAAACTGCCGTTTTTGCCTCCTAGCCAATCAGCAGCAAGCAGTGGGGCTGCAGGGCCCCTCTGCCAGTCAGGGGCAGGATGGGTGTGCAGCAAAACGAGCAAGATTAAAGGAGCTGCTATGCGGTGCACTTCTACCATGATTTTGGTAGGTCCCATAAAGTTGTGGGTTTAAGAAGGACCTAGAAGACAGGTCTATCAGGTCCTGGGCAAGTGCCCTAACCTGTAGACTAATAAGTAAAAGTAAGGCAGTGTCACCGCCACCCCCGCTCAGTCACACGCCTGTCTTCAGAAGCGAGATGAAGCACGCTGGGTATTGAGTGAACAGAGGCACTTAGGGCATTTGTACACACGCTTGCGCCCGGCGCTGAGGCGCATGCAGCTGTATAAATGGTGACATGCACATCAGTACTGAGAAAATGACGGCACCTTGCTTCTGAAGTAAAACACAGCAACGGTGTTTTAGTTCAAAAGCGCCCCGCTGCCATTTTCTTCACGCTGATGCGCGTGCATCTCGCTGCTTATACAACTGCAGGCGACGCAGCACAGTGCGCATCGGCTCGTGTGCACAGCGGACTCGAGTCATCAAGTCTGCTCCGATGTGCCAGATCTCCAGCACGTCAAAGCACACAAATGTATGTGTATAGATACCTATAATGGGCAACCTGACCTAGGAACCTAAGCTGTGGAGATGGGCAAGAGTTCTGATAGATCTTGCTCTTAGCATTTGCTTTTGGCTACTTCTAGATGCCTCCAAGCTCTCTGAATTACCCTTTGCAGGCAGCTACCTGCTCCTGTTCTTTGCATAGGCTGCCTAGCCCTTGCTTTTCACGGGTGCCTAAGTCTCCCTATCGGCTGTCCAGGAATCCCAGGCACCTAACCCCGATCAATTTAGAGTGCCGTTGAGGGCTCATAAGTTTTAGGAGTTCTAGCGGCTAAGGATAGGAGCCTTTCCGACCAAACTAAATCCAACTGTTGATGCACCACGATGTTTATTTCTGGCATTATAACCTCTGTAGCTATGAATAAATGTTTCCTGTGGGTAGTCATTTAAAAAAAATGCTTACATGACTCAGGAGCACAAATTGTGCAGACTATCAAGGAGCCGCATAAGCCTAAATCACTTTGGAGCCCACGCTGTCTTTTTTCTTTTTAATGCAATCTAGCTTCCCCCCGCCCCTTTTTTTGGCCTTTTAACTGCTGCTGTAGTCTGAACTGTCAGTTTGTACACCGATACTCAGGGTGCGAATTACAGGGGAGCTCAGGGGGGCTGTGCCACCCCATAAGAGGCGAGAGCCTCCCGTAAGATTTGAAAATCATAACTGGAGTGGGGAGGTGCTCCTATAGGATTGCTCCTTCCAATGAACAGGTTTAATATTTTTTGCAGATTCCCCCCCGACAAAGTGTAATTCAAGCCCTGCTGATACCTGGGTCTGTTTTTGGAGTGGTTACAGGTATCGCACAATCCATAAATGTATACAACCGCGTCATAGTGCCTGTTCCAATGTGTAGTGTCTCGTGCTTGTGTACAGTGTATTTTATCTGCCACTATGTTGTGCCCTTGCATAACTTTGTTACTCCTCCCAATTTTCTCTAATCATTACTGTTTAGTACTAGTCCTTCCTTCCCCTGTCCCACGTGCACACATAAGTGGATCCAAAACTTTCTTTTGTAGGTTCCTGTGGCAAGGAGGAGAGAAACAGACATGCAGAGGAACACGTCCTGGAGCAGAGGAGCTCTGCCGGGCCGTGCAGAGCTTCAGTCCCTGATTCGATTCGGCAGAGATTTGGACCAATTTGGTGGCCGAATCGCCGAATCTGAATTGAATCAGAGGTTCCCTTTAATCTCTCCGGATCGATTACAGGTTCACTGCTGAGTATGCTGGAGAGCCCCCGCGTGCTGCTGTAGGACGCTCCATCCGCTCCAGCATCACAGCAATCACAAGCCATGCTGCTACCCCAAAGTATGTAGGAAAAAACTTTCAAATCTGTGCCTGTGTCCGAATCACTGATCCACCAAATCAGCATCGAATCTTCAGATTCGGACGAATCGAATCAGGGACAGCGATCGGAATCAACAAATCGAATCACTGTCCCCCATTCGGGCCAAATCTGAATCGAATAGGGTTCATTTCACACAGCTCTAGAGCTCAGGCCTGGCACAGTGGGAGGCAGAGCCATGCACATGTGCCCAAGATCACTCTGCATGGGCTGGCTCAAACCAGAAGCATTTAGCAATATTAAGGCAGAGCCTGGGCTAGCTAGCTCTGCCTCCAGGAGTATGAGGGTATCTGCACGGCAGCACCTTGAACCGAATAAACAGACTCTTTGCTTCTATAAATGAACAAATTGTCTGGATGGTTCACAGAGGTCAACTGAACCCTCTTTCCTCTCCACACTGACATGCACCCCCATTTCTATACTCTGTACCCCAATATCACAAACATCCCTCTGATTATTTCCTCACCACTGTGTCTCAGAAATATAACAGAACATTGCAAAAACACCTTTCCCTATCTAAATCCTCTCCCATTATCAGCCAATCCAGCTCACCTGTTCATGCTTTTCAGATTTTCACGTTGATAATGAAATGCATTTTAGTCTTTCTTTTAGTAGCATGCCAATTTTTAGCTCACTCCTTTGTCTGAAACTCTGTTACCACCTAGTGTTGGATTCAGTGACTTCCACTTTGATTAGTGCACCTATTTCTCTTGCCCTATTCTGTACGGGAGAAGTAGTTTCTTTTGTGTTATTAACATTCCTAACAGAGAGGTCAGCGATATGGGAAGAAAATAAAATCTGAGTCTCCTTGCAAAGGTACATGTGGAAGGGGCTGTTGCCAACTCTCATGACTTTGTTGCAGGTCCTTTTATATTAAATGTCTTAAAGTGTCATTGCTTGCAGACAAGCAAAATTATAACGATGGTAACAGTCACTACCACTGCTACCACCCCCATAGTTGCAAGGCAGCATTGGTCAAGGACATCCTAAAAATCAGAAAGTAAATGCATAATGTCCAGTTATTTAAAACAGGGGTGGCAAAGTTATGGCCCATGGGTTGGTGCTGGCCCATGGAGCCATATCATCTGACACCCAGTGCTGCTTGTGGGTCTTGAAGTGATCCACAGCCTGCATGTAAGCTGAGTGGGATGACCACATGAGCTGCATGCAGCGTGTGCTTCAGCTTGTGCCCCAGAGCTCTGAGTCTGCAGCTGCCGCCATGCGCAGTACAGTCCTGCAGCAGCTCTGCCACAAGCAGCAGCTGCTCCAGACTCCATGGCCATACAGCGCTGCCTGGGTCAGCCGTGCCAGAGCCATACACTGCATGCAGTACTGCCTCTCTGGGGCTGTGCTGCATGTGGCCGCTGCTTCCAGGTGCGAGTGCACACGGCACCCGCTCCAGAATGTGGGGCTGGTGCAGACCAGCCCTATACCTCTCACTGGGCCTGCAGAGTCACATGAGTTTTACACCCCTGATTTAAAACAAAACCCTCATAGTTTTTCAGACTCATTATATTTGTTCTCTTGAGAAGAAACAAACCCAAGACTCAAATATTCAGAGTCATACTCCATCCCATTGGCATGGTTGTGCATGGGCACACCAGGACTAGTATGCCGCTGTAGGAGCTCTGAGGATTTGCTCTTGACATTCATTAGGGCTATTCTTCCTGCCTTCGATCCTCTATAAATGGGTTATTGAATGATGCATTTTAGTATCTTTCTGGGTTCTGCAGTTAGGCTGCTTGGTATGTAAATTTTCTGGGTCGTCATTTCCCTACTTTTTGAGGGCAGATACTATGCTTGCCCTTCTTCAGCTCTCTGCAACTTCCCCTGCCCCCCATGAGCTCTAAGAAATGATTGCTAATAGTTCAGAGAGAGAGTTTTGGCCACTTCTGTGTACAGAGTAGGATGAATTTCATCAGACCCTGCTGACTTGAATACATTTTAACTTATCTGAATATTCTTGCTCAGACTCCTATCCCCTGGTTGATTTAATTATCTGTTCATAATTAACCTTTTTGATGAAGGCCAAAGCAAAAGAAGATATCAAATACTTCATGACTTCTCAGCATTGTCTGCTACTTGCCCTCCTTTGTCAGTAACAATGAAGTCAACTGAAAACCAATTGAAACCAATGGCAAAATGCCCGTTGATTTAATGGAGCCAGGTTTTCACTCCAGGTATTTGAGATCAAGGCCAGATCTACATTAGAAAGAATTTATGAATGTACCTCAGCTGGCCAACCCACATAATGGAAATTTAGTGTCTAGTGGCTAAACAGTGCTTTTGCAATTATGGCTTACACCAGTTCCTGGGAAGAGGTAAGCTATCCCTTATGATTGCACATACACTAGTTATTTTTACTGATATAAAAATGTGATGAGGATCACAGAACTCACCAAATGCTCTGGTAACATCAAGAAGACCTAGATTAGACCTCCCCTAGGGAATGGCTTTCTATTGGAAAGTCCTCAATGAGGTCCTCCTACAGTGTATTTTGGCCTTCTATGCGCTTTGAAAGGCCCAGAAGGGCTCAGTGTTTCTTCAGCTCACAGGATCAGCACTGGCTTCCAGGCAAACACTTCTGTATTACAGGTGCAACAAGGCAGCGGCCAGTCATATTATTTATATATGATTTAGGATAAAAGCCATGATCCTGATCCAAGAGTTGTCACAAGATATTGAGTGATTCAACTGCAGTCAAAACACCCTGGGAGTTTATGTATGAGATTTCATTTATTAGCATAAGCTATGTGTTCTATGCAAAAGAAATGAAGATTATTTTTTTCTCAGAACAAGAGGTATGCAGAAGAACAATAAGGACCCACCAGTGTATAGGTGTGTGTTATGGAAGTGGAGGAGCAGGGGAAAAAACACATCCTTCCAAACCTTATTATTACTTTTCCAGAGTTTCCCATGGAGAGCCAGACTTTCCCCTTCCTCTGGTGTCTAAATTTGGATGAGTGCAATCAGATCCGTGCCAATTCCCTAGCAACTCTATTCACTCTTCAAATGTCTAATTTTGCCGCAGGCAAAATGTCTCTTGTCCTCTCTCATGGATCCTTGACCCAGAACTTCCTGCTGACTCATCACATCTCATTACAGGCTACCCTACGACTGCGATCCATGACTACCAACACTTTGCAAAATCCCTGGAGCTTCTGCTATGCTTATTCCTGTTTGTTACTGTAGGCATTGCTTTTATTTTGTGTGGTTGTGTGGGAAGGAAACACAGACATTGTAAAAGTATATTACAATCCAGACAGCGGTGGGAAGCAATGCTGGCGAGTCAGTAGATTTCATAGATTTCATAGAAATTAGGGCTGGAAGGGACCTTGGGAGATCATCTAGTCGAGCCCCCCACCCAAAGCGCAGGAAGTCAGCTGGGGTCAAAGGATCCCAGCAAGATAAGTGTCCAAATGCTTCTTAAAGGAGTCCAGAGTGGGTGCTTGCACCACCTCCGGTGGCAGTCTATTCCAGGCCTTGGAGGCTCGGACAGTAAAGAAGTTTTTCCCTATGTCCAGCCTGAAACAGTTTTGGAGGGGTTTGTGACCATTGGACCTTGTCAACCCTTGGGGCACTCTGGTGAACACACGTTCCCTCAGATCCTGATGTACAACCCTGATGTACTTATAGGCAGCCACCAGGTCGCCCCTAAGCCTGCGCTTTTCCAGGCTGAGGAGTCCCATGGCTCTCAGCCTCTCATCATAAGGCCCTTTCTCTTGCCCTCTGATCACACACGTGGCTCTCCTCTGGAGTCTCTCAAGCATCTCCACATATTTCTTGAATTGTGCCCAGAATTGGAGGCAGTACTCCAGCTACAGCCTCAACAAGGCCGAGTACAGCGGGAGGATGACATCCTGAGATTTCCTTCAGAAGCATCTACGGATGCAAGCCAGAGTTTGGTTTGCTTTACCAGCTGCGACATCACATTGGTGACTCATGTTCATCTTGTGGTCAAACATGACTCCCAAGTCTCTTTTGGTTTTGGTGCTAGCGAGCATAGCACTGCCAAGCCTATTAGTGTGCTGCATTTCCCCCCGCCCCCCCCCCCCCCAAGGTGGAGTACCTTGCATTTGTCGGTATTAAATGTCATTAGGTTTGTATCTGCTCACTTTTAAGCCTATCCAAATCAGCCTGGATCACCAGCCTATCCTCAGGTGTGGACAGTCTACCCCAAATGTTAGTGTCATCGGCAAACTTGTGAGGAACTAGTTAGGGAGCTTCTGGAGGGACTGGACGTATTCAAGTCAGCCAGTCCGGACGATCTCCACCCTAGAGTACTAAAGGAATTGGCCTACAGAAAGTGAGTAGGTGATGCACTTCCCTCTGAGACTGCCCTGAACCAAGTGTGGTGTTGGGGATACTGTGCTCAGGGAGGTGCTGTTTTCATACGAAAAATAAAACTCAAGTTCTGATCACTTGTAGCCATCAGCCAGGTGAGCACCTGGAAAGTAATAAGAGGATGAAAATAGCCTTTGTGGAGCTAAATGGCTATATCACATGAGATCACTTTCTCCAAGTGGTCTCCATTAAAAACTTAAAACTTACCGGCATGCTAATATAATGTGGTATCCAAGATACTGCACTAATTCCTCTATTTCACCGTATTCAGTTGCCAGGGTAAGAAATAAGGACCCAAAGTCCAGCAGACTCCATAAAAATTCTAGGACCACTTTTAATATTAGTGCCCAGATTCATATAGAATATTACGATGGACCTGGGGCCATTGCCAATGAAACATGGGCAGGAGATAAGATCCTGAAGGGCATTTATGCAGAGAATGGAGGTGCAGAAGAGAAAATTTAGATTGGAGATTAGGAGGAATATGACTATGAGGGTGGTCAAGCGTTAGTGCAGGCTGCCAAGGGAAATTGTGGACTCTCCATCTTTGGAAATTGTGAAGAGGAGGTTGGACCAACACCACTTGGCTGGGATGGGTTAGTCAGGGACGATCCTGACTTGAGCAGGGGGCTGGACATCCTGACCTTGTGAGGTCCCTTCCCGCCTTACTTTGCTAATATCCTAAGCTCCATTAACCGCATGAAATATCCATGTTTGTCCTTCCTTTAGGCTCTGTACTCAGCCTGAACTTGGGCCCCTGTCCTTTATTTGTATAAAATATTTTTGTCTTTGCCTAATAAAGCCATTAGTTTATTTCCCAGCTGCCTGTTGTCACTGAAGCTTGAGCAGCCATTGCCAGAGGCACTTTTGTTCAGCCTAGCTTCTGCTGGCGTGTTCTGTCAGAAACTGAATGCTGATTTGGGGCTTGCAACACATTTGCTCCTTCTGCTTTGGATTTGGGTTGCAATTTTTCTTTTTCATTTTCATTTTAGGATTGTCAGCATTTTTCTCACGCAATCACTTTCTCTGCACTTTTAGCTTACCCCCTGGATCTGACACTGTTTGCTTTTGTGCTCTGTTATAATGGTCCTGGGCTTGTTTTTTCTTTCCATTACATTTTGCCCTACTCTTTGCATTTCTCATTCTCAAGGGTCTGGGTTTGTAATGTAATCTCCCTTCTTCTTGCAATGCTTGGGACTTATTTGCACTCTTTGATACCCCATCTTTTTGCATAATTCTCTGCTGCTCTGTGAATATCTACACAACCTACAGATGTCCAGAGGGATGATGTGGCTAGGGTAGGGTAGGTAAGGTCACTGCTTTGAATGTCTGCAAACGCGAGCAGCGTACAATGACAGATTAAAGACTTAGCTTGAATAAACTTTGGACCTGCCCTTTTCTGATGCTGGAAATGTCAGTGAGCTGCTTCCTCACAGCTTGTCCAAATGCTATAAACATAATGTCATATAAGTAATGCATGGAGATGACATTGGTATCCTTTCCAGCAATAATTCAGATGTTACTTCCCAGTTCTGAGCACCTAGCTGGGTGGAGGGTAGGTACAATATTGAGCTGTTCACCTTGCTTGCTTTGGGATGGTGATAAATGATTCATTATCTTTCAACATTTCTAGAGGATGCCTTGACAAGGCAGTATCCTATCTGGAAAGACTATTTCAGCACCAGATATTTTCTTCTTAGGCTGTTCAATACAATACCAATTTCTGGAGAGACTACTTTGGGAGAAAAGCATTTTATTCAAGTGTTACCCACTGATAATAGACACATTATTGCCCACATATTGCCAGGTACTGCCAAGCATAGGATTCTGTCTCCATTAGTTATGCCAGAGGAAGGCATCATTATCCAATGCAACTATAGGCAGTCAGTGCAGCAAGACCCAACAGAAGTTGTCAAAGAGCCCTGACCTACAAGTACTTAGGGCATCTTTGATGAAGCCATGTACTACCGACATCCTGATTGGCAGAAGCTGTGTATTTCAGTGGCAATATCTGTATTTTTTCTCTGGAAGCGGAGAGCCTCTTCCAAACAAACAAACAAACAAACCTAAAAAAACTTTAAAAAATGGTATCTTGCAGGTTCAGGCCCCAAAAGACAATATGGAAATAACATGTACCCTATAGAGCAAACACTTGCTTACATCTCCTGTTTAAACACACATGATGCCCACTCCCTGCCTCTTAACTATTCCAGGTACCTGACTACTCTCCTATGCTTATCTATCTGTCCAGATGTCCATACATGGCATCCTTTCCAGTAATAACTGTTATACTGATAGGATCTCGATAATGTTGCTACAACTGATGCACAAGAAGTGCGTGCCTCACTTGATTTCCTTGTCTGATGGGAAGTGAAATCTTCAATTTTTCATTTGGTGAAAAATCCATTAAAAATTCTGCATTTTCCGATCCTGTGTAGGGTTGCTCAAAATAGTTTTCTGTTTCTATAGGGCAGCAAAACTCCAAGGCAAACTTAACTCCCTTTAGCTTTCAGAGAAGACAAGATACACAGATGATAACATTTCAATTATTTAATTTTCTATTACATACAGATAAACACTATGACTGATCAGGAAGTCCCTGGGTTAATATCTCATCCTAAAGGTAGCAGTCTATGGCTGCATACCACTATGCAGTATATAGGCTTTCCTTGAGAGGTTTCCATCTCTGCATTTACCAGGCTCTATCCTGCTTAGCTTGCAAGAGGCACAAATCTGTTTCTTTGTTGAAATTATCAGCCATTCAACTTTGGAAATTTTACCTTTGGGAAGAAAATTTCTGGGTTCCCCCCCCACTACCTGCTTTTGTTCATGCTTTTTCCCCTAGGAGAAAACGTGGCTCACCCTGATTTGGTATGTTTATTCTGGGAACTTCACTGCTTGGTTGAAAAATTAAAATGAACAAATATTTAGAGGGTGACATTTATACAGTTGTGGTCAGTAGGTGGATAGCCTTAGCTAGACATTGATACTATTTAAGGGGCAAATACATTAAGAAGGATGGCTGTCTGACTTCCAGGTCTCGTGTTGCGGTTCCCAGCTCTGTTATGATCTGATTTACAATACACTGGCTCTATGCTACTGCATTTTTTCTTCATCCCTGAAGTGCTGTAAGTGTATTTCACTCAAACTCTTTGTGCATCCCATATAATTAGTGCACAAGTTCTTTGAACTGCTGCAGCCACAAATATGAGATATGCAAAACACAGCATTAGCCTGTGTGTCACACCAGAGCTAAAGAATGTTACAGGCCGTTATAATTTCCAATCTGTTAAACTCACACCGTATTGTAAAATGCCTCAACAAAAACATAACTGTTATTTGGTTTGTCTTCTCTGAATGGGTCATTTAGAGTGAAATGCTGCATAAACCCCAGCACTGAGCTATTGTAAATCACAAACAGCGTATAGTTCCCAAGGTACCAAGCGGGGCTTCAGACAGCCTGGCAGTAGATTGATGCGATGTCTACTGCTCTCGCTGCCGCTCGAAGATCTTTTAGACATAGATGAAAATTACTCCTGGCCAGAGATCTCCAGTGTATGGTTTTGGATACCTGTGAAGACTGCATTGGTCTTATTGCCCTGGAAACTGTACAGATGAGTAACTTACTATCAGAAACACCTAAGTTTAGAGATTTTCTAGCCATTTTCTGCCTTGGTCCCTCAGTGACGAACTAGTTCAAGGCACTCTTGGTATGTGCAGCTAGGAGAATGAAGAAAATGTTCTCTGGACCTAGTAAAAAGAGGTCCACTCATTAATTACAAGGCAAGGGTCAGGGGAGTGGAGTGCTCCTGATACAACTACAGAGATGTAACTGATAAATACAATACATGGCAACAATGCCGGAGGGTCAGGATGGCCTTATGCATGAACCAAGAAGATTTTATAGCTACTCTTCGCTTAACATCGGTGTTACGTTCTTGAAAAATGCGATTAAGCGAAACGATATGAAGTTAATCCAGTTACATCACAGTAGTTACCTACTAGCAGGTGGCGGCCAAACAATGTTATAACCGAACACTGCACGACTTTAACCGAGTATGTTCTCTAATAGATCAGTGATGTAATAATGAAACAACGTTAACCGGGACAACGTTAAGCGAGGAGTACCTGTACTTCTGTTTTTACTGGGATCTGGTTGTTCTGCAAGTATGAAAAAATCATATAACTTCTGCATGCCTTAGTTTCACCATCTTTGCTAGAAACAGGTATATTTTGAGGTTTAAATCATAAATTTGTGGCTTAAATCTTTACTTAATTCAAGCAACTTCCTTTGATTTTTTTAAACATTCAGCCTGAGTAAAGGCTAAGGGCTATATCTTACCCTTCTAAGAGAAAGCCCAAAGTAGATACAGAATACACCTCTATGATGTTCCCCTCTTGCCATTTTATCTAAATTCTTCAGTTGAACCCATGTCTGAAGTAGGAGATTTGGTCCCCTAAACAGCATGCATCGCAGGCCATCTGCTGGATTTGAGAGCTATTGGTTGACTCGTAACCTCCTAGTCCTTATCTGACACCTTCCAGCTTGGTTCATGTGAAGTAACTAGCTTAATTCAGGTGAAGTTCTACAAGCATTTAATCTTTTAAGTCCTTGGACACTACAACAGTGGGGTGAAGGAAAACAGGCAGAGAGGAAGTGTAGGCTGTACGTAGGCCAGTGCAGCATAAGCCAAGGGTAAGTTAGTGCCAGGCTTAACGTATGTTAGTGCCAGGCATTTTCAGGAGGCTGAAGTCAAAGCTGCAGAAGTGTGGCTAAAGCAGAAGGCCTCAAAAGCCTGTATCTAAGGGCATTTATAGACATGCTCTGGGAAGTGTGTGTGTGATGGTGATGGGGGGAGTGGGGGGCACTTTAAATTAGCACCGCTCTGAGTGCAGCACTAATTAAAAAAGTGCCTGGAGCATCACGTGCATCTGCGTCCCCGCGCTGAAAAATGGCAGCAGGGTGCTTTGAACTAAAGCTCATCAAATGAGGTTTTGTTTAAAGCGCCACACCGCCATTTTTCAGCACAGGAGCACTGATACACGTGATGCTGGAGTGTGCTGGAGCACAGTAAATTTCCATGCTTCAGCAGACTCAATCAATCGAATCTGCTCCAACGCACTGGAATTAGAGCGCGTTGGAGCCGCCTCTCTCCTTGTGTGTAAGTGCCCTAAGGGACCGTAGCATGAAAATGAGCACATGTAGCAATTAGCTTGCTCAGCAAAGCCAAAGCAGCTATGCATGTGTTTAATTAAACACAGTCAACAAGAGCACAAGGCCTAAAAGAAAATACTATAAAAACCCCATACATCAAATAAACCAAATACTCAATACTGTAGCTTCATCTTAAATTAATTAAAAATAAAACTTAATGAAGCCAAATGTGATAAATGTCATTTTGCTATAATAAAAACATGTTTGTTAAAATGCTTAAATCAGTTGTGAAAACAAAGCTGCCCTGTCAGGCCATAAACTAAGGTGGAAAAGTAACAAACCAGTGCTAACAGCATCCCACAATAGGAAGGGAAATAAAATAGCAAAAGGGAGGCTTTCTTTTCTCAAGAATATAAATCCCAATTAACACCCTCTTGGTCTGCAAGAAATCTGGTTTAATCCAGGTTTCAAAAGTTTTAGTGAAATAAAAAAAAAAATAAAACCAATCAGGGATCATTCATTAAAATATTAAAACCAACCTCCTATAAATATTGGGCATGGGCTGGAGGAAAATTTGAACTTCTACGTTTATAAACTTTTTCTTTTGGACTTCTAAACTTAAACTTCTCTGGAGCTCAGCAACCCAACTCAAGTCTGTAGGGGCCCAAAAAGCCTGGCCAGAAGATTGCCTTCTTCCCTAAATCCAAGGCTACTTAAGCATTGTCTTCATTAACCCAAATAAGTCTTTGCTATTGCATATCTGAAAGGATCTCACTGGTCAGTCAATCTCTTCTCACCTACAGAAGTCCAGTTTTGGGCCCCCGCTACAGAAAGGATGTGGACAAATTGGAGAGAGTCCAACGGAGGACAACATAAATGGTTCAGGGGCTGAGGGACATGACTTACAAGGAGAGCCTGAGAGAATTGGGCTTATTCAGACTAGAGAAGAGAAGACTGAGGTGGGGATTTAATAGCAGTCTTTGACTATCTGCAGGGGGGTTGCAAAGAGGAGGGATCTGGACGGCTCTCAGTGGTGGCGGATGACAGAACAAGGAGCAATGGGCTCAAGTTGCAGCAAGGGGAGTGGAGGTTAGATATATGGGTAATCCCACGTAACGCTGTTTTGCATAGCACTATTTCACTATAGCACTCATTTCACTTTGAAACCCAGCTTCACTTAGCACTCACAGGTTTCGTTATAATGCTCATGGGTGCTAGGCAGGGAGCATTGGCAGTGCACAGCCTCATCACCATTTTGCTTCATCAAAAGCTTTCATGCTTTGTGCTCTTTTGGGCTTGTGTCACCGTCTTGCTTCCTTTTTTGAGTTGTGCCAAGAGTCAGAAACGTGGAATTGACTCTGAGAGTGCAAGTGCTGAGAAAAAACAGCACAAAAGTGTAATGCTAGAGCTTAAATTGGATGTCTTGAAGTGAACTGAAGCAGGGGAATGCCAGAATGAGGTCTGTAGAGCACTGAATTTGGCTGGGTCAGCTGTTAGGACCATGTTGAAAAATGAAGACAAAATAAAAGAATGTGGTAGAACTATAACTCCTTTGAATGCTTTGAAAGTCAATAGGAGTGGGGCTCCAATTATGTTAGAAATGGGGAGGCTGTTAAGTGTGTGGATTGAGGATACAACTCAACACCATATGCCCTTGAGTATGCTGCTTATTCAGAAGAAGGCTAAGAGTCTGTATGATGATTTACAGAAAAAATTGCCTGAGGGGTCTGCTCCTGAGCCTTTTTATGTAAATAAAGGGTGGTTCAGAAAACTGAAGAGGTGCAGCAACTTGCATAATGTTTCTGTCAGGTGGGGGGTGCTAGTGCTGATACCCAAGCAGCTTCCAGCTACAGAAATAAACTTGTGGAAATTATTGAGGAGGGGGGTTATACGCCTCAACAGGTCTTCAGCACTGATGAGATGATGAGACAGGTCTCTTCTGGAAGAGGATGCCTTCTAGGACCTACATTTCCAGGGAGGAGAAGTCAATGCCAGGTTTCAAGGTGTCCAAGGATCAACTTACTTTATTTCTTGGTGGTAATGCTGCAGGGGATTTTAAATTGAAACCATTGCTTGTATGCCACTCAGAAAACCCCAGGGCTCTCAGGGGGTATTGTAAAAGCAGTCTGCCAGTCATTTGAAAGTCTAACAAGAAGGCCTGGGTGACAATGTCAATTTTTCAGAGTTGGTTCGTGGATTATTTTTGTCCTGTAGTTGAGAAATATTGTGCTGAGAACAATCTGTCCCACAAGGCACTTCTCATTTTAGACAATGCGCCAGGGCGTCCTACCACACTTGATGACCTCAGTGATAATGTAAAAGTTGTTTTTCTGCCCCCAAATACCACCACCATCATACAGCTGATGGACCAGGGTGTCAGTGCTGGCTTTAAGGCTCATTACATAAGGAAAACATTTGCCCAGATAGCCAGGGCTGCAGAGGAGAGGGTGCTCTGACTCTAAAACAATTTTGGAAGGGATATAATATCTACAAGGCCACAGATAATCTCTCAAGTGCCTGGGATAAAGTGCCTCCAAAACAATGAATTGTGTCTGGGAAAAGCTTTGGGCAGACTATGTCCAGGATTCCCAAGAGGTTGAGGAACTAGTGGTGACAATACAGGACAATATCGTTGAGCTTGGAAGGAAAATTGGATTTGATGAACTTGAACCTGGGGACATTCAGGAGTTGATTGATTCCAGCAGGGAAGAACTGAGCAATGAGGACCTCATTCAAATAGAGTAGCAGAGAAGCCATGAAGAGGAGGAAGATGCTGAGGAAGATGTTCAACCAGCAAGGGCCTTAACAAGCAAAAGCATGGCCAAAGCTTTCAAACATCCTGAAGCTTTTCTTTCCTACTTCGGTGAGACGGACCCTGACATGCAGCGCAGTTCTGCAGCTGCAACAGGAGTTAATAATGCAGTCAATTGTTACAGGCTGCTTTACGATGAAAAGCAGCAGCCCAAAGTGCAGCTCTCAATGGATTCCTTCTTGAGGAAGTGCACAACTCCTGCTTCAACCCCTGCAGCCAGCCCTCCAAAAATTCTCAAACACTTCAAAATCCCATGAACCTGACACTAACCCTGACAGCCCTAATTCTGAGAGTTGAAGGAAGCCAAAAGAGCAAAAAGTGAAAGTGCATCTGTGCATACAGTTCATTACATTATTTGGTAATCTTATCCCTTATTTCAAAGTTAAAGACAGTATTTACATAGATTTAGATGCCTGAATTTATTGATTTTATAGCATTAGTGGGGGATTTCAGTGATTTTAGAGCAAGGGTGGGGAGCTTCAGGAACAAATTCTCTCTATTTACATTCATTCCTATGGGAAAACTGGTTTCGCTTAACACTGTTCTGCTTAGTGCTTGGTTTTTCCGGAACTAATTAAGAGCACTAAGCAGGGGTTGCCTGCACTCTCTCACTGGGAGGGTAATAAAACACTGGAACAGGTTATCCAGAGAGGTTGTGGAATCTCTTTTTTAAGTCCTGGCTAGATAAAGTCTTGGCTGGGATGATCTAGATGGGAATTGTCCTGCTTTGAGCAGGGGGTTGGACTAGATGTGACCCCCTGAAGTCCCTTCCAACTCTAATTTTGTATGATTCTATCATTCTAGGTCCAAACACACCAGTGTGTGTTAACTGTCGGTAGGTGTTAACATGGGGCCCATTGTCCAGTCACTATTAGACAGGTGATTTCTGAGTATTTATAATATATTTTCTTCTGGGTCCTCAGGAGCTTTGGGATCAGGAGGCAAGTGGTGTATATAAAATCCTGGATATTGCCTCTCCTTCCATTCAGAACACCCAATTTTAGCGAGATACGGCTGCTGTTACCAGCTGCTGTTTAGTGCCCCTGCTAATCCCTTTTCTTATTTGATACAAAGTACAAATGAGTTCTTGTTTTCTGTTTTTT
>NW_017728910.1:18713904-18715605 GCF_001723895.1 Crocodylus porosus | reverse complement strand
TGCCCCCCGCCTGGCAGCAGCCAGTGAATGCAGGCTTTTTTTTTTTTTTTTTAAGAGCTGGGAGAGCAGGTGGGGCAACCATTGAGAGTGAGCAGGGGATGGGGCTGATTTGGAGATTTCACTGATTTGGCGGTGGCTGAATCTCTAAATAAGATTTGGCCGAATTGATTCTGGACAGTGATTTGAATCACTGAATTGAATCACTGTTCCCCAAATTGGCTGAATTCAAATCTGAAGTGAATAGTAGCTGCTTTGAACAGGCCTAATTGAGGCCTTTGAAGCCAGTCTTTTATTTAACCTTGATAAGCATATACTTTACTGGGCTGACACTGCAGTAGATTCTAAAGGACATAAATAACAAGGGCCCATGTATGATAAGTGCTGTGCAAACATATAATAAATGTCAGTTCCTGCTCCAAAGAGCTTATAGTCTAAAAGAAAAGGCTTAATAGGTAGATGAGGTAAACAAGCAGAGTGGGAGTGGGAGTAACAAATACCATTAAGAGGATTTACAAATTCTTAGTTGAGTAGTAGCAGTAACACAACATTGATAACTGTAGAATAACACTCAAACAGAATATATTTTATTCTGCCTAGGGTTTGCCTGACATCTTCCATGAAAACACTCTGTTTCGAGTTATTTTTAACTCTGCTAAACTTCAGCTGTTTGGGCTGAAATTTTCCATGATGGGAGTCTGCCTCAGTTTGATATTATTGGGTTGGACCCAAAAAAATGACTGAGCTGTTTCCAAGAATAAGACTAAGGAAAGACATTGTCTTGCCAATGATAAAAAAAATAAAATTCTGGCAACTCAAAAAACGAGTACCCTCATTTTAAAGTCAAGACCTGAAATTTGGCTAGCTTGAGGGTCTTTGTGTTAGAGATTCCTTGTGTGATCTCTGTGAAAATGGGTCCAAATTTGGCCAATGTTATGAGACACTAAAAAGAAAAACAGACACACTTTGCATATGCTCAATAGAGACATTTTAGGAGAAACTCAGTGAACATTGAATGTGCTGCACTCTGGTTACACTGGGAAGGTTAACAAGAAGACAACCATGAGAAAATTATCCAGAAGCACAACTGCGAGGGACCAGCAGGGGAGATCATGCTTGGGGCAACCAACATGGGTTCATTCGAGGCAGGTCCTGTCAGACTAACCTGGTGGCCTTCTACGACCAGGTCACAAAATCCTTGGATGCAGGTGTCACGGTGGACATAGTCTTTCTGGACGTTAGGAAGGCCTTCAACACTGTCTTGCACCCCATTCTCATTAAGAAATTAGGCGACTGTGGAGTCGCTGCCCACGCAGTCAGATAGGTCGCAAATTGGCTGGAGGGCTGCACCCAGCAAGTGGTGTTAGACGGGTCTTTTTTGACCTGGAGGGATGTGGGCAGTAGGGTCCCCCAGGGCTTGGTCTTTGGGCCCACACTGTTCAACATCTTCATCAGTGACTTGGACGAGGGGGTGAAAAGCACCTTGTTCAAATGCGCAGATCACACTAAAATGCGGGGAGAAGTGGGCACGCTGGAGGGGAGGGACAGGCTGCAACTAGATCTAGACAAGTTACAGGGGTGGACGGCTGAGAACAGGATGAGCTTCAATACTGACAAGTGCAAGGTGCTGCACCTAGGGAGGAAGAACCAGCACCATACCTACAGGCTGGGGAACTCCCTTCTCAAAAGCACAGAGGCAGAAAA
>NW_017728910.1:18703533-18713804 GCF_001723895.1 Crocodylus porosus | reverse complement strand
CCAACCGCACCTTGTCATGCAACCACAGATGCATCTCGAGCAGGTCCAAGGAGGTGATCCTCCCCCTCTATGCGACACTGGTCAGGCCGCAGCTGGAGTACTGGGACCGCACTTCAGGAGGGATGTGGACAACATGGAGAGGGTCCAGAGGAGGGCCACTGGCATGATCAGGGGGCAGCAAGGCAGACCTTATGAGCGGAGGGTACTGGACCTGAACCTGTTCAGCCTCCACAAGAGAAGACTGAGAGGGGATCTGGTGGCCGTCTACAAACTGTCCAAGGGGGACCAGCAGGCAATGGGAGAGTCCCTGTTCCCCTGAATACTACTGGGAGTAACGAGGAATAATGGCCATAAATAGACCGAGCATAGATTGAGGCGAGACATCAGGAGGCACTACTTCACAGTCAGGGCAGCTACAATCTGGAACCAACTTCCAAGGGAAGTAGTGCTCGCTCCTACCCTGGGGGTCTTCTAAAGGAGGCTAGATAGACACCTTGCCGGGGTTGTTTGACCCCAGTACTCTTTCCAGCCCATGGCAGGGAGTTGGGCTTGATGATCTGCTCAGGTCCCTTCCGACCCCACCTAGTATGAAACTATGAAGACTGGGAGTAGGAATGTGGGAGATGAGAGAGGATAGATGTGGTAAGGAGCTTATTTGCGGGGGGAGAGGTGGGACTATCTGGGCAGAAAGACTGGAACAAGGTGTGAGGGTAGGTAGCTTGGGAGACAGATTGGCAACCTCGGGGGGAAGTGGGGGAAGGAGAGAATGGGATGGGAGCCAGCGTACAAGAAAGGAAGAGAATGGGTAAGAAACCAGGAATAGAGAAATGGGGAAATGGAAGTCCTGGGCAAGGAGACTAGGAGTTTGGAGGGCAAAGGACACACTCTGGCAGGTTAGGGTATTATATCTTGTGTTGTGCCAGAGTTCACTGTGTAGATTTTGTAAGAGATTAAACAATGGATTTGTTAGACAGATTAATGTTTTGGATCAGGATGATTTTGTTTGAGGTGGGACATCGGACTACATGACCTAGAGAGGTCCCCTCCAGTCCTGCTTCTTTATGGTTCTATAAAGCTAAAGGAGGGGGCATTGGGACCCAAACACCAAAGAAGGGTCACTATTGGTAGCCCAGGGAGAAAAAGCAGGACTAGGTAAGCATGGAGACTGGTGCTGAGATATGAAACTATGAGTGGAAATTGTGTCTGGGTAGGCAAGGAGATTGGGACTAGAACAAGGAAGGTGCTCAGGGCAGGGGAGAGAAAAGGTTAGAACTGGGACAAGTTGGAAGGGCTGAAACAGAAGGTCTCACCCTTTGGGGCTGAGGTCAGAACAGTCTGTGCCCTCTGGACCCACTCGGAATAGAAGCTAATTTTAATTTTTGAAGGCTTGATCTTAAGAAACTTTTCATATAGTGTTTTGTGAATGATATATATCATATACACAGTCAGGCTGTACCACGTCCAGTCTTTAATTATTGACCAAAAGAAGAATACTTGATTCCGAAATAATATTTCTCCTCATCCCAGTGAAGGAAAACAACAAATCGTTCCCAAGAAATGAAACATGAAGAAAAAAAAACGGTTCTTTGGCCTGGGAAATTATTTTTTTCAGGAAATTAAGGAAGGCGAAAAAGTGCCTTCTGGACAATGTTAGAAAGCATCCGTCTTAGGAAGAAAGTACGTAAAGAACTTGTGGTAATTATCTTTCTAACCCTTTGGAAATAAAGAATGAAAGATAATCTATTCCTTTTCCTAACTGGAAATTCAGATTCAATTTGAAAAAAAAATGTTGAGTGTCCTTAGCTCACACAAAGCTCTTCTGGGGCTGGTAGCAATGGTGGAGGGGCTCAGGACCTTATGGGATTTTGATGTGCTTCTTATATTGTCATCATGCTTCAGACACTGCTGTAGATTTTCTTTCCACCATTCAAAACTTATGATTCAAAGGTTTAAATTATAGGTGATCTTGTGGTTTACTTCAGTGAGCTTGGATACAACCCACATTGATTTGATCTAGACAGTTTGCATAGAGGTTATGATTCGTTTCTAGGTGATTGTCAGGATTTTTAAGAGGGCCTTTTTAGAAAATCTTCCCCAACCAGAGGTAAGCAGTACACCCACCAAAGAGAAAAGGAAAGCTCCATAGAAGTTTTCACCTTTGAGACCAGGCACTGCAGTTAATGGAGAATGGAAATGGGAAAAGTTTTCCTTTAAAGGATATATCCCACTTCAGACCAACGAGAGAAAGATTCCTAGCTACAGTAAACTGGTGTTGCTCGATTTACTTTAGTGAACCCCCACAGTTCAAGGGGTTTTATACAATGTAAGAATGAATTTCTCTCTTTCCCAATAGGAAATACTTATTTTCACTGTTGTCTAAACCTCTGGAGTGCCTTCCACATGTCCATATACAGAGAAGGGATGAGCTGAGTTTCAGAGGAGTAAGCTTGGCCTGAGGAGGTAAGTGCTCTGTAAATCATTCAGGAGGGCCCTAAAAAATGTAAAACTTATCCTCCCATATGCACATATGAGTATTTAGGGTCCATGAGGTGGTGGCAACAGAGCTTTCCCTCCCACCATCAACTTTCTGCCTGGTTTCAGGGATTTAAAGGAAAGTAAGGAGAGGTCAACAATGGCACCATGCCACTGCTTCTTATTTTGGGTGTGTGCCATCTCAACAAAGTTGAGAACTTCATCATTTTCAACCCTCAGGCCTTCCTTATGGCTGAGATGTAAGCCGATGCACACCCCTTTCCAAATACAGAAAGAGCATGAATGGCGCTTCTGCGAGAGAGAAGAAGGTGTCCCTTTAGGACAGGGGTTCTTAACCCCAAGGGGTCTGTGGATAGATTTCAGGGGGTCTGTAAACTTGGATTGGAAAAAAATTACATCTTTATTTTCACTAACCTCTAACTGAAATTTAGCATTTCCTTCCATTATGAATGTGGGCAACAAACCACAGTAGTATTAGCAGTACCTGAAGTGGGAATGATATAGGCGTAGCTATGCCCATGTCATTGTACGGGTATTTCCACGCTTCTAAGCTTTTCAGGTGGCTGCGTGGGGCTGGGAGAGAATTCCGCCTCTCCCCTGCTGTTGCTGTGTCAGGGTTTGTTGTTTTTTAAAGGCTTCCTTAGAGGCATTGGGTGTTGGCTGCAGCCAAGGCTGCAGAATGACTGGGGCATTGGTGTTGTGTAGGGGGTGCCCACGGGTGTGCCCGAGATCTGCCACGCACCCTCTGGAAACCTAGCCATGAAACCAGAAGTGCACTTCCGGTTTCGCTACTGGCTCGGTGATCAGCCGGTGGGGAGCCCCCCTCCCGGTTGGCGGTTGGCCACTGGGGGGCCCCCCTCCCATTGACGATCTGGTGCCCCCCAGACTCGGGAGGCACCAGCCGCCCATGGACTGGAGTGTGCCAATGCTCCTGCTCAGACTTAAAGCCAGAGGTTCCTTGAGCCCCTCTGCTTAAAGGCAGATGGATCATTATAGTTGGGGGCAGGAAGAAATGTCAGCTCCTGGTCAGATGGGTATGGGCTGTGAGGACTGTTGCCTTCCCCTGCGGCAGGGGGTATGAGCCTCTTCCTGGGATATCTTGAGAACATATTAACAAATTTTACAGAAGCTAGGCCTTGGCTTTACCTGTGGCAGGATAGGGTGTTGTCTTGCATTGCGTCAGGATCGACTATGTAGCTTTGCTAAGAGGTTAGACAATGCATGTGTAGAGGTAGTTTAGGTAGGGACGATCCTGCCTCAGAAGCAGGCTGGACTAGACGACCTATGAAGGTTTCTTCCAGCCCCACTTCTCTCCGATTCTGTGATTCAAAGGATTCGATGTGGTGTCCTGCGGACAAAAGGACTAAATGATGGCTGGGTCAGCCAGCTTTTTGGTGGCCCCCAAATTAGGTTCAAAATTACAGCTCCCCTCCCTCTCCACCCCTCCCTCTACTCCCCCTCCAGATTTTCCTGGCGTGGACTGAGTGTGTGGCCTTGGGTAAGTCATTTCGTCTCTCTCCAAGCCTCCCATCTGCAACATCAGGATCAAAACTACCTAGGGTGTTGTGAACATAAACCAATTTGTTAATGAGGCAGGTAAATCCTGGTGGAACTCCGGTGATTTCACTAAAGTTACATTAGGAATCAATTTGTCCCCAAGTTTGCCCAGTGCTTCGTACATGCAAGCTTTATGTAAGCATGAGGCATTATTAATGGAAGTTCATCGTGTGAAATAGTATTAAGAACCAGTTAGAAGAGTGATTGTGTTTCATGCTGGCAGGGAAGATAAGAAACGCCGCTTGACTCCCATTGCAGCACCTATTAGCAAAATGAGAGCCCTGTCTCCTTTGCACTAATGAGCGCTAGAATAGAATGTGAACTATTAACTAAAGGAAACTCTTTTCAGCCATAAAAAACCCAAAAGCTGTGTGAAAATAAATCACTCTTTCAATCAAGGCTACTAGGTGGATAGATTATTACAGGGTTCAGACCTGTGGGGTGCCTGCTCTGTAGGAGCTTTTGTTCACAATAACATGACATAAAGTCCTTATTTACATTTTTCTAAGGGTTCACATGACTTGTTGCCATGGGAAAAGCTGTAGTTGTCTGGGATACCCTTTTATATATACATATATCAGCCTGCTATTGATTTAATAGTGCTATGTCAAAACTACCAAATGCATGTGGAAGGCCTATTATTTTAACAGTTTGAGTCAAGTTTTAATCTAATAAAAGATTTAAGAGATTATTACTGGAGCATCATTTTTTTAAATTTTTTTTTTAGCATTTGCTTATTTTTCCTCTCCTCTGAGTTTTGATTGTTTTTAACTATTTATTTCTTTGAGACTAGTTCAAGTCTAGAGGCTTGTTGGGTTTTTTTTTTCGCTCCAAGGCTGAAAATAATGCTCTCTCTAGGTACACAAGCCCAAAGTTTTAAAAAGGAGTGCGCTTCCCATTTTAGCCTCACTATACAGGAGCATGATTTCAAATAACTCAGTGTAGCAGGGCACTGGAGTGCCTGCTCCTGGTTGATAATAGGGCTCAGCTGCCACTCACCAGGGCAGTGCAGCTGTGAGTTGCTGGGAGACTGAGTAGGTCAGCTGACCTGCAGGGGGCTGGGCCTGGCCCATATAAACAGAAGAGGCTGAGCCCACAACCAGTTTCCTTCTGGCAGCCTAAGAAGTGGCCGTGGCCGTTGCCGAACAGCCAGACCATCTGCTTGATGATGCGAGTAGGAAGAGTCCCTGGTGAGGATGTATTGCAAGAGGGCCAGGATGGGGCTGGATTTATGTTGTAGCCACAAGGCTCGTTCTGGGGTTACAGCCGGGTTGGCTTAGAGTTGTGTTAGAGCCAGGAGTTCTGTTGGTGTTATAACCGGTTGGCTTATGGTTTATGTTGCTATTGTTATACCGGAGGACTGGGTGAGGCTATAAGGGGATGGAGGAGGCCTCATTAGGAGCTCCCCAATACAGTGGGGTGCTCCCAGCATGGTAGAGCGTGCTGTGTTTTGGGGTGGCCTGACCCCAGCCCAGTGGGGGGGGGGTGATTATTGGGGGAGCTCCCCATAGCCTGTCCCAACAGTGTGGGGTTTTCCTGGGTGCCCGGAGGGGGCATGGCATTTGGGTACCAGAGTGAAGGCACGGCAGTTGGCGATGGGGGTGCTGCGTTTGGGGGGTTGTGACCCCAGCTGTGTGTGGGGCGGTATTTAGCCCAGTGGGGTGTGTGACCCAGGAGGAAGGTCAGGGGGCCAGGCACAGCTACGGGTACCTGAGCCCGGGTGTGGGAAGCGTGAGGAGACAAGGCCCCAGGGCGGGCGCGGGAAGCCTACTAGGAAGCCCCAGAGAGAGGCGTGGGCCAGTGTAAAAGCCCGAAGTAAGGCAGAACACGCGGTTGGAGGCCCAAGGCAGGGCGAGCACGCAATTAAGCTTGAACAAGGGCAATCATACGAATAAGAGCCCGGAGAGGGCAGGGTGCGCGGGACAGAGCCCGGAGAGGGCGCATACATATTAGGGCGCTCGGACAGGGCCTTCATCAAAGAGGTCCCTGTGAAGGGGTGTGTACATAGGACGCACACAGAGACATAAGAACGTCCGGTACACCTGCGAGGCTTGGGGCGTGCTAAAGGGGAGGTCGGAGGCATGCGTAGCCCATAAGGCTGGGGTGCACCAGATCATTGCATGGAGTAGGGCCAGTACGAGAGCACCGTGTCCAAAGGGGGCAGAAGGCAGCCTCCCATATAAAACTGTATATAAAACCAAGACGTGGCGGGCGAGAAGGAGGGTGCGTTTGAGACCCAACTTGGCACGGTAGGGGCGCCAGGGGAGATCATGGCCACCCCTGTGCTCCGCCCCGTGACACTTGGCATTCACTGCATGGATCTCAGTGTCCCAATAAGAACCAGTTGCTGCTAAATACCTTTGGAACTCGAACCCTTTCCAGAGGCCCAAATAAGAACAGAGTGCTTCTAGAAATACAGCGCCATTATTAATGCTGGGCACTTGAAACTGGCCCTGTAGCTTGTTGCAAATTTGCCTGTTAGGGCCAGATCTAAAACCTGTTTAGTTCAATGGACAGATTCCCAGGCGACAAAGACATCACCCTTTTTTTTTTTTTTTTTTCCAGTTTCAGTGATTGGAAACCAGTCTAAAAACCATAAGGGTGCAGAAGTTTGGTACACTGAGTAGTTTAAAAATGGTGGAACCCGGTCTAAGTTAGACCTGGATCGATGGGCACTCGGACTTAATTAATTTGAGTTAGACCAGTGTGTTGAACTTCAGTACCAGTTCCCCTAACAATTTAAGTTAGGTTGCTGTCTACTAGCATCCCAGGTGCGTTTGTGGCCCCTGCTAGTTCCCTCTTGCAGGGAGCCATGCTAGCGCTCGCCCCGTGTTTGGCTGCTCCAGCCGAATGCCCAGTAGGCTCTGCCCTACAGCTCTCTCAGACCTCAGCCAGCACAGCTCCTCTTCCCAGCTCCTTCTCCTGCCTCCGGTCAGCCGTCAGCCAGGCAGTGGGGGTTTTTTGAATGTCTGTACTTAGCCCCAGTGATTTCAGATCCCCCAGCAATTATGAATTACAAATGGACTTCAGCTTTTGCTAGAGATCAGGAGGACCTACAGGGTGGATGTAATGAGAAGATTGTCATTTTTTTTTTTAATAGGATTCTTTTTTGACGTGGCAAGATGGTAAGGAGTGTGTCTTTTCAGACACTTTCAGAATATCAGCATTTCTTAAATTCTTCCGAGAAACTAGGTATATATATCTGACAAAGTGAAGGTTTATTTCTTAAAATCCACAAAGAGCTGGTTGAATGCTGTAAAATAATGTCCATGTCACAAAACATTTGTTTGAGTCTGAGTGTGGCCACACATATACCTCTTACTATTAGCTAAACTAATGCTTGCATAAGATTTTTGTAAATGTTTTGGAAGGGTCTGTTCTCCATATGGATAGACATATTTGGGTATCCATGCCTAAGCAAAACTATTTACTGTTCATCATGTGTTATTCAGTATTTGTTTAGTTATTATTTGTCATTTTTGTTTAAATTCCTGTTCACAAAGTCTCAGTTATCAAGCCAGGTAGCAAAAACAAGACTGTTATAAATGACCCACAGCATAACACAAACACTATTTACGTAGGAATCAATGTGAATGGTTGAAAATCCCAAGTGTTGGGTGAATATGCACAAATAGCAGGAAATCATTGTTGCTTTTTGCAGAGGATTCCTGGCAAGAACAAGGGGATAAATTAATCAACCAATTCATTAGCAACAAATAATTCAACCAGTTGTACTCTATAGTGATTCCATGTATACCCAAGCTACAGCTTTTTCCTGCTGTATGTTCATTTCCTTTGGCTTGAGAGAAATTCTCTCATCTCTTCCACCATCCTGTGTGTGTTCTTTAATATTGCACCCTGGTTGCTGTTAATACCAAAACCAACATCATATAATGGCAGCCAAATGCTCATTTAAATCTTCTGGCTGGCATAGCTTTCCTCACTAATGGAGGAGGAAGCACCCCCATGCTGTCAAAGCACAGGTTAATGTATAATGAGGAGGATCATGGAGCATAGTTCAAAACCAGTACATTTCCCTACTTGTAGGTGCTGTTAACAAGTAGAAACCTGATATCTGCTGCATAACTCCTCTATATATTTATTTGAAAAATGTCACTGAAAGTTTCCTTTACAGACATGCAAAATCATAGCTCTGTCCTTTTCATTTCAACAACTAAGCACCTGGTGAAATAAAGAAAAGGGTAGAAAATAAATAAGAGGCTTTTTTATTCTTATTTCTGGGGCCAGAAAGAGTCAGAACTGTAACACTTTATAATAAGGTAGGTGAAATGTAGAAGCAGAATATGATGGACAGAGACGTGCACAAACACACAGACCGCCCCCCCCCAAGCTCAGGAACAGTGAAAGTTGTTGAATTAAAAATTATTGAAAACCCTGAAGATACTACAG
Organism: Crocodylus porosus; assembly: GCF_001723895.1. Taxonomy (NCBI): domain Eukaryota; kingdom Metazoa; phylum Chordata; order Crocodylia; family Crocodylidae; genus Crocodylus; species Crocodylus porosus. The sequence continues at coordinate 18,705,344 of NW_017728910.1, read as the reverse complement.
AGGAAAGGCTCGTAAAATAATTATGACTGCTGGTCAATTGAGATGCTCTCAAAAACAGAGAGAACCTGGTTCCCAGGCTTCGTATGACAGCAGTGAGTTCAGGTTTAAAAGACAAAAAGCCTGAACTGTCTGTATATGCCTCACCCAAAGGATTTCCTTCATCTGATGCTGCTACAACTAATAGAAAATATTCTTAGAGCTTGGCTGGGGATGCTTTTCATTTTCCAAATCAAAAGGGTTATTTACAGTTTTAAATGAGGAGACTGTCCATCATGTAACATTGTCTCTGGCTACATTGTTAGGTAAAAACACACATGGGGAAAAATAAATCTTTCAAAGCCGTTTCTGAAGGAATAGCTAATGATGAAGTGCCTTTATGGCTTCATCCTGCTCCTGCTCCAATCCAACGGGAAGACTTGCAGGGATTTTAGTGATGTACCATTAAGCCCCTAAATCACAGCCTTGGGCAGGGGCTATTTTAGAGGAAGTATCACCCAAGTAGGTAAACATCATTGCTCTTAACCTAGGCTTTTTATGGTGGCAAGGAGGAACAAAATTCACCTTTGGGAATGCAAAACTAGCATTGAGCCTTATGGTTAATGTAGTGAGCTGGGGCTCAGAAAGCCCAGAGTACAGTTCCTGTCTGTGCTGCAGATTTCCTGTGAGCCCTTGCATAAGGCACTGTGAGTCCTGTCCCTTAGCTCACCATCTGTATAAGTGTCCAAGCTTTCACCTGCCTTGTCTTGATGATTGTCTATGGGTACTCAGTCTCTTCCCTCAGGGGGCCCCGATTCTGCCGTTCCTTCTGGCCTAGCTCTGTTGCTAAAACAGTCAGGCGTCTTTTCTCTGCATCCCTAGTTGTCCCTCTATAGCCTTCGCTTTCCTCCTTGTTTTGTTGGTTTTGGAATTGTAACCACAGCGTCTTGGCTGCTGCTTCAGTCCCTCTCATCTCTAGATAAGAGGCGTACAAAACAAATAATTTGACCATTTGCTTAGTTTCTCCCAAGTACAGCAGTAAGAAGGAACACAAACAGCTGGGCTGCACATATGGATTTTTGATGTTGAGCAGCTCAGGTTTCTAATAGCATTTCCAAAGCCTTATTTTGAGCTCTCTCTCCTTTTGTCTCCAAGGGCCCCACATATTCCACATTCAAACACTGCTCTGCTTGAAGGTGATGGGAAGCTTCAAGTGCAAAATCATGTCACTACAGCACTACAATTAACTCTTCCAATAGCTTTGTGCTTATGGGATAACAAGCAGAATGCATCGGTAAAGAGCTAACGTTCACCGTGTTTGTAAACAATAGAAGGACCTTGTCCATACAGGTAATTTATACCAATGCAAACGTGTGTGTGTGTGTGTTGTGTTGGGTTTTTGTTGTTGTTGTTTTTGTTTTTCATATGGCATCAGATATCAACTTCCAAATCTGTGTCACTGTCTGGTTTTATCGTGTAATCTGTGGATTCCATCTGCCATGTCTGTCTAGGGGTTTGTAAAGATTGTGGCTTTCGATTAAATGCTATGCTATTTGTTGGATTCCACATTCACACGGGGCTGTCCAAAATGCTAATCTTGTGAAGTGTTGTTCTGAAGTGTCTGAATTCAGATCTCAGTCTATTAAGCTTGACCCATGTTTCTCTGGCAAGGCCGTGCCCAGTGGGGGACTCATTCGGTGTCAGTCTAAAAAGCTGTAGGAATAGGTCTGACCTTTCCCAAAGGTTGGCCCACTCCATTGCTGCCCATAGGTTTGGTTCAGCATCTCTAGTCTCTTCTAGGAACTTGTGGGCTTCATGTAGAAATGGTTTCTGAC
>NW_017728910.1:18681586-18702838 GCF_001723895.1 Crocodylus porosus | reverse complement strand
CAGACTGTTCCAGACCTTGGGGGCTCGGACAGTAAAGAAATTCTTCCTTATGTCCAGCCTGAAACGGTCTTGCAGGAGTCTGTGACTGTTCGACCTCATCATCCCTTGGGGTGCTCTGGTGACCAGATATTCCCCCAGATCCTGGTGAGCATCCCTGATAAACTTATAGCTGGTCACCAGATCACCCCTGAGCCTGCGATTTCCAGGCTGAAGAGTCCCATAGCGCTCAGCCTCTCATCATAAAATCTGTTTTCCTGACCTCTGATCATGTGTGTGGCTCTTCTCTGGACTCTCTCAAGCTTCTCTGCATCCTTTTTGAATTGTGGAGCCCAAAACTGGATGCAGTATTCCAGCTGCAGCTTCACCAAGGCTGAGTACAATGGGAGAAAGATGTTCTGGGATTTGCTTGAGAAGCATCTATGGAGGCAAGCCAGTGTTTGCTTGCTTTACTAGCCACAGCATCACATTGCAGGCTCATGTTCATCTTGTGGTCAACCATGACCCCCAAGTCCTTTTCATTCATAGAGCTAGCCAGTGTAGCACTGCCGAGCCTATAAGGATGCTATGAGTTTTTCTTCCCAAGGTGGAGAAACTTGCATTTTTTAGTGTTAAGAACCATCAGGTTCTCATCTGCCCATTTGCTGAGCCTGTCCAGGTCACACTGGATCACCCTCCTGTCCTCTGGTGTGGGTGCTTTACCCCAAAGTTTGGTGTCATTGGTGAACTTCGCCAGTCCGCTTCTGATACCAATGTCCACATCATTAATGAAGATGTTGAATAGTGTTGGCCCAAGGACAAAACCTTGAGGGACCCCACTGATCACAGCACACCACAACGATTAACTTCCATCAACTACCACCCTCTGGGTCCGACCATGGAGCCAATTCCCCAGCCAGTGGATTGTGGTGAAGCTGAGGCTGCAGTTGTATCCTATGATCACCTCTTAGAAAAACTAGCCAAGACCAAAGGCTTTTTTAAAGTCAAGATATACAACAACCAATCTGTAGCAGAGCACTAGGCTGCTTGCTACTGGTAATGGTAGTAAGGGCCCAGCTGCCAATCTTCAAGGCAGTGCAGGTGAAGGTTGCCAGGGCAACCAACTTGGTCAGCTGGCCAGAAGGGGCAGGGCTTGGCCTTTATAAGCAGCCAGGCTGAGGCCAGAGGTCAGTTCCCCTCTGGCAGTCTGAGCAGCAGGAAGCTCTGCTGCAGAGCAGAGCAGCCTGAGCGTCAGCATGTTGGTACGGGGTGGAGAGAACCCTGACAGGGAGGTCTTGAAAGAGGGCCAGGGTGGTGCGGAATCCATGTTATAGCCATGAGGCTTATTTTGTGTTATAGCCGGTTGGCTCATGGCTTTGTTTCTGTTTGGTTGTTGGCGTAATACTGGAGGACCGGGTGAGGCTGTAGGGGTTGGAGGAGGCCTCAGGGGAGCTCCCCAGTAGCGTGGGGGTTCTTGGTGCCCTGGGAGGGTGCAGTAATCGGGTGCCAGTGAAGGCACAGCAATTTGTGCGCTGGAGAGTGGAGCTGCATTTTGGGGTGTCCCGACCCCAGCCCAGTGGGGGCAACTTTGGGAGGAGCTAGTGGGGTGTCCCAACCCCAGCCCAGTGGGGCAGTATCAGGGTAAAGCTCAGTGGGCATAGGACCCGGGAAGGGGGTCTGAAGGCCAGGTTAGGCTGAGGCCGCCTGAGTCCAGTTGTAAGGAGCCCGAGCAGGGCGTAAGACCCATGAGGAGGGTCAGGGGGCCAGGCATGGCTATGGCCACCCGAGCCCCAACCGCGGGGGACGAAGCCCCAGCGCGGGTAATGCGACCGTGGGGAACCTGAGAAAGACCTCTGTGGGGTGAGCGCGTGAGGAAGCGCAAGCATAGGCCCCGGGGAGGATGAGCACGCGGGTAGAAGCCTGGAAAGGGGGCAAACTTTATCAAGAAGCCCCAGACGGGGCGAGCTTAGAGAGAGGCCCCGGAGAGGGCGCATACACAAGAGTAGAGAGCCTGGTGAGGGCAAGCACAAGAGTAGGGGCTGCGGACAGGGCCGCTAAGGAAAGAACATAGGACTAGATAACGTCCGGAACAGCTGAGAGGCTTGGGGCATGGTATTGGAGTGGAAGGAGCTACGCAACGCCCATAGGGTTGGGGCACTAGAACATTTTGGTATAGAGCAGGGACCAGGAGGGTAAGAGCACTGGATCCAAGGGGCCAAGTAAAGGCAGCCTCCCATTAACATTATAGAAACTTCAAAGTCATGGCGGGCGAGAACAAGGGTGCTGAACAGGCAACTTGGCATGGTAGGGGCGCCAGGAGAGATCACGGCCGCTCCTGGGTCCCCGCTCCATGACACAATCTCTTCTCCCTTGTCCAGGTGATAGGTCACCTGGCCATAAAAGCAAATAAGATTGGTCAAGCAAGACCTACCCGCAACAAACTCGTGCTGGCTGTCCCTCGGGATGCTGCCAGCAGTCAGTCTGTTAAGAATGATCTCTCTGATAATCTTTTCTAAGACCTTCCCTGGGATAGAGGTCAGGCTGATGGACCTGTAGTTAGCCAGATCCACTTTCCTCCCTTCCTTGAAGATAGGCACCACATTGGCCTTCTTCCAGTGTTCAGGCACTACACCAGAGTGCCAGGAGCTCTTGAAGATCCATGCTAGGGGCTGATCTATGGTGCTTGCCAGCTCCTTGTGTACCCTGGGGTGTAAACTGCCAGGGCTGGATGACTTGAAGGTGGTCCAGCTTCTCAAGGTGTTCCTTCACAAGGTCATCATTGATGGAGGGTAAGGTATCACCCTCACCCAGGCGTTCCTGTACTGTAAGGGGCAGGGGCGCCTCTTGGGACTGGTGAAAAACCGATGCAAAGTACCCATTTAGCAAGTTGGCTCTTCTTCTGGGCATCGGTTGTCAGTTGTCCCATCTGGTTTAGCAGAGGTCCAATGTTGCCCTTGCTCTTCCTATGGTTTCCTACATATTTAGAAAAGGACTTTTTATTATCTTTGATACTTGTAGCTAGCTGGAGTTCAGTCGCAGCCTTGGCTTTTCTGGTTCTCTCCCTGCAGGTCCGGACCAGTGCAGAATATAAATGTTTTTTATACAGTCCAGCTTTAAATGCTTTTTTCCTACATGTCTCAAGGTACCAGGGACAGTGATCCAAATCAACAAATCAAATCGCTCTCCCCGATTTTGGTTCAAATCTGAATCCGAATTGAATAAAGCCTGCTTCGCACACCCCTAGCAGCTAGTTATTAGTCTCGGTGCACTGTTAAGTACAATGTTGAGCTTTTTAGTGTGACAGCTTCTGGACCATACAAAGGCCCACTGCACTGATAGAAGGACTCCTTTCATCGAGGTAACTGGCAAGTTGCACTGGAAACTTTATTCCAGGATCAGAAGTAATTTTACACTGGAACAATGTTCACCTGCATGTGTCTGTTCTCCAAAATGTTTTAATGATTAATGAGCTACCTGCCCACACTGCTTTACAGTCCCAGATGGCCACTATTTGTCTGTGTGGCCTTCATAGCTCTGGGGTCATGGTGACTGGATGTCACCTCCTTGTTTAAATGGTGTCATGAAGCTAAGATTTCTCTCTACACTCGCATATTCTGGAGTTAACATCATTTTGCATATTTTACCAGCTATGCTTGCATCCTGACTTTTCTCTGCACATCCAGCTGAACCTGTGCTAAGATTAAGGACTTTTGTCCTTTGGGGAACGATCTTTATCTTGGTGTCCAGGCATAGAAATTACAACTGTTTTTGTCACAACACAGCTGAACAGAGCGACCCTGAGATGGCGCACAAAGACAAATGATTTAAAGATAGCCTAAAAGAAAGTTACAGGCAAAAAGTGTCCATCCAGCAGTACTTTTTCTGACTCTTGACATCTATTCATAACAGGAGGTGGTGGATTTTGGAATCCAAAGCTGGGATCCTAATACTGGGATGTTGGCATGGGACACCAATAGAAACCCACAATTTGTGTTGGACATGTCTAAATGATTTGGAGAAAACTAAGGAGGGTAGGACCAGAAATTCATTTTAAAAGGATATGACACTGATTTCTTTGTCACTCAGAAGCTCGATTGAAACACCATAGAAACCCATGTCCCCATCCCAACATCCCGGTAACTTTCAGCATGTGAGAATACTGTCTTCCCGCAGCCCACTGAGGAAGACAGGGCCTCAACAGCACTGAGGTATACATCACTTGCTTGCCATATGTGCTCTCTACCATGTTAAATTTAGAAAAGAATTCATTTCCATATAAATGTGCTTATTGAGAGCCAAGTCCTGCACGCTTCTGTTTCAAAGTCCACACCTCATTTGAGTCGTGCAGGGGGTTAATACAGTACAAGTTCATCTTTACAAATGTTAGCAAGATTTTTTTCATAGTATCATGCAATTATGGAGCTGAAGGCCAAGAAGAGCCTTGCAGAGATTGTGTGTCCAATATCCTGCCTGGAGGCAGGTTCAAACTCTTCCTGACAGATGTTTGTCTAATTGATTCTTAAAACCCTTCCACGGAACAGATTCTACGACACCTATAGGGGTCTTGTTCCAGTGTTTCACTGCCCTTATGCTTGGAAAGAGTTTTCTAATGTATAAGTCTGTTGTAAGCTTAGCTGATTTCTTCTTGTTCCTTTCCTAACGGATGTGGAGGACAATTGATGACCATTTTTGTTACCGTGGTAGGAAAGGGTAAGTGGCGTCTCCCAGGATAAGAAAAGGATTAGCTGTTTAAAAAAAATTCCCTCTTGATGCAGCTGTGGCCTCCTCATCCTTTTTGTATTCCTTTAGGTCCAGCGCCAGGAGCTGGTGGGGAAGAGGAAGCTGCTAACATGGCAACTGGTTTTACCACAGTAATCTGGCAGTGGCACGTCAAGATCCTGTGTAATCCCAAGTATTAGCATCATGGCACAGAGGACTGTCTCATCCATAATAGTCTACTGGGAGTTTGAGAATCCTGTTGGCACTCGAGAAGAGGTGCATCACGGGATGGAGAGAGAGGAATCACGGGAGTTTTAGAGTTCACCCTCTAGATAGGGAACACAATGAGTTTCAATTAGCTTTTGCTAGATATCACTGCACGTCTTGTGGGAATAATCCCAAGAAATGGGAGGTGTGGCAGCATTCCCGTGGAGGATACTCAAACTGCCCAAGGTGTGCCTTGAGGAAATCCTTGCCTCCCCAACGTGCAAACAGTGACACAGCGTGAAATCCCTGCCGTGCCAATGTGCAAACAGTGACACAGAGCTAGCTGTTGGTTTTCTAGGTAACTTGTCTCAATGCTGATCCATGCTTATAGAAAGCAAGTTCTTCCTAGTCTCCAACTGATGGCCTCTCTCTTATAGCTCGAGGTCATTGCTCTTAGTCCTGTTCCATTTGGCCACAAAGACAAGGCTGTGTTCATACTCTTTATAATCACCTTTCAGATATTTGAAGACTGCTATCACGTCCCCACTAAGTCTTCTCTTTTCCAGACTAAATAACCCCAGCTCTTTCAGCCTTTCCTCATATATCATGTTTCCCAGGCCTTTAATCATTTTTTTTGTTGCTCTTCAGCAGACACTTTCCATTCTGCCCAAAGTTGTCCTGAAGTGTGGATCCCAAAACTGGATACTTCTGGGCAGCTGCCTGCTGGAAACTTCTAGTTTAGCAGTAGCCTCTCTACAGCAGCAGTCCAGACAGTACCATCCTGAGAAATTGCCACTCATGATTTAGGACAAGGATTCTCAACCAGGGTGGTGAGGCACTTTGGGGTGCTTTGAGATGGTTTCAAGGGTGCCACACAAAGTTAAACACTGCTAGGTGTGCAAACACGAATCCACAGCATTAAACATTGACCCTTTGTGAGTGTCTGCGTTCTTTGCAATAGAATTGCTCTATTATTTTCCTGTAGTCAATAGAGTGTAAATGAAGAGCTGGCATTGCCTGAGAGGTTCAGTGAACTCTAACACAGGGTGTCTGTCTTAAGTCTAAAAAGGCTGAGAGCCACTGCCTGAAGATGTATAAGATGTATTGTGCCTCTGTAAGCACCTCCTGCACCAGTGCAACCATACGCTTAAAAAAGCATCATCTGCCTGTAGACACGTAAAACAGCTTTCCTCAGCTTCTGGGAATGAAGGGACTTCTTAGTACTTCACCGGTAAGTGGGTTTGTGAGTATTCTGGGCGAACCAGATGCTAATTCATGGAAGCTACTTTCATGCTGAGTCTTGTATAGGGTTCTTGCTGCATGTCAGCTTCATAAATGTAAATCTTTGTGGTATGGAGGATATTTGCCAAAAGTACCAGTAACTGTCAGAGGTTAAAATATGTCCACGTTTGCTTTTTTCCTGAAAAAGAAAGCATTAAAGTCTTTTTTTTCTTATAAAAATTACACTTATCTAAGAAGTTGTTCTATTATCTTACTGCCATTCACAAAGTAACAGAGAAAATGGGTAAGGAAATTAACTTTTTAAAAGTCCTTGATTAATAAATGCAATACATTGGATGTCATCATATGGACATTTGCAGGGAGTGTTTAGACATTAAGGATAAGTAACTTCTATAGGGCTCAAAACTTAAGCCCCCCCCTCCATTTACCCCCCAAAACATAAAATTATGCAAGTGAGTAAAACTCCACGAATACTCCATGAACCATGATGGATCAGAACTGATCCTCAGACTCATGCTTGCATCTCTTTGGTGGTCTGGCGATACCTCCTGCAGCCTAAAGCATGTAGGATAACAGGCTGCTTCAATTAGAATGGCTTTAGGACTTTGGCTGTCTGTGCTGCTTTCACTATCTGGGTTTCATGCCAGGTGTACAGCACTTTCTACTCTAGAGGTCAGTATAATGTTAAGAATAGAAAAAAAAAAAGATACGTATTTCTTTTCCCATGTTCCAAAATGAACTCGAAATTACACTGTGCCCAATAGAAGATGGATTTTTTTTTTTCTTTTTGGGGAATGTATTTATAAAAGTGCAACATTCAGTATAGCAAGCTCAGGGGAAAATGATCGCTGAAGCTGTTTATCAAAGGGAGGTTATGAATGTACTAGACAATTTCTAGAGCCATAGACAAGAACAATGTGAGCATGGTATTGTTTGTGTTGTGGGGTGGGGGTGGTGAGGGGGATACACAGGGAGAAATTCTGGGCCTATGCATCACCCCAGATTATATTTATGAATGCCCTACTGGGACTATCGTAACCTTTTGCTGGCCTTTTGCATACGGTTGAATTTTACCTAATGAATAATAGAAACAAAGTATAAAACATTTCTGAAATCATTTGTAAAATACTTGGTTTCAGTAAAAGAATGTTCTCTATTAGAAGCAGAGATGAGCCATATCCTGTATATGATATTTCTGTTGTGACTTGCACACTAGGGCTAAGTACAGATGTTCAAAAAGCCCAAGGCAGAATTGGCCAAGCTTACATAGGTTTCTGTAAGCGGCTTAGGTTAGTTTTGGAAGTGAACAGATCACATGTTCACCCTTTTGGGGGTGGGGGGGGGGGGCAGTTTGCATGCAGGCTGCCTGCACTGGCCAAGGCCAGCGGGGTCCCCAGCATGAACTACATGTGGCCCCGGCAGCTGGGGGGCATGGCGATGGCGGGAGCACAATGGTGGTAAGCAGGGGACCTTCTGCAGATGCTGCCAGTGCTGTTGGCACGGGGGGGAGTGGGAAGGGGCCCTAGTGCCGACTGTGTTGGCGGTGTCTTTTTGTAGGGGGTGCACCACCATGCTCGGGGGTGCATGTGTACCTGCATGCACCCTCTATGCATCACTCCTGCTCCCCAGGCTGTTGGAGTCTGCTGAACACAGCTGAACAACCGGACCACCCATGACTGGCTGCCAGGAACAGCTGAGCGCCCCTCTGCACCTCCCTCATCATCATCAGCCACTGGCACGTGTCAGCTTCAGGCAGGCAGTGGAGGCCACCATGCTTACCAATCCCCTGCAGCCCAGTGGGGGTCCTTGGGTGGGCCCCCCATGAGGACATTGACTTAATTCAAATCGATTGGAGATCTGACTTGAATTGAAGCACCAATCTAACCTAAATCAATTAAGTTTGAGTGCACTTTCAATCCAGGTTTATCTTAGATTGGGTTCTGCCCTTTTTAAACCAGTCTGTGCATGCTGAACTTCTGTTCTGTTACAGGTTTAGACCGGCTTCTGAGCACTTACAGCAGTAAAAGTGTTAATGTCTGTACCTAGCCCATATCCATCTAATGCACCTTTCACTGTCTTCAGTAGCATCAAAGGACTTGACACAGATCTCCAGAAATGCCAACAAGACAGCTAAGTCACATAAATACCCCAGGAATGTCAGGTACCTAGTCCTTTTTAGATGCATGCAAATAGTACTAAGATTTCTGCAAATATTTGTCCCAAATTGTAAATGCTTCAGTAATGTTTGCACTCCTTGTTTTGTTCACTTCCTGCAAATACTTAACCAGCTGGGCTTGAAAGTAAAATTTAGTGTCTCGCATGGCTGTGAAATAGAGGTCAAATTTTACATTTACACATGGTTGCATGATTATTGGGTAAGGTAACAGTGCGACATCCTGTGTTTTGATCAACAACAATTAAGCAAGGCATTTTGCACGGGGAACACTGAATATCCACAAAGAACTTTTCAAAGTTGGTTCTCAGTATTTAAAAACCATGCCACTGCAGAGGAGAGTAAAAATTATTCCAGTGCCCTGATTCCATACTTTTTTTTGTGTTGGGATACCTTTAAAGCTCAACTCTGAATTTCTTGAATTTATAATGCTTAATACTGGAATAATTAAAGCATCCCTATAAATATTATTTTATCATAAATTCTTGATATGTCCTTTGAATGTCAACTCAATCTTTTTTTTGCCTGGGAGTAACTGAATAAAAATCAAATCTTCTTACAGATATCCTGAAAGTAGAAGTTAAACATTAGAACTGATTTATATAACATTTTTCATACCAAACAATTTGTTCAGCTTTTTCAGCGTTTGTTTTTCTCTAAAATTCATTTTAGCAAAAATCTGCAAATCATTACTGTTTTCTGTAACTATAATCGTGTTATTCAAGAGTTTTTGGTAAATAGTTTAGAAGGATATTATTCAGGCACTGCATTTGCTCACAAACCATTAAAAAATTGTCCACTTCTATTATTCACAGTGCGTGATTAGGCATGAGGTATATTTTCTGCTCTGATTTAATGACTGAAACATTTTGACAGGGAGTACGAAATGATGAGTGACAAATAGTAAATAACATGCAGCTTAGTGGAGCCGTGAACATTTTTAGGAATACCATGGCTGTGAATCATATTTGAGCCATTCACTCTCTGTGTACCATCAAATATTTTAAAATCATTTGACCTTTCCTTTAAAAACGCATAACCTTAATCATCAGTGATGAATAAACCCTTCATGCACCTCGGCCTCCGTGGTACCTTAAAAAAAAAAAAAAAAAAGGCAAATTCTGTATAGTGGAAGACATAGGGACAAATTGTGTCACTTCTAACTCAGAGCAATAACTAAATTGAAAAACCTAGTGGTTTTTTTTTTTCTCAGTTTCAAAATCTACGCTTAGTTATTTCTTGCTAGACACCTTGGCTACATGCTTTGTCCCCCTTTTGTCCTCTGTAAGAGAGGTTGATATTTGGATACGGACTGCATTTCTGTTCTAGAAGTGTTAAGTGTCATCATTCTGGACTCAGCCAGCATCTTGCTTGCTGCTTAGCGGTGGAGTTGCTGGGCTCCTATACATGTGCAGGGAGCTGGTGCCGATGCACTAGAAATCCAGCACATCAGAGTTGACTCGATTAATCAAATCTGCTGGAGCGTGGGCATTAACATGCTCAAGCAGGTCTCAAATGTCATGTGTATCAGCGTCCCTGAACTGAAACATGGTGGCAGGGTGCTTTGAATTAAAGCTTGTTCCATGAGCTTTAGTTCAAAGTGCCCTGCTGCCATTTTTCAGTGCAGGGGATGCTGATACATGTGATGCTCGGGCACTTTTAATTAGCATGCCTCTAATTAAAATCCCCCCCCCCCCACTCATGCTTCCTGGAGCACATGTAAAAATGCCCGTTGTTTCTTGGATAAATGATAAAACCAGTTTCCAATCTCTTGTGTTTATTTCAAAGCCGCATGGAACGTTTCTTGATGGATGGACTTTTCTTGACCATTAGCTGCAGGACCTTAGTGAGAGTTGTCCAGGTAGGAATCTTAATTTTCCTGCAGAAACAACTGGGAATTTTGTTACTTTATAAGCTAAAGTTACATTTTGCCATCAAACAATAGCCATTTTCTAAAACACAAGGTAGCTTCACGACAAGATTGGGTGAAGTGATTCCCGCTTATCCTCTGTCAACATTGCAGAGGAATTCTGGAGTCCTTGTGCCATGTAAGTGGAAAACATTAAGTTATCATTGTGATTTAGCAATATTATAGGTAGTTCTTTTCCCTGACCAACGCTATAGCTATTGATTGCTTTTTCTGCACTCCTTTGGTGTATATGGTAGTTCGTTTATTTGATTTATATGCTGTTCTAGCTTAAAAAAAAAAAAAAGAAAAGGCTCAGGGCGGTGTACAATAAAGACCAGTTATGCCATAAAACAGATCAAATATTAAATAAAATAGTAAATGACAAAGAGAGAAATCCCCAAACAATACCCCCAACTTAAACCCGCCAGCTAAAAGCCTACCCAAATAGGAAGGTCTTACATGTCCAAAAGATGTCCAGGTTTGGATTCTGGGAGTAATGGAGTTTACAAGCTGAGAAGCAGCTATTGAAAACAATCTCCCACGTATTTCAGTGTGCCTGATAAAGAAGAGATCTTTACATTCAGGTAAGTGCCCTTTTCAAGATATGATCCTCCTATAGTACTTATCCATGCAAAACTTCTAGTAGCTGGGGACCATGTTGATCTCCTGCCAGTGGGATCAGTATCTATCGTTTTTGAAGGGGGGGATGTAACAGCACTCTTATGGCAGCGGACAATGACAAAAACCACCACCAATTCCCATTGCCTTTTCTATTGCAAAAACCCATAATCTGTAGGAAGATATAGCAGCCGTCTCTGGAAGATTAATAGCTCTCCAGTGGTAACAGATTTTCCACCACCCCAAACGCAGGATGCTCATCAGAAACCCTCTGATGAGTTTATCATTTGAACTTTGAATCCAATGGGAAAGTTGAGATATAAACTCCTCTGTGATGGTGATTTGTGGTCTAGAACCAGATTTTCAGGGACAGATTATTAACCAGTGTAAGAGTGATATAAGCACATGTCTCTGAGAATGTGAATCAGAGGAAAGCACCTGACAAAGATCTCACTGTACAACCTTAATAGATTGTAAATTAGACAGGTTTGACACAGCTTTGTGTTGAAATAACCAACAGTACCTTTAAATAGAGTATGCTGGACTGCTTTTTGGTGCTCAGATGGGGTTTCTGCTGTAGCTTTCCTCCTGCTTTAGATATGCAATTCCTGCTACTTTCTCTGCTTTTATGCACTAGTTTGGAAAAGTACACAGTTTGAAACTGCATGCTGTAAAATGCTGAACTCTTACGTATTTGGGGTCTTCTTCACATCTTCCATTAATGACAAGGTTTGGAGCTATTACATGATGTAGTGAACAGACTGGTACCTTTCAGCACTGGTATTATTCCCGCCTGAAAAAACACCTTTCTTTCCATCCAAGCAGTCCAAAGTCACCTGTAAGCAGGAGGGGGTCACACAAGGGGTGTACACCAGTGAAAGAGTGAAGACCATTTCAATGACAGACAAAGTTCTTTGGGTCAAAGCGATACCTTTTGTTAGCCCAGCTAAAGTGAAAAGTGTCCTTAGACCAACAGGGCTACAGTCAACGCCCCCAAAACATGGATGGTACCATTTCAATAGCATTTTGTGATGCTAAAGAGCTCTTTAGCACATGTTGGTACCTGAAGGGAGGTGCTTTTTCCCCTTTGTGGCCTAGTAGCTCAGGAACCTGATAGAAGCCTCCATTGCCTCTAGGTCACCCTCAGGGGTGCGTTGCACAGATCTAGAAACACGGCCATGCCTTAGAGTGGTCTTGAGCATGTGCTCCTGACCCGGCTTAAGTAGAGTCTATGAGTAGTACTGGGCACATGCTCAGGGCTGTCTCATCCTTGACAGCTGGTGCGCCTAGGGCAAGAGTGAGTTTGCAAGGCCTGCTTCATGGTCATGTGACCTGGAGGTGGTAGAGCCATGCCCCGGGAGTTGGGAAACCTGGATTCTGTTCTCGGTTCTGCCGCCGACCCATTTGTGCCCTTGGCAAATCACCCCAACTCTGTGTCTTATTTCGTTTCCAACCCGGTGTTTGTGTCATCTGTTCAGACTGTGAGCTAGGACAGGGACTGTCTGTTGCTTTGTGCTCAGAAAGTGCCCAACTCAGTGGGGCCCAGACCCGATCTAGGCAAAAAATATAGATATGGACCCTAAACCCATGTGCGATATGCATATATTATTACATACAATGTATGTATTATTAGACATAATTAATCATCTCCACTTTAAAGATGGGATACTGAAATAACGGAGTTACAGCAAGTCAAAGGCCAAACATTTTCAAGCACAAACTCTAATTCTGGGCACCTTGCTATTGGATACCTGGTGATACAGTTAGAGCTGATTTGAATTCACACAAAAGAATTGGACTGCTTGGAGCTGTGTGTGTGGGAGGTGAGAGCTCTGCAAAAGCAGCTGTATAATAGTCTGGTACATGTACTGGAGGTGGGCAACTGAATTAAAATTCTCAGTCCTCCAAGAGTGTTCATGCAACTCCTTATAATGGATGAAGGAGAGACCTTCACAGGCTAGAAGATGAATGCTGGAAAAACTGAAACAAGAGTGCTAGCTTTGCCATCTTTCTCTTTTCTAATTGCTGTGGATCATGTCCTGCTACAGACAATTAGGCTTGATTCTCAGTTGGTGTAGCTCAGTGGTTCCTGACCTTCTCAGACTCATGGCAACCCTCAGAAAATGTCAGCTCTTAGCTTCCATGCATTGTTTGACTAGGAAAAAAAATAATTGAGCAATTCTTATGTTGCAAAGAACTCAGACTGTCCATAACTGGGCAGAATGCTTTTGGGTTCCTATTTGAAATCTCTGGGTTTATCTTGTGACTCGCATATAGATATCTGCAGTCCTAGTTTTGTGCAGTATCCTGAGGCACCCTTAAAAGGAACTCATGGCACCTTGGTGAGAATCATTGGTGCAACTAAACTATTATGGAACTTAAATGGAATTGTGCTGATTCGCCCCAGCTGAAAACCTGATGCTTTTTGGACTGATGTTTAAATTAGAAACATCAGCAAGAATTGCAGTATACAAGTTGTCTGCATTTTGGAACAAGACAGTCTGGGGTATTTATATATTAGGATCCGTCTGAAAAAATAATCACTACTAGAAGGCAGCTAGTGAGACTGAATGAAATCGGTATGTGTGCCCATATTATCGCTGGGCACGTTCTCTGCAGTAATGCACCTGGAAAGCATTTTCAGCCAAGCTGAATATAAAAAGCATCCAGGATTGGTAATGCAAGGTTAAAGCTTAGGTGGTGCAGAACACCTTCAATTCCCTGCCTCTAAGAAGCATCAAATGCTTTAAAATTCTCAAGAGATGCTACACAGGATTGGGTCAAGTTACTGGGAAATAATTGTATAGGCATATATGAACCATATTATAAACTACCATTTTTAGTAGAATTCCACGTTAAAATCAATTGGGATTATCCTTTAAAGCAGATGACTTTTTTTTTTTTTTTTTGCAAATGACTAATCTCTTGGCTATTCGTGGCTACAGTCAAGTCTGAATTAAATCCACCAGTTGATCAAAGTCTGATACCAGAACAGAATCCGGGCCACGATATTTTCTCTATTAAATTAAAATGAGAACAGAACAAACAGCATAAAAATAAAGCTGAGTCCAAGGGAATTGTGCAGACTATTATTGAAGTAGTAGAAAGGAATCCATTAATCCTGGATACAGGTGTGGCTGGAAGTCATATTCTCTGAAGCCTGTAGTCCTGTGAAGCCATGAGAGGCAGAGGTAGGTATTTTGCTTTTCTTTTGCATACGTCTCCTGTTAAAAAAGAGGTGTTGGAAGAGGAAGAATGGGCTAGTTCTAATATACATTGCTGTAAGAGGAGAGCGGGTACGTATCTGTATTTCACATGGGCTAAAATCTCTCAAAAGGTTAGAGGCGTTTGGGAGAATCCACCTCTTGTATGAATGTAATTAGAAGAAAAATTAAGCCCCACTTACAGTTAGATAACGGCGAATCAAGTCTTTTTTTTCCCCAAAGAAACAACAGCACTTTTCCCAGTTACATTTTCAGAATTACATAGTTCTGTGAACTGCTGGTATTGAAGTATGTGAGTAATTAATGTTGCTATAAACTTGAGGTCCTGTAATACAGACATCAATATAAATGCTCTCAGCAATAAAGGAATATGTTATGTTAAGCTGGGTATTCATTGATCAGTTAAAAATGCATTTAAAAAGCTCTATTTCCAAAACACAGGATTTATAAGGGGTACATTATTGGATTTAAAAAAAACAAAAATAAAAAAAAAATCACACAATTCATAATGTTCTTGCTTAAGACATGAATGTCTTAGAACTTAAGAAATAAAATGTACATGTCACTGTTCATCTTGCTTATTTACTTACTTCAACTTTCCTAATGTACATCTTGGAAGTCAAGTTCACTAGTCTTCAGAGTTTTATTAGCAGTTACTCTTCCAACATTTTGATTGCTATGCTACTGCACTCCACTGACTTTAGTGGAGATACTCCTGATTTACACCACTGCAAGTGACAGATCTTCAGGCCCATTTATCTAAAGCAAGGTCTATAGAAGGAGAATAATTGCAATGGGGCTCTGGGTCACATCTTCGACTGATGTGAATTGGCTTGCCTGTGCTGAAGGGATGGATCCCAGCTGGAGATCTGGCCCTGTGGATGGAGTCAGATCTGCTTTCAAGTTCATAGCAAGGCACATGAGTTAAATTTTGGTTTGAAAAGATCATGAAAGAGAAAATGAGGGCTGAGCTCAAACCAGCTACCACCCATCTTCTGTTTCTATTCCTTTCACCACTTGCAACACATCCTCCTCCTCCCTGCTTCTTTGGGGCCGAGAATGCAGAACTGCTGTTCTTACCAAAGCCCGCCAGTAAATCTCTCTAGTATAACAGTGCTTGTTTATTTTTACTTCAGAGACATTTTAGCCCAACTTTTATTACTCTTTATGCACCTAAATGCAAGTTTTTAAGTCATGTAAGTGGAATTGTATGCACATTGTGATTCTGTTGCCCGCACAGTTTTGTTTTACTGGTAGGGTGATAAATGCTGCGTAAACCCCTGCTTGGTCTGTCACTGGTTAGGAGCAACGATGTGGGGGTGGGGGGGTGGAACCCCTCCCCAGTCAGAGCATCCTGTCAGGGCCTGGCCATGCCCCCTCAGCTCAGCACTGGAAGGGAAGGGAGGGCTGCTCTAGCACCCCCCAGCTTCCAGCCTGAGTCACTGCAGGCATGTGAGGGCATTTTTTCAGCCCAGAGGGGTGTCTGTGTGCTTACAGATTGATTCAACCTAGGCAGATTAGATTAACCTGCAAAGATTGAATCAATTCAGGCTTAGGCTCTTTGAATATCTGTCCCTAACCCAGAGGAGGAGAAGGAGAGCCTACCCATGTTTTAGCCCTGGTACTTTAGGACGTTTGCCCAGGAATGGGCGCTCCTCCCCACATGGGCTCAGGGAAGAGTTGGATCTGAAGGGTGCTGCCTGCAAGCTGGGGTAGCACCTGTGCAGGTAGCACCCCACCTGGGCTGCCCCTAGGGGCCCCACCACTGCAGAAGGAAGGACTGGGCCCCCCCACAGCTCAGGGGTTGCACAGGCAGGCAGGCTCTGCTAAGGGGAAAAAAAAAAAAAAAAGAAAAGAAAAAAAGCAGAGGGAGGCCCAATCTTTTTAATTTTTTTCCCCCCATGGAGCTTGCCTGCATCTCCCACAGCTGAGGTGCGAGCTGCTGGCAGGCCCTGAGCTGCAGAGGGCCCCATATCTTCCCTTCACTGCGGTGGCAACCCTGGGCTGCTACCTACCCAGGTGGTCCTGGGAGGGGAGGGGGCATCACCACTGTGGAGGGAAGGACCAGGGCCCCCAGAAACTCAGGGGCTACTCAGCCCACTGGCAGCTCGCCCCCGGCTGTGGGAAAGGTGGGCAGGCTCCACAGGAAAAACAAACCAACCAACAAACAAAAGGATTGGGCCCCTCACCATAATGATGATGGAAGCCACTAAATTGAAATGGTTGGTTTTTTAACCATCACGGTTAGAAACCCACCCTTTCAATTTAGGGCCCTCCCCCTGTGTCGCATGTACAAGCAACCATCGAGCTTAAAACCATATCTAAGCAGGCTTCACAAACCAACCATGTGGCATTTTTCTGCTTGCAGTAACGGGGAGTGGGGAAAAGTGTGCAGACATACCCAGAGAGGATTTTCCAGGTTGCTTGGTACTCCACCAACCTGCCTGGGCCTGGGTAGGCTTTGAGGCAGGGAGCGGTATAGTGAATAAAACCCAAATGGCCTAGGAAGTAACTTTTTGGACAGGATATTTTTAAACTCTCAAATGCATCTTATTCCCATGACATCCCACAGAGAACATCAGTCAGACTGTATATTTAGGAGCTGAAATATTTCAGTTTTATTTGCAACTAGACAACCCTGAAATGTTGATGTTCTGCTAACATGTTTTGGAAAACGTCGATAGTGCGCGTATCCTTGAACCTGCTGAGCTAAGGGCATTCGTACTGTGCTGATGTGAAGGCCACGCAGCTGAGCAGAGTTGCTAGGCTTCAGTGGTTTTTAGAGGCTATTAAGCTTCTCCATCTTTTATCCCTGGAAGCACAACCTGGGAAAGGCTGTGGATGGCTAAAACATCAGTGCCTTGCTTGCCTTTGCACCTCCATTTACTTACTAAACATTCCTGTACCAGACAAGCTTCTGAGGTTCTGCTTTTGGCCCCAGTGCTGAAAAAGGCTGCCCCCCCCCCCCCTCACTTTAACTGCCTCCTTCCCTCTCTACTACTGAAGACTGGCATCACCGATTCAGCCCCTGCATCGCTTTGAACACAATTATTATTTCTTGCTGCCCTTTTCTCTGCTCACTTTTCAAATCCTCCACTGTCTTTGCTTAAATACTCCTGAGATTGAGTTCTATCACTTTAAGCATGGCAGGAACCTCACAGATTTGGCAAATTTCCCATGGGTGGCTTGTACAATTCCTTGTTTTCTGCTTTTCCCCCATCAATTTCTCGCTCGTGATCGTGAATCTAGTTACTCTCCATTTGGCATTGGCTGTACTCCAGTTGTGTAATGGAGGGGAGGTAAGTGGGGGGAAGCTGTCCTGGATACCACGTTTGTGTCAGGGGCACACAAGTAGCTGCCAATGCAGTGGCAGTGTACTGTGCTGCTATGATCAGCATAGCCGTAGCTGATGTCCCACGCATTGTGGCTGCCCCAGGCGCAGAGCTTCCCTGATACACTTCTGCCAGACCCTGTAGTCTTGCTTGACCAAAGATGCTGCTGTTCTCCATGGGTTGGGGTTTTGTACTATCCGTGGCTAATGTACTGCAGTGTGAATAACCGATCCAGCAGAAGTCCCCAAAATGCATAGGATGGGACCTTTTGTTTGGCTTGCAATGAAATGTTTGGTTTGCAGAATTAATTTTTTCTTTAATTAAATCTTTAGTCAAATTTCAAACCAAACTTGTTTTGGGAATACACTTTCAAGGGATCACACTACAGAAAAGGCCTTCAGCTTCAAACTGCCATCAAGGTGAGCAATTGCCATCAGGAAGTTCTTTCCTTGCCTTCTCCTATGGCTTCATTGTAACTTTCAATTCCTCCCTTAACAAAAAACCCATGATAACTGGTGAAAAGCTAGTAACCGGAGAGCCACAAGGTTTAGCATCCCTTAGGAGTGTGACTAGTGGACTGTGTTGGAGGGTATTTAAATCACAGTTCCATCCCTACCTTCAAAAAATGATAATATATGAAAGTAATGGCTGAGCAAATGGAAGGATTCTTCGGTAAGTGAAGCTCTAATACAATATGTAAGACTGAATGAAAAATAAATTAATTTTAAATGGTTTGCAATCATACAAAAGGCTCATCTGCTGCATATAACATGCTCAGTAAAATAATATCCTTTAATGTGGCTGAACTGTTCACGCTTTTCATGTAGCTGCATCTAATTGTAGTGCTCTGAAAGTAAGCCAATTCTGCCACTGCCTTCCTTTGAGAAAAATGATGATTCAACAGTTGAGTAACATTGTAAGTGGCCATTAATTAATTCTTAATTAATGCAGAATGAAAATTAAGCAGCTATACTTTATAGATCATCAGCCTGAATACCATGCATTCATTATGATCATTTATCCTGAAATGAATACCAGTTAAAGTGAATAATCAAAACCTTAAAATATTATCAACAGCTGAATTACATTTATTAGTTAAATTTCACACACACACACACACACACACACACGGAAGTTTAGGTTATATTTTCACATTTACATTGGGAGCATTTAAAATGTTTTGATCGGTTAGAATTAACTCATATTAATTTAAATGTAAATCATCACGTATTTTGATAAATAATGCTCCAGGAATACTTCATAACATTGTGATTTTCAGTTTGCCTTAATTAAAGGAAGAATGTGTGTGTATGTGCACACATGCGCATGCAAGTTTGACTAGATTTACCCCAAATTACTTCCTTCAGTAAATCTTAAGGATCAAAGACTCTTCATCAAGGGTGTTTTTGTGATGAAGCTGAACTGTTCTCATAACGTAAGTCTTGTGCTATGGGTCTTACATGGTGCGTCTACACCAGTCACAGTGCGTCTAGGCCTGACCACTCTTAAGCATGCCTGCTCCCATATGCATCCGTTACATCTGGAAATAAGGCAATGAAGTTGGGCCGGCATGCACTGTAGACACAACCACATGCTACAAAAGCATAGGCCTCGTCGTGCCACTCAGTTTACAAATGGGTTTGGTTAAACCAGTGCAAGGTCCTGTGTGGATGCAATTATATCAGTTTAAAACAAGTTTTATTGGTTTGCTTCACCTCAATAAATTTGCTGCCCCATGCTAAACCAGTATAAATTCTGACTTATTTAAAGTGTGTCCACACAGACTTCGCATCAGTTTAATGTTACTGGCTCAGAGTTTGTCAAGCTAATGAAACTTTGTGTGAGCTCTGGATATAACGGTAGCCTTTACTCATGGTGTATAATACCTCTACAAGTAATCCATGCTTCCCACCAGTAGGACCTTTTTTCCAAGTAAGATACTATTTGATACATAAAAGGAGTTTGAATCAGGTCTCAGTGAAATTCCTTGTATCGTATACATAGGCTTCCATGTATTTTTATATGAATAAGTTTGCTGATTGTGGGGCAATTGTATAAAGTTACACCAAACCAAACGTGTTGTACTGCAAGGGATTTTTGTTTAAGTAGGTCAGAACTTTTTCTATAATGTTTTTTTTATAAAAACTATTCTGGCCAAGCTACAGAGGTCAGATTCATAATTCACACACTAGCTTCACTAAAGATCTCAGCATGTTTCACAATGTTTATCATTCCACAAAAGAACTAAGTCTGTGCATTCATGGTTATTAAACCATAATTTTTTCCTCATGCTCAAGTGGCTGATTTTTATGTTGCCTCCTGTGGGGCTTTCCATTTAAGAAAACCTACTGAATGAACTGACCAAGAGAATATGTCTGTTCCCAAAGGGGGAAAAAAAAGCCCCAAATCGGATTCCATTGTGATAGGCCTCGATCGGTCATTCTCAACTTCAAGCCTTAAGACGCCCCTTGTTAGATGCAAGGAACCTCTCAGAAAATGCCAGCTCTTGTCTTTCACTCACTTTGTAACTTTGGAAAAATTTTTGAGCAATTCTTTTGTGATGATCTCAGACCACAGCAGGTCAGAATGTTTTTGGCTCTATGTATCCTGTTTGAAATCTCTGGGTTTATCTTGTGATTCATGTGTAGGTATTTGCACACCTGACCATGCTAATAATGCATGGCAGCCTTTGTTACCCTTAAAAGGATCCTGTTACAGCCTGGTTAGAATCTCTGCCCTAGATACTTCTGAAGCAAAATACAGAAAAGAATTTATTTGCAGAAGCTATGCATTTAACAACGTGATGCTTGTGTTGGAGATATTCAGCCATGCAAATTTCTAAAGGCTTTTCAGTAGAGAGTACTAATGACTAGGTTACTTTAAATATCTTAGACAGCCAGGCAGCCCAGGGATTGGAGTCCTTTGCTGTTTATACATAAGCTGTGGGAGGCATTGGGGGGCAGGGAGCTTTAATTAGCATGGGTCTTGGAGTCGGGCTTCTTGGAAGCGCTTTAATTAAAACGCTTACAGTGTCATGTGTATCAGTGTCCCTGCACTGAAAAGTGGTGGCGGAGGCACTTTAACTAACAATGGCGCAATCTCCCTCTTCATCGTGCATTTAATGAAATAAAAAGGATGTCACAGGTCTTGCACAGAAATATATAGATTCACATTAAGGCCCTATTTCATATTAGTAAGTGTGGAAGAATCCGCTTTGTCTTCTGTGTATACTGGACTCTGGCTCAGTACTTCTGTACTCAGGGAAGGTTGACCTGATGACTGGTGGGTCCTAAATGTTGGACAAACTCAAAACCACTTGGACAAACAACTAGGAAGGAGTAGAAGAGCATTACTCAGGCTTGCAGAGATTAAGTTGGGAAGGCCAAAGCAAAACTGGAGTTGCAGCTAGCAAGGTACATGAAGGGTAACAAGAAGGGTTTCTACAAGTATGTCAGTAACAAGAGGAAAACCGTGGAAAGTGTGGGTCCCTTACTGATTGGGTTGGGGTGGGAGGGGGGAGGGGCAATCTAGCGATAGATGATGGAAAAAAAAGCTAAAGTACTCAACAGGTGAGTCCAGATGTGCAGGAATGAAATTTTTTTTCCTGCACTGCAAGTTTGCGATGCGGGGAGAAAATTAGACCTCTGGATATCCAGGTGTCTAAAATAACAAGTTTGAAAAAGCAGAGCAGGCAACCAGAGGCTGAGTCCTCCACAGAGACGCTCTGGCTGCCAGAACATCTCTGTGGTTGGCCCCTTGCCCTGGTGCTGAAACACATGGCTGGCGAGGCCATGTTTTCAGCACTAGGGCTCCAGTGCTGGTAAGGGGTCGGGGAGGCTGGAGGAGGGGGAG
>NW_017728910.1:18672693-18681116 GCF_001723895.1 Crocodylus porosus | reverse complement strand
GCAGCAGCTGGTGGGGGATGGGGCCAGGTGGGGCAGCAATCAGGTGGCTGGGGTGAGGCATGTGGGCCTTGCAGAGGGGGTGGTAGCCCCTGTGGGGGCAATTTGGCCCCTGTTGGGGGGCCATACACCTTGTGTGAGGGCCAAACTCCCGTTAATAAAGTCATGCTTTTGGATTTACTGGGAGCGCAGCCAAGAACCACCTGCAGCCGGTGCCGGTGTGAATACTGAAAATCAAGAAGCAACCACCCCTGGTGTGGGCACACTTGTGCATGCGTGCCAATGCCAAGTCCCTGGCCTGGCTCCTCCGGGAAATTTAAAGCTGCAACGAGCCAACAATGGCCTGGAACTGGAAGTGGTTTCCAGGCAGAAGCCAAAATGACAGGGAGAGAAATTTCAGTGGTCCTGGTAGTTCTGCCTGAAGACAAGCTGTCGGCCCGTAAGGCGGAAAACAGCTCTGCCCGTGCCGGAAAACCTAGGCAAGGAGCTAGACAGACACAGAAAGTTACATTGCCAAGAAGGCTAATGACATACTGGGCTGCATTGGTAGGAGTGGTGGCAGCAGGTCAAGGGAAGTGATTATTCCCCTCTATTCGGCATTGGTGAGGCCACATCTGCAGCACTGTGCCCAATTTTGCACCCCCCCCCCCACTACATAAGGGATGCGAACAAATTGGACAGAGTTCAGCAGAGGGCAAACAAAATGGTTAGGGGGCTGGGGTGCATAACTGATGAGGAAAGGCTGAGGGAGCTGGGCTTATTTAGTCTGGAGAAGTGAAGACAGGGGCTTTAGTAGCAGCCTTCAACTACCCGAAATGGGGTTCAAAAGAAGATGGAGCTGGACTGTTCTGAGTGGTGGCAGATGACAGAACAAGGAACAACGGTCTCAAGTTGCAGCGAGAGAAATTTAGGTTAAATATTAGATACTTAAGTGAGATTTAAGTAGTGCATAAGCACTGATCTGGATTGCATGAATTTTGCCATTTGGGAATATTCCTGTTAGCTAATTTTGGTTTGCAAGAATGTCCATGGAAAATAAAAGAACGTTCCTGCAAATCTATGCTTCTCTGGGACCTAATCCAGCAATCCAGCCTGGGTCAACCAAAAGCTCCTCTTCTATGGATTACTGGCCTCAGGAAGTAAAAATATGGACTGCAAAGCCTAGTAAGAAATGATCAGGTATCCCGGCTGTAGCCATATTGGTCTCAAAGCAAAAGGAATCAGAATTCATGGTAGAGGTGATCTCTTTTATTAGACCAACTAGATTTTTGCCAAGAGCAAAAAATCTTGAATTGCAAGCTGTGGTGCACAAACACCCTTCTTCAAGCATTGGAGAAAATACTGTATGGCTACAACCTGGATACCTGACACATGGAAGGTATTGAATTTTAGCTGATTTTTAAAATGAAGTCTTCATAATTTTACAAGTCGGAAGCAACTCTGACCACCTGAAAGCCGAGACCCTGCTCCCACCTTTGTTCCTGGTAATTTGCAGTATCACAGAGCCTTATTGCAGAGCTGAGAGACACCGCACCGCATAAGAAATGCCTGCCCAGAAAAGCATTCCAGCTTTTTACTCCCCTGTGAAATATGAACACCATAACCAGAAGGAGAGATGACTACCTCCTTCTTACCACCAGAAGACTTCAACATAAACAGACTATTCCAACTTGTCTCTGAGCCTTATCTGCATATAAAATGAACTGTCCCCAACAGGAGCTCTTACCGCACCTTCAACTCCTCCATGAAATATGAACTTTCATTTCTACCCAGGAGAACTTTTCCAGTCTTTTCTCCTATGCCTGAAGAAGGGTGTTTGTGCACCACAGCTTGCAATTAAAGGATTCTTTCTTTTTCTTCCAAAAATCCAGTTGATCTAATAAAAGATATCACCTCTACCACACGTTCCAATTCCTTAGTAAGAAATGACACATTACAAATAACAGAGATAAATTGTGCCAAATTGTCTACAGTGGGGTAAAATGTTGGCAGAGAAGCAGCACTTTGAAGACTCCTGACACTGCAACAATCCTCTAAGCAAACTGACATATTCAGAGACCCAATATCCAATGATTTCATTATTAATACAAGCATCCTAACATCTCTTACTCCATAAGCATCTTTCCCTGGGTGTAGAAGTGAACCCCAAAGTGAAACTCGGAAATGTCTGGGTAACTTCACTTGTAAAAAGGCATTAATTTCCTTTTGCTGCCTCTCTGTGTCTTCTTGAGAAGCTCGTTGTTTGCTGCTCACTTTGTTCGGTCCCTTCTGTAGCTGCCGCACCCGGATATTACTTGTCTTACAGGCTGAGGCCAGTGAAAGTGCTCTACTGATCTCCTGGGATAACAGAAAGAGTGGCTTCCTAATGAGAGAATCACCTGAAAGTAAACCTTCTAATAAAGAGCTTAGAAAGGATCTGAACTCCTGAAAGACCTTATTTCATATCTATTACACACACACACTAGAACATGGAAGTTGGTAGCTAGCACTACCAGAGCATCACCCACAGACAGAAATAAAAGCATCGTCCCCTCTCCAAGTCCCTATGCCCATTTTTGTTAATCTTCCGAATGCATTGCCTTTTCTCCCTTACATCCCATCTAGTAGAATAGAGACACTGAAACTCAAGTGTATAATTTCAAGGCAGCTCTAGCCTCTGTGCTTGCAATCAGAGCACAGTGCACTGATGAGAATGCACGCAGCATTATGCAACTCATTCAGGCTGTAATTATCACTGATTTCCCCCTTCTGTTGTAGAAGAATGGCTACAGAAGTTCACGTGATGGCTCCCGACGGTGTCACTTCCACTGTTTGTTAATTGCTCTGATGACAAACTGTGTCGGTGGTGGTAGGGTGGAGGTGTGGGTAGTGTGCGTTGCTTAAATGCAAGTTTAATTACTGTCAGGATCCTGGTGGATCTCCGTCACACCACTGACTTCCAACAGCACAGAGGCAGCATTTGTACAATCAAGGGGTTCTGTAATGGAAACATTTGTTTTCCTGGCTGCAAGTTTGCAAATGCATTAACTTCGCCCTGTGGCTCTTCCATAGAAGCTGGTCTGTGTAATCAGCATAAAACGGTTCAAACAGCCCTGAGTACAGGAGTGTCTGGAGGCCTGCTGGCCCAGATGGATTGGTGAAAAGTTTCTCGTATGGATTAGAAACATCTGGCATGTTTGGGAGGAGGTAAAATATGTTTTTAGGGGGTGCTGTTGGAATACCTCTTAACGGGTGGGATTGGGACTCTCAGATCACATGGCACCGATCAGACAGACCATACTGCTGTTCTTATTTGCCTTGACCCACCACTGCCTGTTGGTACTGTAAACCACGTAGTGACCTTACCAGTGTTGACTGAGTGAGAACCAGGCAGTAACTTCACATTTTGGTCCATGGAAGGAACTGAGGTTGAGAGCTGTAACTGCAGAGGGTAAAGTGGCTGGCCAGGATTATAATCTCAGGCGCAACCAGCATGCGGTTGCCTCCAAAGGGTACAGGGCCGCTTCCCAATTTGTGCATGTATCCTGCAGTCAGATGTCAAACCAGCCATCAGGCAAGTTGTTTCTTTGGGAGCAGGAATCAGATATATTGTATTGCATATTCCTACCTGGCCCACATAGAGTCATCCTACTCCACTCTGGTCTAATGTCTCTCATCCTGTTGCTTGCCAAAAAAAAAAAAAAAAAATCACCCTGTTTCCCTCTTTGAATCCTGAACCTAAACCAATCGAAATCAGTGGCAGTCTTTCCAAGGATTTCATTTTAGTTCATCCAATTCAGGAGTGCAAGGATTTCATTTTAGTTCATCCAATTCAGGCGTGCAACAGAGCCACGCTATTTAGGTGACAATCTGCATGCGGTTTTCCAGCCCCTTCTTCCCCCTCAAATTTTAGGGGAGCTCAGGTATAGGTTCTGAGCTGAACCTCATCTTTATTTTCTGCTCAGGGTTTTTTAACAGAATCTAGCTTTTCCTTTCACCTATTTTTACCCAAATATGGCATAATACCATTGGAAACAACAATGGCTTTAGCTATTATTATTGTAACCGAGCCCAGAAACTGAATCAAGCATTTGGATACATTCCCAATGAGCATTTTTGATACTCATGAAAACATAATTTAAACTCTGAATATTAAGGGTTCAGTCATGCAATTTAGTCCAAAAACAAATTACAATAACTTTATATTATAGCTAAATTAAACATGGAATAATTTCTAATTGGAGATATACTATAGGAAGATAGTATAAGCACAGTATTAGACAGAAACCAGGCACAGAATCAAACTTAAAACATAGATTTTTGTTGCTGTTGTAGTCTTACGTTGCATTTTATACCCAGAATTTGTCAACCTGAAAGGAAGGAAATAACCAGCACAACAGGATTTTCCGACACGGTGAAGTTTTATTAAAACAGAAGTGATATCACAGTGGTTATTAACCAGAACTCATTTGCTTCAGTTGAAAAGTAATAAGAGAGAGGCCATCATTTGCAGGTAACAGAGGGGTAGGCAGGCTATTGCACCACTAATTCATGATAAACAACTGCAATAAAATGTTATTGTAAAGTAAAATAATTAAGTGACTAACCCCCCCCCAAAAGCATTAGAATAAACATATTGAGAGATGTACACTTTCTTGTGTCACTGGTAATTACATTCTAGCAATGAGCCTTGGCCAGAACTGCAGCTCTAGAAAGGATGGGAAGAAATTTATATTACTTCACTCCCTGTGATCTTCTGCAGTGCAGACATGGGCTGATTTATTCGCAGTCTTCAGTGATGTTACAACCCTTCTGTAATAACACAGGTCCCATTATGCCCTAGACATAAGGACAAATGGAGCATGATTGCAAAGCTAATGAGCTCGATGGAAAAGATTTTCTGTTCTGTTGATTTCACGGAGACTTGGATCAGGCTTGGATCTGTAGAGCTAGAATGGAGAATGGGGTACTCCGTGGTGATTACCTTGGCCTCCCATGGCATGTCTTTGCTGCCTGCACAGTGCTCCTGAGTGAGCTGCCAAGAGGCATGCCCTCTGGCCCATCCACTCCTGCTTCCACTCCACACATGCCAGCCCTGGAAATGAGGCTGTGAAACAACCCTGAGGATGTCCCCCACACTGCCGCTCTGGAGAGCTGAGTCCAAATTGCTTGAGTGATAAGAGTGCACCCTTAAGGGCAACTTCACTGCCTCATTCCTGGGTTTGCCATGGGCAGTATAGAAGCAGATGTGGTAGGGTGTGTTTTTCAGCAGCCCATCAGAAGCAGGGGCAGAAATGTGGAGAAGCTCGGATTGCTCCATCCAGATTAATGAGCATGTATGGTACGTGGTGCTGCAGACCCATCCCCATCCCCAGCACCACAAACCACACACAATGCACATGCAGGCATTCACTGCGCTGCTAATCTGCAGCATGCTGGGGGTTTTTGACACCAGGAGATTCCAGCGTCAAAAAAAACCCATGCCAGAAAAAACGGGGCAGCACATGTGGCTGCAGGGCACGCTGCCCAAAACCAGAGCCTGGCCAGCTGGAGCCATGCTCTGTACTCCTGGGTCACCGCTGCTGGAGCCTTGGGAGGCTCTGGAGCAGGGGTGGGCAAAATGTGGCCTATGGGATGGATGTGGCCTGCCAGACGATTTTATCCGGCCTGTGGGACCCCTAAAAATTAAGAAAATTAATATTTATCTGCCCCTGGCTGCCCGTCACGCGGCCCTCAATGGCTTCCCAAAACTCAGTAAGCGGCCCTCCGCCCAAAATAACTGCCTTCCCCAGCTCTGGAGAGGTAAGGCTACTGGGCCAGCCTAGATGCTGGCCTCAGTCTCCCCTACCCCACCCAGGGCAACTTGCCGTGCTCCACAGCATGCATGCAGGGTGTGCTTTGAGAACAACTAGCAGCAGCGCAAATATGTGCTGCTGCTGCTGCTATATGCCCCCAGAGAACGCGCTTCCCAGCTCATTTGGACGTGCCCCTGGAGTCTGCAAATAGGCTCCACAGCTTGGTCCTGAATCTTGCAGGGACTCTATCTGTCCCCCTCCACGGCCTCTAGTAGATTTTTTTGTGGGAGGGAACAGTCATATCCAACTGCTTTTAGCTACATATGCCGAAGCTGCATCCCAAATAGGCATATTTCATGACATCCCTTTTTCAAAATAAAGATGCATGCAATGAATGTGCCATATTTGGGGGCTTTTCATTACAATGTGGGCCTTTTGGGGGGCAAGAACCAACACGTTTTGCAAAATTTATATTTTAATTTTGAACAGAGCTTGAATGCTTTTCACCAGCTGAAGACCTGGCCCAAAATCCTTTTCCAGACAAGACTCAAATCTGCACTGGAAACATGCCAAATTTCATATTTTCCGTATGAAAAATGGCCATTTTGTGTAAATTGCACGTCAGCTGGTATTTCTATGGTGCAGAAATGGCCTGTAAGGAAATGACCAATTTTATCGTGCAAAATTCTAAAAGAAGCATTTACTTACTTTCATAGAGTTCTGCCCCTTATGCTCAGGCAGCACCTGCTATTTGACAAATGCTTTAATTATTGAGCAAATGCATTGAGATCATCCTATATCACTGTCGACTCAATTTGTAAACACAGTTAATGGAGAGTGGGGGCTGGTGAATGGAAGTTTGCCTCTGAAAGGGAATGCAGAGCACATTGCAAAATGCTTTTCATGTTGCTGTATAAAGGGATGTAAGGACTGCTGAATTTTCTGAAAATGACTACACAGGAATCTTCAGCTGGTGGCCAGTGATGTAGCTCCGGTGAAGTTAAATAGAGCTAAAGGGGTCTCTGGGTCCATAGTGCTCCGGGCTTCAGCCTGATTTTTACTTACATCAGGTTTTTTTTTTTAAATCACAGGAACTCCACTGACATTCATAGCGTGACAATATTAGCAAAACCAGGAAAAGAATCAAAGCTTGCCCCATTCCACATCTAGAGAGAAATGCAAGTTTGAAAATAGTTTGGGCACAACTAACTGGGGGAGATGGGGAGGCAGGGCATTTGAGATGCAAGAGGTTAGAAAAACCATCAAGAGAGAAGATGTGTTTGCTCCTCTCAGAGCTATTTAGAGCATCTGCAGCTGGGGAAGGATGCTTGCATAGAGATTAGATTGGGTGCTGGGGGAACAGTGCAACACACTTGGTTTTCTTGCCTACTCGTAGTGTGACCTTGGGCATCCCACCTTCTGTGACCATAGTCTTTCAAGAAGTAGAAGCAGGATAGCCCCATTAACCCAGTTCTGTATATGGGTTAATCAGCTCCTCAGAAAAGCAGGGTTTATCAAGGTAGGGGGAAGTGCTGCACTATACTACACCTGGTTTTGGAAGGTAGCATACAAAGGGTGTAGCTGCGCGGCACTGCCTTGCACTATATTGACATGCTCTTCGGGTCTGAGCTCCTTAGGTGAGAACAGCTGTAGATATGCAACTTCAAGTTGGATCTTTAAGGTAAGAGAGCCAGAACCTCTCGGGACAAGTTAATAGGCGTATTTACAAAGGAAAGAAAAAAATATTGAATAGCACTGAACAGTTGTATTTCATTAAAATATATATATATATTAGTCAACTCATGGCAACTCAGTCCACTTTGGGAAAAATTTGAATACCTTTATGTAGGAGTATAGGAAAAGTCCTTCTATGGTTGTAATTATGGCATTTGACTTTTAAATCTGTACAATCTTTCAAATCAGTACATCTATAGATAGCTTTAATATTATTTTATTATTATGATTGTTATTAATAATAACAACAGTAACAATAATAATAATCATAATAATAAAGAAATCTGGTGCTACCTGGAAATGATGGGGTTTTTGCTTTACCAACATGCTTTGCCTAATAAAAGCATACATGACTTGCATTAAGACTTAATCCACCTATAATGCTATAATCTACCCAGGTCAGACATCTTCCTCCTTATACAAACAAATGGTGTAAAAACTAGAATCATTCCAAGGAACTTTGAAGCAGTGATTCAAAAGCAATTGTTGTCTGCGTTGGGTTTATATTTATCTTGTCTATCTGGCCTATATCCAAAAAAGCATTTAATCTGTTAGAAGTTTCAGGTTACTGCCTTGGAATTATTTCAGTTTGAAGTGAGGCTTCCTTATTTTTTTTTTTTTCTTTTTTTTTCCAGCTGTGAAAGGAAGCGTAGTTGTATGGTCAAGGCTCTGAGGGTTCTTGCCCCTGCTCGACCTGTGATATATGGTATGACCTTGGGCAAGTTACATTGTTGTTTCTGTTTTTCTTCCCCACTTCTCTTCTGTTTAGATTATGAACACTTTTCACTCTGTTGCTGTGTGCCCTGGGACTGTGCTCTCAGTTACAGAAGGCAGAGTAGATATGTACCTTTAGGCTAGAGACAGAAGATGCACATAAACCAGTTTAAGTGATCAGAAACTGGTTTAAACTTATAACAG
>NW_017728910.1:18663615-18672368 GCF_001723895.1 Crocodylus porosus | reverse complement strand
TTCAAGAGTAAATTGGATGCTTATCTTGCTGGGATCCTATGACCCCAGCTGACTTCCTGCCCTTTGGGCGGGGGGCTGGACTTGATCTCCCGAGGTCCCTTCCAGCCCTGATGTCTATGAAATCTATGAACAGCACAGAAGTTCAGAATGGCTGCTAAACTTGCTGAAAGCTACTGCTGGCTGCAGCTGTGGACTACAGATCCCAGAGGCACCTGGAAGTGGGAAGAGGACGTGGCAAGCAGCCCTGTGGAGTTCTGTTGCTGTGGTGCTGGACTGCAAATCCCAGAGACTTCGGGGCAGCAGGAAGAGTAACACCTTCCAGGCTATGCTTATAATGAAGAGTTTATAGTTTTTTAGAAAAAAGGACTATTCTTCTTCTTTTATGACTTCAGTGCTACTACCTTCCCCCTTGCTGCCTACCCTGCCCAAACCCCCTCTGCTCCAGTAGAGTGGGAGGAAAAGCCTTGAGTGGCTGGCAACTGTGCCCTAGTGCCCCCAGCTTCTGGCTTGAGCCACTGCTGGCATGTAGCTCCGTTTTCTGAACCGGAAGTGAATGTGTGTTCATTCCCTTATTAGTTCAAACTCTGCAGCTTAGACTAACCTGAAACTTGACTGCATGTAGTTGGCTTTATAGACTAACTAAATAAGATCCATCTATCACACAAGCTTTCATGAACCAAGGTTCAGTTCATCAGTTTCAGCCTTTCAACACTACAGGCATAGTAAAATAATAATCATAATACTACCTTGGTAACTCACAAGAGATTTCTTTTAATTGCCATCTTGAATTTCTGGTCAGTGGGAGCCATGTGCTTAGTACTGTATAAAAACAGAGACCAAAAGACTACTGCTATCTTTAAAAAAATTAAAACAAAACAACTTTACCATCTACAAGATAGCCGTAGAGGAGATGGGACAAGTCTGATCTTCAAATGCATTGGCAGTGTCCTGTATCCCACCATCAATTATTTAGCACAAACTCCTATTGATTTCAATGGAAGTGCTGTGTGTGGAATGAGGGCAAGATATCCTCTTAGGCTATATGTTCTTTTTGTGTTTTTAGTGTCGTTTGTACTTTTTTGTTTGAACACACATTCACAAGAGTCTGACAGTTCCCTTTTTTCCACCTTCACGTATGCGGATTTTTAAAAACTTTTCAGTCCATTCTCCAATTACTCACTCTTAAGCTGAAATGAGACGTGTTTATTTATAGCTACATTATGTTCCTTGCTAGATTTCCAAGGCCTGGACAGAGCTTTATTTTAAATCCATCTTAATATTATTTGGTTAGGCAGTCTTTGAATTCATTAGTACAACCCTCTCCCATCAATATGTTCTTCAGAAGATTGGATGGTTCATTGCATTATCTCCTCTAATTCAAGCTTTTATTCCTCTACAAAACTCAGACAACGACAAGTCAACCAAAGAATTGTTATGGCTCACATCCATGACTGTAGTACAAGCTTCCCCCTTTTGTTTTCTTCAGTGACCAGAAAAGCAACTGTTAGTGGAACCATGAAAAATTCTCTGAGGATTTTACACTCATGTTACTGGTATACACTTTATTACACGGTTTTCATTTGGAGATCTTTGTGTTTAGCACGTTAGCACACTCATGTAGGTCTTGAAATGTGCACGCATCATTGCAAGAGTGCTTGCTGCTTTTCAAAAGAAAATGTGTAAAAAGTCTAAATCCATGCAGTTTTCCTCATCATTTGCCAGAGTTTTCAAGTAAGCTTGCTTTCCCTCCGCTCTTTTTCTTTCTTTTTTTCAACTTCTGAAACCTTTTCATCACTAACTCTGTTTGATTTTTTCCATATTTTATAGTACATGGCTACCCTTTGAATTACATCTCTCAAAGAAATATTTAATTTAACTTTAAGAAGGCATTTATTGTACCATGTGTTACCCAAATGCCACAGTGATTTAAAAAATAGTTTAAGGATGCTTGTTGGCCAAGTACTTATACTGTGTTGTAAAACCACAGTAAAAGTTACTGGGTAACTAACCAGTAGTTACCAGTAATGGTAACTTACCGGTTGATGCATTGCTATATGTCTAATTGGATAGTCTTGCACCATAATTAAATACAGTTGAATAAAAGTACATTTGATATATCCTATTTGTATTATAGGATAACTGTAACTGTTGAACACTTGCCAAATCTCAAAACATAGCTTCTTGACGTTCACAGAGGATTTGTTTGTATTGGAGAACTATAGTTTATGCAGCCTAGCAAAATGAAATGAAATGTGGAGTTTGGTTTGTTTAGGATGCAAGAGTACATTTTTCTAAAGGCACCCAAAGTAAGGGGTTGGCAAGCTATGGCCCATGGGCTGGATATGGCCTGCAAGAAAGTTGGATATGGTTTGTGAAGGTTTGACCCAACCTGGGTGGTACAGGGTTTGGGTAGAAAACAGTTGTACTGAGCCACCCATCCCTTCCATAGCCCTCCTAGTGTAGGCCCTTCTCTCAGGCTTACACTTACCCTTGCTGCAGAGGGGCTGGGTATCTGCACTAAGGGTGAGCACAGGCAGGTTGGGCATTCTGGGGGTAGCATTGAAAGGGTTGTATTGCAAGCCCTAGTATACCTCGGCAAAAGGTTGCCGACCCCTGATTGACTTTGGACCTTTACTTTCATTTTCAAAAGTGAGTTAGGTAGTAGACGCCTGAGTCCTATTGAGTTGTATTCCTTCTGGGAGTGACAACATTGGCTTACATCAAGGAATTAATTTGGCCCTTTATTCTCTGTTCCCTATAATGACGCATACACATCCAAAAAACAAACCAAAAACCCAAACCAAGATGTCCCAAAGCCAGGCTTGCCTTTTAGAATTACTTGTTTTATTCTCCATATTTTAAGATGCACAGAGAGTATACATAAAAGTCTTTATTACTCTGTATTTGTCAGGCCTGAACTGTCTTTGCCATTAGCTTCTAAATGATCTAAGTCTTTCTATATCTGACTGGAGTGTTCCTCATTTACTGTTCCTTAGGCTTTAATAACATCAATTTATAAGCACTTTTTAATTTGTTTCCTGTTTTAATGTTTTGTATTCAGGACCAGTTTTCCATTTGTGCCTTGCCTCTTGTAAAATTATAGACGTTCGGCTTTGACCTTGAATGAGTTTTTTTATTTAAGAAAAAAAACACTTTACATAAAAAAGGAATGTTGTGGTCCTCATTACAACACTGTGCAATTATGAAACACGACTGTTGCAATCATGAAGAGTCTGGCATCTTCTGCTATGTGAGTAGAAGACAAAATGATTTTTTCCTAGCAACAATTCTGACACTGGTCTTCTGAGTTGAGAAGTGCATTCAACTGTGTTTAAAAATCTGTTTGTTTAAGCCTTGACTTGGCAGGCATTGCCTTGTGATTGGCTTGTATCTAAATGTCTGTCACAAAGTGATCACCTGATAATGGTCAATAGTAACTCATGTGCATTAGGAATACAATTACTGGCTCCCTTTTGACTGGAAAGATCTTTGGTACTTATGAAAGGTGCTGAATTGACAGCTCCAGAGACTGGCTCTTAGAGAAGGGGACTGGGTGCTCACAAGGATCAGTGATCCGATGCTGTATATCAGGTCTTATGCTCTCACAATCATAAGGCCTGAAGTAACGAAGCAAGCCATAGAACAGAGCAAGCACCAGCAGTGTGATCAAGATACAACACTATCCCATCAACCTGCCATATCCCTGAACAGAAGGGCCCTTCTAGGGAGAAGAGGATAACTCAGGCTGGTCAATCCATGACCTCTCTCCTGAATTTGCCAATAAAAAATGCCACTACTGAAAGAATTTGGGCAGTTGTCCACTATCCACCAGACTGATTTCATCATTTTATGTAGATCACCAACATTCATAAAGTCTGTCCTGACCTATGCTGTCTCAGATCACACTGAAGGCCTTTTGTCATCACGGCAGGGGATGAACAATAAGTCTTGCTAACTGAATAATACCCGACTGTTTTACGATTTCTTTGTCATCCTTTCTTTTTCTCCTCATTTGTGTCTTGTCCCCCTCACATGGTAAAGTAGTTAGCAAGATCTGCTAGGAATGAATCATCTTTGAAGGAAAAATGCCTCTGCTGCATCTAAAACAATGACTTGCTTGACCCCTCATTAGCCTTGCTGCAGTCCAAGCAATAAGGCCCCGGCCACGCAGGAAGAACCAGAGGTTTCACAAAGTCCTTCCCATGTGGTTGACTGCAGGGCTACAGCCTAAATGAATTATAAGGCTAATCAGTAATCACTACCTCAGACTACAAATTACAGAGCTGTGTATAGGAGTAACTGGGTGGCATGTAATGCCTTGTGCTATAAACATTGGATCTCATGACTTAATGGTCCTTTCTGGCTTTAAACGCTTATGAGGCCAGAGTAGACCGTAGACAAGGCAGTAGTCAATGTTCAGATGCCACGAACACTTTACCAAGAGTTTGGGGCAGCTTTAGAGTAAATTGTTTGTATTGTATTTGATAATAATTACAGTTATGATGATCAACTTATTATGGTTATCATTGTTTATTATATGCAACATGGTAGGACCTAGTTATTAGACACGGTCCAGATATGCAAGAAAGGGGACAGACCCTGTACCAGACAGCAATATATATTGTGGACTGAACCTAACAGGAAGAGTGAAAGAGAGGAGGGGAATCAAGGGAGAATGGGACAGGAAAGCAAACAGGTTTGCGAAGAATTAGCAAGTACCTAGATGCCTATGCAATGGGCCTACAGGCACCACATCAAAAGGGGATTTTTTTCCCCTTGCTTTCTCATTTTAATTAGTTTGACTGTTTCACCAGCTGACCCCAAGGTTCCAGTAACAAATTAAACAAGGTACCTAACATGGCAATATGCATTCAATATTCTTTAGGTCTAGCTTATCTTTTGCTGTTTGCATGCAAACTTCAATGAAAAACAAGCATCTGGGCTAAACAATTTTCCTGAAACAGTCCAAAAATAAATTAAATATAATATTTTTTTAAATAGTCTCCCGAGAGATTTGTCTGCTGGAAAGATAGGTAGACTACCGAGCTGCATATACGGTCATTGTCCACTAATTCTTAAGTGAATGCAGTTTGTTGACAACCTTCTGATTAAATTTCCCTTCTTTCTCCCTTTCAGGCCAATCTAAATCAAAAGAGCGACAGAAACAATTTCTGTGGGGAAAATGGAAAAGTTCATAGGGTAGTTGAAACTGCGTAGTCTTTCCCATTAAAAGGCTTGCTTACTCATACGATTTATATTTTATTTATTTTGCTTCTGAAATATAAAACAAACAACATCTATACAGCATTTTAACCAGAGTTCCTGAATATGGTGAAGGCATAACATGCCAAGTCTAGCCAGGTTTTACACATCAAATTTACCACAATACAATGACATACATAATTGCATAAAAAATAACAACAAAATAGTGTTATTTGGCACTTGTATTTAAGCAGCATGTTCAGTGGACAGGGAGTAAATAAACCTGGGCTCTATTTTCAGCTCTGTCAGTCTTCTTGTTTCTTCACCTCCCTGTGCTTTTCTTTCCCGTCCTGTCTCATCTTGACTATATAGATAGTACACTCTTCAAAACACACAGACTGTCCTATAGTGTGCGCTTGAACATGCTCTCATGTTAGGTCTCCAGTCTCGGGTGAGACCTCCTGGCGCTACCAGAAGTAAACGGACGTAAGAGATCTGGCCCATTGTGGGAAGGTTTTATCACCCCTGTTATCAAATGTTGCCACTCCTGTATCCTAAGCAAGGTGTTTCCCTTTGTGGAAAGGCAAAGCAATATCTGGTGCATGGCCAAGCGGCTCTCTTCTATCTTGGGCTGCTCTGAGATCAGAGCCCATGTTCCTTGGCAGCATCTGTCAGTGTCCCTGCACTAATAGTTACTACCTCTTGTTCAGTGTGCATAAAACAAGAGTGCAAATGTCACCTGTGAAGTTTGTGCTCTCACGATCTGTATGCTCTTGCTTGAGCTAAAGGATGACCTCCTCCGGTTCAGTCCCTAGAGACAACCCAACCCTACCCAAACCAGTTGATTCAAGAAGATAGAATTAAAAAGAAAAAGAAAAAAGTAGTTAAACAAATATGCCTTTGACTGCAATTGGTAGAAGTAGCAAGCAGAAGCTAATACCTCATTGTCTCCTGACTGATGTGTTTGTGCTTTCAGTCCAGGGCTTTGCCAGCTGCTGTTTATGTAGCCCACGGCTGCAGACTACCTGCAGCAGAAGGTCTGTTGGAAGGTAGGGCCACATCAGTGTGAAGCTCCTGTGACCTCTAAGTCTGGGCCTGAAGCCAGCGTGTGTGAGCACAGCTGGTTGAAGTCTGGCCAGAAACAATACCCAACACCCTCTTTTCCCAGCAGGTGG
This sequence comes from Crocodylus porosus, assembly GCF_001723895.1. Taxonomy (NCBI): domain Eukaryota; kingdom Metazoa; phylum Chordata; order Crocodylia; family Crocodylidae; genus Crocodylus; species Crocodylus porosus. The sequence continues at coordinate 18,665,991 of NW_017728910.1, read as the reverse complement.
GAGGGACTTGCCATTTCATGCTGGTGAAGAAGGCGGCGAATTTGTACCTGGCTGTACTAACCATGGATAACTGTCCACTACCTAGAGGGTGGCTGTAAAGCATCTGCTGAAGTCAATGCTTTTGAAAACTTTTACGTAGCTATTGGAATCGGATCCAAAATGAGAAAATAGTCCTGCTGGCAAGGATATAAAAAAAGATAAGAAGGGATAGATAAAATAATTTAAGTGTGAACATATGTCAAGATATATTCCCAGTACCAATAACTGCAGATATTGCGTAATTATCAGACCAAATGTTGCTCTCAATCATGTGAAAAGAACGCCATTGGAAGTTATGGGGTTTACTTCAAATTTCATACCCATTTTCCTGGGAGACCGCGATGTTTTTCAGTCATCCTTTGAGAATAAACACTGCTCTACCACAGAGCTCATAAAAGGGATAAACTGTAAATATTATTGAAGCCTGACACAGAATAGACCTCAAGGCCATATTAGAGGCATTTTTGTCAATAGCCTCTCCAAAGATTTATATCCATTTATCATTGCCTTTGCTAAATTAAATGCATAAAATCTTCACTTGAGACATAACAAAAGTAGTGAACAAAATCAGTATTCAGACGGTAATAGTGACATTCAACATGACAAACTGCGTAGGAAGCCGGTTGTCAAAGCCCTGTGATAATGAAAATGGCTCTGTTCACATTACCAAGATATTACTTATCTCTCTTCTAGTTGGAAATGCTGCCAAAAAAAAAAACAAAACAAAAAAAAAAACAAAAAACCCTTTATATATTTCATATTTATATTATAGGCATCAGCATACCAGTTAAGTGCATAACATTTTGTTTCTGCTGTTCTTGCCAGAATATGGGAGTATTTTTCTCTTAAATGAAAAGATGAGCAACTGTAGCTTTCATTCTGTAAAATAAGCACCGACAACCACCAATCCGTGTTAGTATTTTTTAAGCACTCTGAAGATATCAATAATAAATTTAAGGTGTTTACCCTGGTGTTGAGATGAAAGGAGTAAGATAATTTACCTCGGTGGAACCCACACCTCTCGAGGAGTTCAGGGCTGAAAAACCCTTCTCTGTTTTATTGAAAAGTAACCATCATAGAGAGATCAGAAGCAATGTTTAAAGTAAGTCTAAAAAAAGTGACAGGATCATAAAAGCTCAGCTCCTCTTTATTTTTGCACACTTGGACTTACAATGTCTCCCAAGCAGTGCTGGACCTCGACTCCTGACAGCCCTGGGTGAGCTTTTAGTATCGGGCCCCCTTCACCAGAGGTAATGATGATAATAATTGGGCAACAAAAAAATAAAATAAAATTGATAAAAATGGTAATAGATGATGAATATAAACTAAATTTGTGGAAATAAAAATGCGGGATTAGGTATATGTACATGTGCAATATTACATCTTTTTTTTTTTTTTGCAATTGTAATTTTGTTTCGTGTTTTTGGGCCCCCATTCTGTCCAGGTCCCAGGTAGCTGCCCGGTTCACCCTTGCCTGAGTCCAGGTCTGCTCCGAAGTGATGTGAACCAACAGGGTAGATTTGTGCAGGTACTTAGGCACCTAAGAGCCATTGATTTACATGTGAGCTAGGCGCTTAAGTGCCCTCCAGAATCGTGGTCAAAGTGCTGCTGTGACATAATGAGACTGCAGCTAGTTCTGTATCCTCTCTACCCCTAGTGTGAAGCGACTGTGAGGACGAGGAAATGGGGAGAGCCATGCTCCTTTGCCAGCCCGTCTCCTGCTTTCCAACTTTCTATACCCAGTCCAGTGCAGACTGGGACTCTGCCTCTGAACGGGGACGGGACCACAGTCAAGGGAAAGTTAAGCCAGGGAACCTTTACTCATAGCATTTTCCTAAGCAGGTCCAATAATTTTTTTCTAGCCAAAGGCCATACTTCTTCATACAGTCAATATGGAGCTATTTTACCAGCAATGGAAAATATGCCTAGGCCTTGAGAAAACAATGGAAAAATTATATTTCGTGAAGAACTTACCAAATTGTTTGGACTCTGTTTGCAATTATTTACATATTCTTCACTGGCTAAGAACTGGTTAGGGCTGGTCAAAGATTTGCAGCTGAAATCAAATTTGAATGGAGCATTTGGGGTTTCACAGAATCAAAATGTTCGTGAGAAACCCTTGTTGTCCCTGAGACTGCTCTGGTTTTCATTAGACGACCAACAGTTCGCACACTGACAGTTTTCTCCGTGTTTGGTCAAAACCTCCCGGAAAAATTAAAAATAAAGAAAGAAATAAAACTTTTTTGGTCTTTGGATGGAAACATATCAGTTTTAATTTTTGGAGGACAAAAGATGACATTTTCCACTAAAAATGTTGCTGAAACCAAGTTGTTCATT
>NW_017728910.1:18644285-18663515 GCF_001723895.1 Crocodylus porosus | reverse complement strand
GTTGAGATGAAAGGAGTAAGATAATTTACCTCGGTGGAACCCACACCTCTCGAGGAGTTCAGGGCTGAAAAACCCTTCTCTGTTTTATTGAAAAGTAACCATCATAGAGAGATCAGAAGCAATGTTTAAAGTAAGTCTAAAAAAAGTGACAGGATCATAAAAGCTCAGCTCCTCTTTATTTTTGCACACTTGGACTTACAATGTCTCCCAAGCAGTGCTGGACCTCGACTCCTGACAGCCCTGGGTGAGCTTTTAGTATCGGGCCCCCTTCACCAGAGGTAATGATGATAATAATTGGGCAACAAAAAAATAAAATAAAATTGATAAAAATGGTAATAGATGATGAATATAAACTAAATTTGTGGAAATAAAAATGCGGGATTAGGTATATGTACATGTGCAATATTACATCTTTTTTTTTTTTTTGCAATTGTAATTTTGTTTCGTGTTTTTGGGCCCCCATTCTGTCCAGGTCCCAGGTAGCTGCCCGGTTCACCCTTGCCTGAGTCCAGGTCTGCTCCGAAGTGATGTGAACCAACAGGGTAGATTTGTGCAGGTACTTAGGCACCTAAGAGCCATTGATTTACATGTGAGCTAGGCGCTTAAGTGCCCTCCAGAATCGTGGTCAAAGTGCTGCTGTGACATAATGAGACTGCAGCTAGTTCTGTATCCTCTCTACCCCTAGTGTGAAGCGACTGTGAGGACGAGGAAATGGGGAGAGCCATGCTCCTTTGCCAGCCCGTCTCCTGCTTTCCAACTTTCTATACCCAGTCCAGTGCAGACTGGGACTCTGCCTCTGAACGGGGACGGGACCACAGTCAAGGGAAAGTTAAGCCAGGGAACCTTTACTCATAGCATTTTCCTAAGCAGGTCCAATAATTTTTTTCTAGCCAAAGGCCATACTTCTTCATACAGTCAATATGGAGCTATTTTACCAGCAATGGAAAATATGCCTAGGCCTTGAGAAAACAATGGAAAAATTATATTTCGTGAAGAACTTACCAAATTGTTTGGACTCTGTTTGCAATTATTTACATATTCTTCACTGGCTAAGAACTGGTTAGGGCTGGTCAAAGATTTGCAGCTGAAATCAAATTTGAATGGAGCATTTGGGGTTTCACAGAATCAAAATGTTCGTGAGAAACCCTTGTTGTCCCTGAGACTGCTCTGGTTTTCATTAGACGACCAACAGTTCGCACACTGACAGTTTTCTCCGTGTTTGGTCAAAACCTCCCGGAAAAATTAAAAATAAAGAAAGAAATAAAACTTTTTTGGTCTTTGGATGGAAACATATCAGTTTTAATTTTTGGAGGACAAAAGATGACATTTTCCACTAAAAATGTTGCTGAAACCAAGTTGTTCATTTTTTTAAATTTAAATTTTGTAATGCCTCCTCTCTCAGGCCATTAACTTGCCAATGGTTTTCAACAAACATCTTATTACATCCAGCTGCTTCTTTGCACTGTGATTCAAGGAGTATTTTGCTCATTGTGAGAGTGTGAAACAGATTTGGACTCTGAAAATTAGTTCCAAGTTCCTTATATCATCATGACACTTATTTTATGCAGGTCTGATGTTCCCGCCCAGTGCACCCATCAAATCTTAAAGCAACATACAGAGAATGGAGAATAAGGGGAAAAACCCCGCTGGACTTTGCCAACCTGCAGCTGTGACCTTCCCCGTTTTTTATTTTTATATATATATATATATATAATATTTGCTAAAGGAATGAAGCAGTAAATTACCAACACTAACAGGAGGATCAATACCCGCCTCTGTCTCTTTTGTGAGATCTGGAGCATGGCCTGAATCTGTCAGACTGAATTAGAGAGACCGTGGGTGTCAGTGAGGGCTCAAACAAATAGACCTGCCATGCTGTTCATTGATAAAAGGCTTAGATACATGCCATTGTCATCATTATTACCCCCAGCAGGCACAGATGAGGAAGCTAACCTTTCAGATAAAAGACAGGTTGCCTAGCAGTGAGCATGTTTACTTGCATTTTGCATGCGAGATTGCACTAATCTCTGTAATAACGGGTAAATAAACAGTCCAAAAAATACAGGACTCCATTGCATTACCTTGCTAATGGAAATTAAATCCAATAACTGCATTTGATTTGGCATGATATGGGGACACAAGAAATATCAACCCAAAGTAGACTGTTGGGTGACATAGCTCAGGATCCGACCTTTGGCAGTAGCCTCTGCATTAGGGAAAAGCAAGATCCATCCCTAAACACCGTTTTCTTAGGCAACAGTGAAAGGCTATTGTGGCAGGAAGAGTAAAACTCCTTCTGACCCTGCATGGCAATTAGTTTATGCCCTGAAGCATGAAGATTGATATCCTTTATCCCTTTAAGTGTAGCTGGTGGAACTGTACACACTTCACTGAGCTGTATCAGCATCAAATCCTTAACTGATCATTATACCATTAGGATAAAAATGCTACAGTGTGAAGGAAGGCAGAGTAAAGACCAGCACACAGCTCTCTCTTGGCTTCTGTAGATGGGCTGGGAAGCACAGTTGTTGGGCCACCCTGGAATGAGGTGTTATCTTGGATAAGGAACAGCCCTAGATTTAGGTAGCTTTTACTTGGGAGGATGCTGGGGCAACCCATGCTGGAGCTACAGAGGCAAGTGCTTTGGAAGCCAATAATAACTTTATTGCAACAAGCCTGGAACAACTGGTTACTGTAAAAATCTCTTTATGATCAGACAAAGGGCTCCCCAGGCATGTTTATTCCTGACTATCATTTAGTTTTTGCTTCTCTGAGTGTCTGACAATTGGGTCAAGAAAAGGCAATAGTCCTCCAGGAGTATTGCAAGGTTTAGTCATCGTCTTATGAATCTCGTTGCTATTTTCTTCTTTCTGGCTCAACTTTCCTGCCCTGTGTAACTGTTTTAGAGTCCCATCCAAAGCCCAGTCTCATTCTTTCCACAAAGAGGACCTTAGTTGATACCCTGCCTTTGGTTTTCCCAGAGCACCAGGGCTGGTTGGCTGGGTTAGGATCTATAATAGTCAGCCCCCACAATCACCCAATTTGGAAAGAGATCTCCATTTGAACTTTTCTTTTGAACAAAATACATTTCCATATTATATTGTTTTGACCATTTTTTAGGATGTGAATATCACTGCATCCTACAGAAAGCAAGTGCTAAAAATGTGAGCTCATTCTTCCACAGCTCTGAGTAGGCAGCAGTTATTTTCAGAGGCTGATTATAAACTGTGTTATAAAAGAAAAAAAAAGTCTTTCCTTTAATCCAAGTCAGCCTTTTTAGGCTTTGTGATTCTATCAAAGTCTCCTCATTCTTGTGCTATAGTAATGGAAGAATAGGAAAATCCAACTGGCTTTCACCAGTTCATTCATTATTTCATGCATCTTTTTCAGCGCTGTATAGATAGATGTAGGATGAAATATTGTTAATGAAAGAGAAGCAGCATCACAGTAGAAGAGAAGCTGATTGCAATAGACACATAACTAATAATATATGTGGGTAAAATGGCTTCCGATTTCAATTGGGCTGGTGCCTGAGGAAAAAAGTAAGAAGTGTTGCATTGTTCCAGATGGCAAGAGTCAAATCCAGTGCAGTTATCTTGCAAGTATGTAAAATGCCCCCAGAAAATCCCCTCTTTCAAAACTATAGACAGTACGGTGAACAACCAGAAATAAGACTGCCCCTCCTGAAAACCTTTATTCACTTTTATCCCCATCCCTTTCCAGTTACCAGCTGGACTGACAATATATAAGGCACCAGAAGAAGGCTGTTCTTGGAGCCATCAAGAGAAATAACAGCTTCAAAAACTTACAGTAAAGCTGTTGTTGCAAAATTCAATACCCATGATGATTGTACAGATGATGGGGATCTGGGTTTGTATAAGATACGAAACTTGTGGATAGCTGGACCAAACTTGAATTTGGATTCCTCTGTTCTCAGCCGTAACCATTTTCCAACCAAGTCAATACAATTGGAGTCCTTCCATTCACTTCACTGGGGCATGTTTTTGGGACGGATAGAGACCAAAATATTTGTGTAGGTCTAGATCAACATGCCTTGATGGTAAGAGCAGGAATGCAGCTGCATAGATGGAGGCCAAGTAGCAGGTGCTAGATGCTTAAGGGGACACGTGATAAATGAGAGTGCACAAGCTTTTGAATTTGCCTAGAAAGCTATGGATAAAAGAGAAAAGTGCCAAAAGGAAAGAGCACTTAGAAATACAGTTCTTTCTTCTAGGTGCCAAAGAAAGTAATATACATAAATAATGGACCTCCATCAGAGATGATGGATAAGATGGATCCCAGAACTCCCATCTAAGCGCCCATCAATCTGAATCTCCTAAAGTAAAATTCTCAGCTGATGATAACATGGGTAACCAGTTGCTTTCTCTGGAGCAATGACAGTCTATGCCAAATGAATATCTGGCTTTTCATCTCCGGAGCAAAATTCTAGGAAGCTGGAATTTATATTCCAAAGTTTTGTTTAGACAAAGGCAAAATGACACATTGCAAATGTTTCCGAGGTTCCCTGAGATGCCTAGGAGCCGGTCTGACTGAGGACCCTGCGTGTAAGAGCTTCTAGGCTGCTGAGAAGCGGTAGGAGCTCTAGCTACAGGGTGCTCAGCCTGGTGGGGGTTGCGAAGTGGGAGCTCAGACTGCAAAGGAGTCACAAGCTTTAGACTTTGGGAGTTACAGCTCCAAAGGCTCCCTGGTTCCCAGACGGGCTGCTGAGGAACCAGGCAGCTGAGCTGGGAGGAGACCAGGCGGGCTGCCAGAGCCAGGCAGGCAGGTGGACAGGAAACCAGACGGGTTTCCACTGTAAACCTACCTGGTTGCTGTCACAACTTCACCCAAAGCAGCACCTTCCCATCGAACCGTTTCATCTCAATGAAGCAGCATTTTCTATCTGAAAAAAAATGATCCCTTTGCAATGTTTCAAGCCAGCCCTATCTTTGATGTTTGCACATCACTACTTCTAGATAATGAGGCCTTTATTTTAGTTCATGTCGGATGTTATTGGTATTCTACTTTAAGCAAGGAAAAGGAGTTCAATTTAGCCAATGCCCACTTTGTTATATCATTGCCTTGCTCTTCACTTGCCAATGTCTTACCTGGGGAGAAGTGGAAGCACGTTTTCAGCCTGCTGGTTCATTAAAGGGCCAGCTTCTGAAGCAGCATATGCTTAGTTTTCTTTTCATCTTCTTTAATGTGCTTGCTTTGCTCGGGTAGATGAGATGTAGCATGCAGTTGCCCAGAGGAGGTGCAAACAGCACTTCTTTCTACTGGTTGAAGAAGCATGACAGCAGCAGTCACAGCATATTGGAAAGAGATTGAAGGAGAGTGAAGTAACAAAATCGGGAAGCTTATACATGCCGGGATAAAGCACCTGACAGCCACCCTTAAATGAAGCACACAAATAATGCGCAATGGCAATGTGACTTCATTTCCTCTTGAAATATTTGATTACAGGTTTCCCTTGTTTTATGCAGGTTCTGTATGTGTGAATTTGCTCTTATGCGATGACCCTTTTTATACCAAAAATTCGTTTTATGGGAGGTAAATTCAGTCTTATGCGATTGGTGTGGTAGAAGCCCGCAGTCCGCTGCCTTGTTCGGTGCACTGTGGGAGTGATGTGCACCAAAATATATAGTCTCCTGCGTGGATCTGTGCTCCTCGCTTCTCTGCGTGTTTCTGTAGTTGCCAGCCCCATTATGATAGTGCCTGTGCTTGCGTGTACTGTCTTGTGCGTGTGCTTGCGTGTTGGTGATTACCAAAATTGTCTTGTGAAAAGTGGTAGAAATGGCTCTGGGGGTCAGTACAGTCGAGGTCTTGGAACGTATCCCTATTTGTTACATTGGAAAGCAGGTTCCCTGCATGCGAATTTGAGTTATGCGCCTTTTCCAGGAATCCATGTACAGCATAAAGTGAAGGAAACCTGTAGTACTTTCAACAGGCAGGAAGCCCACATTGTATAATATAAGATCAATCACCTTTACAAGGATGTGCAGTTTTGCACTGGGTGGTCAGGTATATTTATGCACTAGGCATTTTGTCTCTGGCTGTATCCTACATGGGTTTTTATGTAGCATATCAGTAGCTCAATAATAGCAGACAAAAATCAATGATTCATCAGGTACAGTGGTCTGAATAATTCACGCTCCAGGATATTTGTTTCTGCACATCAGGTGTGTTGATAAACGGAGTCATCGAAAATGTCACCGGCTTGAAGGCCAATAGGTTGCTAGGAGTCAGAGGCCTTTCTATTATGTTACTTTTCTGTGCATAAATTATCTAGCATAAAAACAAGAATTAAAGAGGAAAGTAGTAGCCCTCCTTTCCATCTATGTGCCAGTCAAGTAATAACTGTGCACCAGATGCTGGAGTGACAACACAATTCTCAAAACAGTGCATTGGATTGGGGCTTGGGATATCTGGTTTATACTCTTGCCACCGTCACTGCCTGGCTACATGAACTTGGGGAAGGCACTTACCACTTATTTCCATTTATCTCTTTCCCCTTCCATCCTTTGTCTGTTATGTGGGTGCATGATGCCTAGCAGGCTAGGATGGGAGCCTTCGCAGTACCCCGATACATATAAATAAAATTCTGTCGACTGTCAATCCATTTAGCAGCCGTGGAATAGGCAACTGTAACAGGTGAACGAATGCTAGTGGTATATTTTCAGTGCCAACAGGGCAGGCATTTGTATGTTTGTTGTTGATAGGACACGAAAAAGAAGAGATTGTTAAAACTGATCATGTTAATTTTCCATCATCCTGTTTGTGAACTGTGATTTGGTCCCAGAGGTTCGCCCAACTGTGCTTACACTTTCCTCCATTCATAATCAAGACCAAATTCTTCAGCCTTAAGTAAAATACTAGTGGGTATTTAGATGGGATTTCAGAAATCAGACTTAAGATCCCCATGTTTCATACCATCAAAGCAACCACTGAATATGATCCATGTGCTACTGAAGGAACTATAGACCCTGTGGCTAGGTACAGACATTCAAAAAGCTCGAGGGGGAATTGATCCGAGTTATATGGTTTTCTGTAAGCAGCACAGTTTAGATCGGTAGTTAACAGAACACGTGTTCACCCCGTGGTGGGGGGGGGGCAAATCTTAGACCCGGTTCCACCATTTTTAAGCAAGTCTGTGGATGCATCTACATGTCACCATTTGGCAACATTACTGCAGTGCAGTATGGGTGGTTACTGTGCCACGCACATGGCGCATGGTTAAATTTTGCTGCTATATTGCCATAACGGCACACTATACCCAGGGAGCCCACTGCTATGGCAACGTAGCTGGTGATCGCATGTAGACACATGTGACCCCTACATCGCTGTAGCGTGCCATCCTGTGACATAGGGCAATGTGTAGACATACCCTGGGTGAACCAAACTTCTGTTCTGTTACGGGTATAGAACGGTTTTGTGCATCTAACTTCTGTCTGTTCTGGGTATAGATCAGTTTCTGGTCACTTGTACTGGTATAAGTGTAGTGTTTGTACCCGGCCTGTATGGCTGAGGAAGCAGAGGCATTTCAGAGAGAGTTTGAGAGCTCTGCTAACCCAGAGATCATCAACCCCCTGAAGGTGAGCTTAATTTCTGATGCGGAGGACTGTTGGAAGAACACTGCTAGTCACAGAAGAATAATACAATATAGTATTAAGGTGCACTCCTATCCTCAAAGGTTCTTAAACTTTTCCAAAATTAATAGTATATAGGAAATATTAATAGCAAGGAAAAGACTCTTTTTTTGCTTTTTCATTACTTCATGATGTATTATAGTTATACTCAGAAAAGACAGTTAAACCACTGTCTTTCAAGGTGTTCCAATTCGTGTAGTATTACTCATTTTAAGCCTGGGGGAATAGCTGAAATGGGGGGGGAGGGGGACTTATCTGATTTATCACGCAAACAAATATAGTTGGATTTGAGTTGTTTTTTTAATGGTTTAATAAAGTGACTGTCCCATCAGGGACATGTGTCCAAAATGTTGCTATCCCCTTTTTCCAACTATGTCAGAAAAAGCTTATTGTAAACCTTTATTCACCCTTTGGGTTATTTATTACAGTGCAGGATGAGATAACCCTTCTCATCGCTCATATTCTTTATCTAAATACAAATTCACAATGCAGTAGTTCTGCTTTTTATAGCAGGTCATGGTTCAGTATGGATTCTTCACACTGAAGAAATATTGCTTCTGTCAGCTTTGCATAATGAAAACAGTAATCAGCATCTATTAGATCATAATGGATTGTCAATCCACAGCAAAGCAGAAAGGACTTCAGCTCAGAAAAGCTTTTCATTAGTCAAAGAAAATTGATACCGACTTACTTAATAGCGTAGTCTAACATTTTGTTCATGGAGCTTGCGATAGAGGCTTGGTGGTTTTCCCATTTTCTTTTCATTGCTTTTTGTATGTACTTATTTGGCGTCATTTAGGAAACGTGTCTAATCTCACACCCTAGGTAAAAAAATTTCCAGAATTTATATAATAGGAACTTTTCCTTCCAACACCTGCTAGTATCCCCTATGGATAATCAATTCTTTGGCATAGAATAACGTTAAAACTTTACATGATGGTCCTTCGAGAGTGACATCATATAGTAAATCTTTCATTTTCTGTGGGGAAAAAAAAATTAAAGCTGTTTGGCATCGGTCATGGCAATTTCTGTGTTTCACACTGCCTGGATACAAAAGGCAGTATATGGGCCCCTTGCCTCCATGGTGTTTCCATGCACTTTGAGTGGTGTATTGACCAACTGTGATATTACAGCCAAGGAATTTGGCTAATATAAAAGTTACATACCCAGAGTACAAACAGAACTCAAGATTAAGGAGGAACTCTGCAATTCGATAGAAAGAACTCTAAAATGAAATACCTTTGTAGTGGGTTTCCATAAGGACAACAGGGACTAATTAGCCAAAATCGTTAACCTTGATCATTAACCCTTAATCATTACATTACTTCACTTAAGCCTACCCCTTTATCACTGTGGCACTGATGATGAAGCAGCAGCTAGTATTCAAAGAGTGTATGCAAGGAGTTTTGCAAGATGACATATATCAAGGCTCTTTAGAATTTAAAACGATCTTGATAAATTGGAGAACTGGGCACTAGATGACAGAATGAAATTCAATAAAGATAAATGTAAGGCTCTACACCTAGATCAAAAGACCTGCACAGAATTGGGTCATAATTGGCTAGGCAGTAACATTACTGAGAAGGGTCTTGAGAGGTTTTTGTGAATCACAGGCTGAACATGAGTCAGTAAAGCAGTTGCAAAAACAAATTATTTTTTGGGCTCTATTAATAGAAGCATTGAATGTAAAACATGGGAAGCAATAGTACCATTTTACTCAGTCTGGTCAGGCCTCAGATGGACTCATGTGTGCAGTTCTGGACACTACATTTTAAAAAATGCTATACAGACAGAGACGACCCGGAGCCGAGAAACAAAAATGATGATGAGGTTGGAGTGCAGGTCATCAAGGCAAGGCTGAGAGACAGCTAGGTTTATTTAGCTTGGAGAAAAGGAGATAAAGAGGTGTAGCATGGAGAAAATGTGCTATGCCTTCCCTTCCCCTTCCACTCTTTTTTTTTTTTTTTTTAAATCAGGCAGTGTCATGGAGTGCAAGGCATTCTGGAAATCATCCTTCTCTGCAACAGCAGTGGACTTTACTGTCTGCCAGGGGGCAAACTTCATTCCCTCTGCCACTTTGTTTTAAATCCCAAAGCCCATGTCCAGAGGACAAAAAATGGGTGTAGGGGTCAGGGGTGGAGGGGAGCCTGTTTTCTGGGAGTGCTGGTCTAGCGAAGCAGGGGAGCAGCAGTGAGGTACAGTGTAGTGAGCAGCCCTGGGGTGAGGCAACCCCCACCTTCTCCTTCTAATCCCCCTTCCCTTAGGCAGCATCTAGGGCACATGCTCTGCTTTCCCACCGCATGTTACGCTACTTGGGATATATATATGGTAGCATTTTTCAAATGTTTGAAAGGCTGCCATTTAAAAAAAAAAGGAGGGGAAAAGAGTTGTTGTCCCTGGTCACAAAGATCAGTGCAGGAAGCAAGGGGTTTAAACTGCAGCAAGCAGATTTAGATTAAACCTCATGAGAAAACCCCCAATACAAAACAAGGACAAAAACAGAACAAAATGACCTATCCAGTTCTAAGACCAGTAGGACAATGGGACAAGCTGTCCAGCAAAGTTGTGGAATTTCCTTCATTGAAAGTTTGCAAGAAGTTGGATAAGTCTTTGTCTGGTGTGGTTTAGAAATAGCAAGGCTGCATTTGTGCATGGGGTTGGACTAGATAACCTGTGTGGTCTCTGCTAGCTTGATGATTCATAGGCAGATCTTCCAGGCATAGACTTAACAGTGGATCTGTCTGCTGCTCCTATGGTGAGAGGGCATCCCTTTGCCAGCACAGATCCCTATCCCCTATGATCTCTTAGAGAGCAGAGTCAATCCTGTTGTTAGCCTTTGGGCAACTGCTAATTTGGTTTACATAATCTATTTGCTTACATCATCCATTACTTCCTGGGATCAGACTTTTAGTAGCGGTAACTCCCATGCCCATCCCTAGAGCAGAAAGCCCACTTCTTTTTAGGTGCAGTTAAACAACACAGTTCTTTTAAGAAGTGGAGGACAGAAACTGAGAGATGGGAGGGGAGCAGACAATGAGGCACTTACTCTGGTGTAGGCTATCCAGAGTATGCAGTTCTAGAAATTTGGCAGTGAGGGAGAAGTACCAGCATTATTTACTGCAGCTCCCAGAGCCATGGCAATCAACACTGCCACTGCTCATCCTGCCACCAGATGTCCAGACCCGTAGGTAGCCCTGGATCCAGTCCAGAGGACCATATGGGTTGGGAACCACTGATCTAGTTTTATCAATCATTGCATCACACTAGCTTTCTACTTTGTTCCTGTCCTTCTGTTTATCCTAATTTCTGGCCATTTCTGGCAATAACACAAAGCCAGGACATTCTTTAGGTTAGAAGAACCTGGATGAGGAAAGTTCAGCCCAGGCCCAGGCTCATGGGTGACTGGTGCCACCTTAGTGGGGGGGGGGGATGCCCCCCCAGTGACCAGTAAGCAATGGGGGGATAGGGGAGCCCCCCGGCAGCCAATCTCACTAACTGGTGGTGGTCAGGAGGCACTCCCACCATGGCCAATTGCACCATGGCACTTCATCCGGCACTTCCACTCCTTGGCCGGTGCCCGCGGGGGGGCATCGATGCTCCTGCCTGCCCCCCCCGCCAGTCATCTAGGTGGGGAGCACGACCTGTAAGGGGGTGCATCAGCACTCTCAGGGGATGCATCCCCACTGCCCAGGCTTGTGACTTGGGGACTTCAGTTCACTTCCTTGCTCCACACACATTCCATGGCAAGTGTTCAGGTCAGGTCTGTGATTCTGTTGTGGAGGCTACACCTCCCTGAACTAGAGAGAGGCACCCAGGTACTGGAGGGGGGCAGGTCTTCAAATACAAACTATCCCATAGGAAATGCTAATGATTGAGTTCTCCTTGCTTTGTGTGCTGATGGCTGTGAATCCTACTCTGAAGGACCTAACTCTCCTGAACATTTTATAGGGCTCTTTAGTGCCTTACTCATGGGTGTCAAAGATACGGCTCACAGAACCCCATCATTCAGCTCTTGGTGCTTCCCGTTGATTTGGAATAGACCTATACAGGGCATGTGCTAGACCCTTGCTGCGTAGGGGCTGGGGTCCATGCTACACAGTGCCTGCTTCAGCCAGCCCAGGACCTGTGCCACATGGGGCATCTGTCTCAGAACAGCCCTGAATGGGTGCTGCCTGCAGTGCAGTGCTGAACCAGCTGCATGCAACGCAAGTCCTGAACTGGGCAGAGTAGATCGTGTATAGAGTGGATCTTGCATGGGACGGCGGAGGATGTGGGCCCAATTCAGCCCATGGACCAGCTCCATGACACTCACCCAGTCCACAGAGCCATATGTGTTTGACACCCCTGGCCTTACTCAGCATAAGAGATTCTGCTTGCAAGTCAGTTGCCTAAAGGATGGGTGTGGAGAAGTTCATTTTCATAGTTCCTATGTCTCATTGTAGATCCAGCCCCAGGTCTCTCCTTGCTTCTGTTTCTCATCTACACAGTAAATGGCCACCAGGATTCCTGTCTGACAGGTTGTTGCAAGATTAAAATGCATTTGGGGTTCAGGCACTGGGATAAACACAGACCCTAAAAATACCACAAGCAGGTAACCAGTTTGGTAATCCTGATTTTCTAATTAAATTGATTTAACCATGTCCGTTTTCTTTCTGCCGACTAGTTTTTAAGAGTTCTGTCAAGGATCCCCTTGCCTCCCCTGGGATCCATGCACTGTTCTGTTCAGTGCTGTGAATCATCAGGAAGTGCCCTGAGGACCACCGATGGAGACGGCTAGGTCTCCAGTATTTTTCTCCACTCCTGTCCTGAACTGCTGTGCAGCCCGGTGCCCACTTATGAGACCTCAAATCCAACAAACAACTGAATTTGATGAGAAGACCTCTTAACAGTGAATATGGCTCAGGGCTTTAAGGAGATGTATGTAGCATCCCAGAGCAACAGCATTTCGATGTGGTAAAGAAATTCCAACATAATCATTAAATAAAAGCTTTGAGATCCAAATTACTGCCTTGTGTTTCCTCACTCCAATTTCCCCTATTGTTTGCTACTCTTACTGAGTGCACCTTGATCAGTCTCTGTTCATCTAATGTCCCTCAGCACCACAGTAACTAAGCATCATGAGCAAAATGGGACTGTAAACTCCCCTAGGCAGCACCTAACACACCATTATAGAAATGGTGATCTGGCTCAGAGAAAGGCACTGTATAAATATAAGGTTATTATCATTGTCACTTCCATAGTACAGAGCCCAATAAAATGTCTAAATACAGTTTAACAAGTCCCTTATCATAGAGCTTTAGAACAATTCTGTGCCAGCTTGTATCCGCTTCCCTTCCTTATGCATTTATCTCCTGGTCTTTTTGACCACCATCATACATTATGCTGTCAGGTTTATGGTTCTTTTCTACTATCACTCATAAGAAGTGTTATGCTTAGTCATAAAACAGCAGCTAAGAAAAAAAATTAGTACATCTAACATTATTGGGAAGCCTTTATAATGTCAACACCTATTTGATCAGCATTTCCTTTTGATTTCTCACATGTGACATATGAGAGCCTGAGTTACTGTGCAAAGATCGTTCTAGCATAGTAGATTTTCATACTCAGTTTATGTGCTTATTTGCGGCACTTGTACTTGTTACCTGTGTACTTCCTTGCTACAAATCACGAGTGATGCTTTGAGGCAGAAGCATCAAGGGAAAGATCATATAATCAATAGAGGCCTGGGCTATAGCTCAGAAGACATCACTTCAATTCCCAGCTGTGCTAAGAATAATTTTTTGTGAATTAATCTGGGAGAAGACAGAGGAGGTAGGGGTGAGTATGGTATGAAGTAAACCAGCAAGCTATGACAGGGCTGCCATTAGGATGTCTGTCTGACAGGGGAGTCAGACAAGACAGTGTTTTCTAGAAATACAGGGCTGTTACTATACCCTAAACTGGGCCCAGATTAAAATCACCTAGAGTGGTTCTTTGGTTTAAATTTGATCCATTTTTTTCTTAATAAGTCTTACTGATTTTAAATGAGACCAAGTCTCAGATTGTGCCAATGTCTGGTTGTTAAGCTAGGGACAGAAGTTATACATAAACTGGTACAAGTGATCAGAAACCGGTTCAAATCTGTAACACAACAGAAGTTCAGTGCACATAAACTGTGCTAAATGGCTAAAACCAGTTTAAGATAAACCTAGATGGATGTACTTTCAGACTTAACTAATTTAGGTTAAATCAGTTTATTGAATTTCTGCCCTAGGTCCCTTAACTCACAGTCCCCTAGCATCCCAGCATGCTTTGAATCTCCCCTGCAAGCACCCCCCGCCCCCTGCAGAGTGGGTGGGCATTGACAGTAGGTGCTATAGGGCTTATGTCCCTTCTGAGATGACATCTTTTCTTCTGCTACAACAGGTAAGGGGTCTTATATCACCCTTAACCCTTCCTTATTGATACAAAAAAAACCCCAACCCTTTCCTGCCACAGTTTCAGTGGTAAGTATTCTGGTTCTCATTTATTACAGGGTTGTGTACACACTTTCCCCGATGGGAGGATGTTCCCCATGGCACAGGGCATAAGATTTTTACTGACATGAAAAATACCCGATGGGAAAATTGGGGTTCCCCCACCATCCCCCGCACCCCAGCCTCATGCCACCTGACACCCAGGATTCCTTTCAGGGTGTTAATGAAAAACGTAACAGTCCAAAAACACTCAGCAGGCAAAATGAAGTCCAGTTTTAATCACTGCCCTTGGCTCTTCTTATGTTTAAACCTATATTGCTATTTTTTTTCTCCGAGTCGCAGTCATCTCCACCAGGCTGCCACTCCCTCTGGCTAGCCTCCGGTGCATCTCTTACCCAACCACAGGTTTCCTCTTGGCCGCTAGCATCACTTGTTGCCCACAAGCTCATCCCTCCTTCGTCCCCCTGCTCCTTGGGACTCTTCCATAGAGCTTTCTAGCTGTTCTTCATGTTCCTCCTTCCAGGGCATGTCCGCACCCTCTTCTCTCTCCTGGGCTGTGGTGTCTGTCTGTTGTTTTTTTCTGCCCCCCGCCACCCCCCCCAGCTGTTCTTCCCAGTGTCTCTCTCAAGCTCAGGGCTGCTGGCGTTACTCGCCAGCATGGGGTTTCTTCCTGCATTGCTCCTTGACTCAGGGCTGCTTTGAGCCAAGCTCTGCCAGCTCATCTGAAGTTGGCATTCACTCCAGGACAGACCCTGCCTCTCCTGCCTTCTGGCATTTCCACACAAACCGGCGGGGGGCTGGTTTCCCTGCAGGGAAAACAGTCTTCTTCCCCATCTCTTTCACAGTGGACTAGCCTACTCCAGCTTAGCAAGGAGGCACACCCTAGCACCTTCTGTCTTCTGGCCTGGGCCACTGCAAGCATGTAGCTGCATTTCTAGAGTCAAAAGTGAATGTCTGTTCACTTGCTTATTAGCTCAGTCTATGCAGCTTGGATAGTCCTGTGAATATTGAATCTATTCTGCCTTGGGCTTTTTGACTGTCTATACTTGGCCTATGATGTGGAAGGATGCCATGATAAGCTGAGATGGTTAAAAATGTTCTGATGGACATTTTTTCATCTGCAGATATGGCTGTCAACATCAACATTTTTCTGTGGGAACATGTCAATTTTGACACTTATTTAGGAAAAAATCTCCGGAAAAAACATGTTGATTATGTCAAAGCACTCCATTTCAACATTCTCAGAGCAGAACTGCTTTAGTTGTACAGTTCAAAAATCACAATCTGCTTTGAAATGTATTTTTCTTTTCTATTATAAAAATTACACGTATTTAAGAACTTGAAATAAAAAATGAAAATCAAATCCAAAAAGCTCATTTCACAGGAGTATTTGAGAAGTCTATGGGTTTGTTTCCCATTTTGAAGTGATATCATATAACAGTGGAGTGTCCAGCAGAGCAGAAAAGCCACTAAATCAATATTTAGCATGATTCAAAATGTTGACGACAATGGGACTTGAATTAGTCAGTAACAATGTCAGGCATAAAGATGTATTAGATCTTGTTTTAGATGAATATAAGACCTAAAAAAGAATGTCTTGAGTTTGAAAGCTTGTCTAACTCTATCCCAACGATGTAGTTTTTCCAATAAAAATATGCTAGGAAATCCTTCCCTCTTGCATAAAACTTCACAAATTAAAGGAAAATCTGTTGCACAGGCAAAATACCAGCAAAGAAAAGTAGAAAATACATGAAGAATGCATGGATCCAAATTCTGTGCTTGAAATCCCAATGCCACACCACCTGAATCCTTGAAAATGTTGTTGTTGGTTTCAATAATGACAGAGTCTGGCCTATGAAAAATGAAGGTGAAATAGATACAAGCACAAGTATTAAATGCAGGGCCTGCTTCCTCCATGCTCTTAGGATTGCACACTAAATACATAAATGAATTTCCAAAAAGCAAGTTGTAGCTGAATGGCACATTTGTAATAATAGGGCCTACCTGGCCTATATATATGTTGAGTCCAACTGTGGGAAAGTAACCAGAAGTTAATAAAATGTCCCAATCACCTATAAATGTTGATGGGAAAGGTACTAAAGGGAGAGCAAAAGACTGAAGAAAAAAGACTCTTAGCAAAAAGGTCTTTGAGAGAGGCCAACAGCTATACTGGGGGCAAAGAAAAACAGATGGGGGACTGGAAACTCATGGACTGAAACCAATGCGTGTTTGGGGTAGGGGGGCTAGCACTAACTACTACTAGCACTAAAAGAAATGATGAGCTGTTCTGCACCCATGGGAAGGGAAATGATGAGCTGCTCAGCACCCACGAGAAGGGAAACTTGGTGGTGGAGATAGGAAGGCTGGGGGGAGGTGGGGAAAGGTTGGTTGTCAGGCCTGTGCATTGCTCCAGGGATCCTGGGCTTTGTTTTCATGTGTCAAGGATCACCGTTTCACCATGACAGTCCAAGCTCAACAATGGGGATGCGTAATCTAATATGGATTGTCTAAATTTATTCTGTATAACCACTCCATTTCACTTAGTAAACAGTCTATGGCTGTTTTGATTCCTTTGCTTTGTGTTATTTTGATCAAAACATTTCCAGATTTTGGCACATCTTTTCTACTGTGTTTGCTATGAGAATCAAGGCTGAAACCGCCATACTCAAAAACCTAAAACTGGTTTAATTGTTTAATATCATACAGTGATAGGATCATGTCTTTGGGCCTATTTATTCCATCAATTTAACACATTAGGCAAGAACATGTATTTACAGACAACTATATTCTGACAGATATAATCCAGCAGCATTTAAAATGAAGGGAAAAGACTCCGACATTAATCTAATGTGATATAAAAGAGACCATTTCAATAAGTGGGAGGAGGGGGCCATGAATCAGGATAGATGTTAAGCTTAAGGAGAGAAATGACATCTGCCAAATAACTTCAGCAGAGAGAGTTTTGATGGAAGATGTGAAGTGATATGGAGAACAACTAAGAGAAAAAAAATACTTACTGAAGAAGGGAACAGATTTTAAGATAAATATTTGTGCATGTCAGAGAGGCCCATAATCAGGTCAGAGAGTCACAGACATGTCAATTATCTCAACACAAGTGGATTCGCACACATAGAAGGACTAAAATGGTTTATTCTTCTTCAAAAAGGAATTTTTCCAACTATTTTAGTTGGTCTAATAAAAGATACCGGATTTACATAAAGAACCTTGTCATACTTCTAATAGAATTCCACAAGTTGGGGAGAGGAGGAGGTTTATATTTGCAGCTATACTGATAACTAAATTTGAGTGCAGTTTTAGGCAAAATGAATCATAAATAGATGAATCTTTCTCCAGACTGGAGTTTCTGATTACCAACCTTGAAGGAAAAGGAGAGAGAGAGAGAGAGAGAGAATATACTATAGCTACCCAAACCTGGAGCAGTATTATAACAAATAAATTAAGTAGGGCTTTTTAGCAAAAAGGTGGTAGAAAAAGACTACTACCAACTGCTGCCTACTAATTTCCAAGCTATCTATACATTTGACAATTGAGTGAAATTTTGGGGGTCATCTCCAAGTGTTTGTACTGAGTGGTAATACAGGAAGGCAACAGGGAAAGTGAAGCATATTATTTCTCCAAGATACTCTGTCAGAATATTAAAGACTGTTGCTTCTGTCTGTACGTTGGAAATGCACCTTGCTTTGACCCAACGCTGTTACCAAGTCACCTTCTTAGACTATGCCCCTTCTGCTTAGCCCTGCCAGTGACTTCCTCTCAACTTAGTGTTCACATACATCAGAAGAGCTTGGTTTATAAAAATGATTTTTGTCTACCACAAGCAAGTCTCTTCATAGCAGGATCTCTCATGTGGGATTTTGATCCTAAGGGTACAAAATAAGAGAGAGGCATCCGAGAGGCAAATACATAAAATTAAATAACCTTTTCCCTGGTGGTCAAGTGACAGGGACAAGATTCTTTCCCTTGCCAGGAAGACAGTTATAAAATCGAGAGTGTAAACCCCCTGTCACAGGCAGAGGGGTGTACTTGTATCCTTCCAGAGACAACTCTTTTAGATCCAAACGTAAAAAATGGAGACATCATCCCAAAGCACTGTAAACATAAAAGGAATGCAAAGAGGAGACTTACACTTCAGCATGGCAGAATTAGGTGAAAGATCAGAAAACCTCTTCTAATTCAGAACAGCAGGACGGTGGAGCAAGTAGCCTAGGCATGCAATGGCACCTCCTTCACTGGAGACATCCAGCTGGACTGGCTTAGGATTGTTGCATCTGTGCAGGAGTTAGGAGTTAGACGAGAACGGACTTGGGTCATCTAGTGCAGTGACTCTAATGATCTCTTTCAGGAGAGAGCGCTTGCTAAGAAGTGACCAAATGAGGAAAACCTGCAAAGTCTGATCCCCATCTGTAATATGGCCCCATGAAGTGTTACTGGCTTTTTATCTGTAATAGGGGGCTCTCTCGGGGCCGGTCTGCCATTGGCCCGCCCACCTGTTTCTGGGCCAACTGCCTGCTTCCTTGTCTGCCATGCCTTGATGAGACATTTATGGTGTTAATTAGGCAGGAGGCTGCCCATTCTTGCCCTGATGCCGGGGGGCACCATCTGTGGCTCCACTCCTCCCCGACATCACAGCCCAAGCCTTGCAGATGGCATCCAGGTGACAGTGCTCCCAGCCTACAGCCAGACCAAGCTTAGTCCTTGTTATCAAGCCTCAGATGCACACACATTCATACTACCCTCCTCTCATACTCCACCCCCTCTCACAGGGTCTCTTTCACGCATTGACAACTTGTACCACCCTGCTCCCTCTCGGAGCGGGCCCCTTTGGCCATAAGCTTTAGGGCTGCGCAGAGCAGGTAATATTCTATTCGACAGCCATGTTGAATTTTAAACTAGTTCCCACTTTGATTTGCCATCTGCTTCGAGTTGAAGTGGGTCGGCTTGGACTCGAGGTCAAAGCTCAGTTGAGAGGCAAGCTGTTCGAGAAAATTATGCTGGCACACATCCAGGAGGGGCCAGCAGGAGACTGCATGCTTAGGGGCAACCAACATGGGTTCATCAGTGGCAGGTCCTGTCAGACCAAACTGGTAGCCTTTTACGATCAGATC
>NW_017728910.1:18634936-18643099 GCF_001723895.1 Crocodylus porosus | reverse complement strand
GATGAACATCTTGCTGGGGTCATTTGACCCCAGTACTCTTTCCTGCCATGGCAGGGGGTCAGACTAGATGATCTGCTCAGGTCCCTTCCAACCCTACAAACTATGAAACTATGAATATTCGAGCTGCTTTGACTTCCCCATAGGCTATAATGGGGAAGGTCGAAGCAGGCTATAACTTTGGCATTTCTTGTCTGAGCTTGATGAAACCTTCAGGAATGGTAGCTCCTGAGGAGCTCACAAAGCGTGCCAAGTTTCAACAAGATAGGTTCAGGGGGTGCAGAGAAACTGCACCCCAAATTCTTGAGAGCAAACCACCTGTAACTTATGTGCAAAGCCACAGGGAGCTCAAACTTGCAGGAATGGTAGCTCCTGAGGATCCCACAAAGCTGCCAACATTCACGGTGATAGGTGCAGGGGTTTGGGGGAAACTGCACCTTAAGCTGCTGATAGACAAAACTCGTGATCCAGATGGAGCAAGGAGGTGGCATTTGCTGTCTGCACCTGGAGCTTGGGGACCCGGGCAGCTGGAGGGTCACCTTGAGGAACACCAGCTGCTCCACCAAACCAGAATCCAAGGAGGTGTGGTGGGGTGTCACAACATCTGCAGCCATGCTGAACACCCTCTCACTTGGCACGCCGGTCAGAGGACAGGACAGGACAGGTATTCCCGGGCAACTGTGGCCAGATCCGGCCACACTGGGCTGCGGGGTGGCCAGCAGGCCAAGGGGTCGCAGTCCAGGGGCTCTACAGGCTCGGCAAGATAGGCAGACACCACAGTGTGAGAGCTGTCTGCCTGATCCTGGGGTCTGGTGGGTTTGGACCCCCTAATGTTTGCCATGGCCTTAGCCCATATTGGCAGTGCCTGTGGTGGAGGGAAAGCTGGCTCGTGGGTGGCAGGCTGGGTTCAGGCAGTAGATCCCCCTGTTCCACTTCCCCCCACCTCTGCCACTTTCTTAATAAGTACCTCCCTCCAGTGACTCGGTGTCTCGCTGCCACACATGGTGTCCTTCACACTTGGGTTACAGATGGCGGCCAGCATATGCACTGTGTTGGACCTCAAGGGTTCAGGCCTTTTCCTAAGGCCCTCCTTCAGCCACCTCACCAGTGCCTGCACATCTGGTGACAGCAGCCTGCCCCAGCCAAGAACATCGGCCCCCAGGAAGCTCTCCATTTGGCTGCGGAGCTCCTTCACTATGGGGACCACCTGGCTGAGGAAGGCATCAGCAGCACTGAGGGTTTCAGTGGCCTTGAGGAAGAGCTTGAGGACCAGCAAGATCTGGGAGATGGCATCCCACTCTGCTTTGGTCAGGGGGCCGGTGATCCCAATCTCCCCAAGCAAGGCCAGCTCATGGGTGGCCTTCTGTTCCTCCACCGGCCTCTGGAGCATCAGGTATGTGGAGTCCCACTAAGTCTCCACATCCTGCATGAGTCTGTGCTGCAGGACATGTAGCTCTGCTTGTTTGTCCTGCAGCATCTTGTCCCCCTTGATGCTCTGGTGGAAGTAGCCTACCACCTTCCTACATCTGGAAATGAGCCTGCTGGTGTTGCTGGCACCATCACCGGCAGCCCTGTCCCCCCACAAGGCATCCCTCACAATCAGATGTAAATTGTGTGCCACACAGTGAATACCAGCACAGTTGGCATCACGGACTGCCTTGACCATATTGGCCCCATTGTCGGTGACCATGAAGCTGCAGGGGAGTTCAGCCTGTCCAACGCCCAGCCACCCCTGCACCATGCAGTTCATGGCCCCCCTTATCTCTGCTGCTGTGTGGGGCTCATCTATCACCTTGGCATCAAGGAGAGCCCACCGATGGCCTGACTGGCCACACCAGTGCCCTGTGAGGGAGAGGTACGCATGTTCTCCACCCCGGCTGCTCCAGATGGTCGAGGTGAAGTATACAGTCACCTGCGACCTGCCTTGTGCAGCTTCTCCCTCAAGTGGAGAACACCAGCAGCTCACAAACTGACCCCAAGGCAGAAAGCAGGGAGCTGAAAAACTGCTGCCTTTTATGCATTTTCTCTGGCCCTCCCCCAGAGCAATGGGATTGGAAGGGACTTCAGAGAATGCTGACAGGTCACTTGGCCAGCCACACGTCAGTCATGAAAGCACTCCTTCCCCCTCCCTCCCCTTACTTTCCTTCACCCCCCCCCACCGAGAATCCAGCATAGGCAAGTCGAATATTTGACCCACGTTGTTAATATTTGACTTCCAGTATTCAATCTGACAGCTATTTGACCAGCTGCTATTCAACTTGACTTTCACTTTTCAAGGTCGAATATTTGTTGAATTGAGTACAAAGTCAAAGCTTTGCACAGCCCTAATAAGCTTTATCTAGCGCGCGCCTTGGGTGGCAGACATACCATCTTTGGGCCTCTCCCGTGACCCTCACCAAGGTAGTGGCAAGCCAATTACCTGACTGGGGCCAAGCTTGCCCTGGCCCCTCCCATAGCAACTCTATACACACTCACACACATATATGCTGGTCTCTTAGCCCTCTAGGTCCCTCTCACTGGGGCCATGGGGATTCCCTTCCCAGTGGGGGCTTAGGTGGCCATGGCCATGCCTGGCCCCATCTGGGTCTTGCACCCTTTTTGGGCTCAGGTGGCCATAGCCAGGTATGGCTCCCTTGTACCCACATTATTGTGGGGGCTTGGGGTTAAGGCACCCCAACCCACCTTTCATCAGAGTGGTAACTAGCCTGGCTCCCACACCACTGGGAGCCCCACGGGGCCATCCACTCCTGGCAGGGTGCAGTTTTAGGTTATGCCTAGGACAAGGAGCCTCCAAACCATCCCCTATAGCTCCTGCCCTTACCTCCAACATGTTTCATACAGCCTTTTAGCCAAGCAACATTCCTACCTAACCAACCAGCAGCGAACTGCTCTGTTTATATGGGTGGCCCGAGTTAAAATGGCTGCTACAATCAAGCACCTGCTGGCTGCTTGTCTCAGTCCTTAAAGTGGCAGGCACCAACAGTGTCCTGCCACAATACTAGCCATTTATTAAGCCCAATTAGAGCTAAGTTTTAAATGTTGTATGCTAAACTTGTGTGTTTTATTTTAACAGTTTCCATAAACAAATTATAATTTTTAAGCTAGGAGGCATTCAACTGCTTTGCCTGGTTAGAGCTATTAGTTGGTGCGTGGTTTAATTTATTCTAGAAAATGTCACTTGAACTGGGTACTTTTGAAAATGTATTATAGATAAAAGGATGATAAACACAAGTGTAGTTGTATGAGCTCATAGCTTGAACAATGGGTTTCAGTAACAGCCTGCTTAGATACAAAACAGTTACATATCAGATCTCCCACAGATACTTTAACACACGTTTACCAGAGTTTCCTGTTCTGTGACTGGGTGTTTGGATGCCTGCATGAGTCATCTCTATGACCTGTCAGGGACTGTTATTTTGGGAGGCAGAAGAGGAAACCCTGGCTTCCTGTTTACATTTATTCTTCTACCTTTTTAAACCTGCAAGCCCAGCACATGTCCCTATACTTCCTGAACTTTACCTCATTTTATTTAGGGCCTGCTTTTGTTTCCTTTGCTGCTTGTCTTCCCTTACATGTCCAGAAAGTATTTAGCTAGCTGGTATTTTGAGGCTGATATACTGTGCATTTTTACAGATTGATCCTACCCTCTCTTGGGGCTTTAGCTCCAGACAATGATATGACTTAGAGAAAGAATTAAGTGAGCAAGTACTGCTCTGTGAGAGGGCTGAAACTGGCTTCTGAACCACTAATAATTGGTGATACTTAGATGGATGAACATATTTACTAATCTGTGACTAATAGCTTTATAATAAAGCTACTTTTTTCAGCCTACACTACTAGCAGAAGGTAAATCAAATAGGCCTGAGGCTAGGGCTATGGTTTGCTGAAGGTCATTTTTGTAGACTCAGAATGAACCTTTAAAACTTATTTGGGGAAATACTGGACTAGCAAAACTTCTTTACTATAGACAAGGGGGAAAAATGCAAGCTCCCTAGACAGAAGCCCCTCCACCAGAGAAAAAACATGTTACTAGCCTTTCAGAGAGCAGTTATTTCTACCTAAATCTCTAAACTAGCTATCTCTTAGAGCCCTTGAATTGAGGCTTTTATAATTGCAGATGGAGCCTTAACAGCCTACAGGTGAATGAAGCCTGCTCATTACCTCACTCCAATCAGGCTCAGCAAAGGCCTTTAAAACTGGATCCAGCTGTTGTGTTGTGGTTTCTTCTCCTTGACTTTATGGGCTTGTTCTGCTTTTGACTTTAAGGATGAGAAGTAGGAGATAGAAGAGCATTAGCAAGCATAATCTAATAGACTGGTAGTGCTAATAGGGAATCTTTAACTCTAGGGTGCTCTGTGTTGCAGTCTAATGAAAAGAAAATGTGTAGGTTATTTTGTAAAACTGAAGTCTTTCTTAAACTAAAGAAGTAAAGAGGATAACTAGAAATAAAGAGCACAACCTTTTCATTAAAAAGGTAGAGTTTTTTTTGAAGCATACTCCCAAAGTCAGTAGTTGACCACAGAAAGCAAGATGAAGTGCATAGTCAGGAGTAGGATCACAGGCTGAGAGCAAACTTCACTATCCTGACTGGGAGGAAACACCATGGAGTGTCCTTACACAAATTGCAGTTCCCTTAAAATGACAACTTTTTTGTTTTTGCATCTACAGTCTCTCTCGTGGATTGGGGAAATCATAACTTTCAATTACTTTATAGTTCATTATAGCTCTCCTTTGCTCTTGAGAAATGGATGTGCTGATTATACTAAACTTGCTTTAAATACTCTGCAGCCCTAGCAATTCTATAGCATAGAAATGTGAGGTTTTGCAGGTGGTGCAGAGGAAACAATAATTGTTCAGACTATAACATTACCTCTAAGCTTGCAAACACTCCTGCTAATATGTGAAGTTCTGAGATCCCACTACCATCACCCAGGGGCTTACAAGGACTATATAAAATAATGATGTTAGTAAAAAAAAAAAAACCAAAACAAAAGTCTAGAAATATACCAAACAAACAAACAAAAAATCAAAACTGAATAACAGATCTTCGTAGTATGCCTGAAACCATCTCTTAGTCCCAGATGAGAGCTCTTCTCTCTGCTCATCTTTAAAAGACATGAGACCTATTTTTCAAAGAGTGTCATCCCCAATATAGAGGGCAGAGCAGCTGGAGCTCCCCATGAAATGCTATTGTCTTCATTTTTCTCTCTGCTGAGTTTGTTTGGCCATGCTCTAGCTGCATCCTGTACAGTTAATTAATGTGATAAATTAGTAGCTTTCCAAATAGAAAG
Source organism: Crocodylus porosus (assembly GCF_001723895.1). Taxonomy (NCBI): domain Eukaryota; kingdom Metazoa; phylum Chordata; order Crocodylia; family Crocodylidae; genus Crocodylus; species Crocodylus porosus. The sequence continues at coordinate 18,637,811 of NW_017728910.1, read as the reverse complement.
CCATCTTTTAGCCAGAGTCCATAGCAGAAACACCGAGGGCCACATTCTGATGCTGATTGCCCTAGAATAACTGGGGAATGATTTGACAGAGGGCAACGTACTGATAAAAATACTGCAAATGAAATCGGAACCAGGCCCAGAAACTGTAAAACCCACTATTGCTGTCATAGAAAATGTGAATGAAAAAAGAAGGATCTATCCGATTTATAAAGTGTAGTAAGAGGAATAGGATGGTAAAGCCCATGGCATTACTAGTGACGAAAGCCTGCTCACAGAGCTGCTTTTAACTTCAGTATTTTTGGAGATCCATGGGAGCTTTAGCTATGGGACACCTCCAGGAGCGGGTAGGCAACCCTGTAATCTGCCCAGTAAAAGGAGGTGTTTGCATGTGATTGTGGGTGACTGAACTTTAATCTGAATGCTATTCTTAAAGGTCACAATGCTACAGTTGTCATAACTGACATATTTCCTAGACAGGACCTAAAAATGGTACTCTTTGCATATACCTCACTAGTGAATCGATCTGCATAGGTACTTATTAATGTATTTACATAAGCAAGCAAGCAAACACACTGGCTATATTTTCAACCCTCTTCTCTTGAGCATGATTATGGTGTAGTTTTGATGTTAGTTGTTTGTTTTTCTCTGTGCTGCTTCCTGCTCTGAACATGGGAAAACACTCGTGTCATTCTGCTATCTGATGTCACCAGCCTTGGCAGGTTGCTGAGAGTGCCTGATCTGACTTAATCTGATATATTTTCATAATATGTAACATTCAAGTTTTAGTTCAGTTACAGAAACTGACTCCAACAAGACCTTCACTGTTATCCGTTATCAGTGCAATCTTGTTCTCGTTTTGACTGGGGAAAGAGAGCCTCACGCTGTACAGCGGTACGAGTAATTATGTGGAATACCGCACAGATCATCCCCCCCTTTACTTTAAAAGGCTGAGTATCTGGGGCGGGGGGTGGTTGGAGTTTTTCTGGGTGTTTTTTACGCACAGCATTTAAAAAAAAATTATTATACAAATATGGACTCATCATAGTTACCTCTCAGAGCTATTTACTCTAGGTTGTTAAATGTGACAAATTATGTAGAGGACCACAGAGCTCAGCTGTTTTATGAAAGCAGAATTATCATACCAAAAGAAGGAGCTGTGTTTGCTGCACATAAATATTAGTGTTCCCTTTAAAATCATATGAAAATGCAACCCTAATTGCAAATCCACCCACTATTAGTAGCCCATAAACATACAAGAATTGTGGATAAGCAATCCTTTGAGACACATGCTTAAGTACTGTACTTAACCCAATTGCTCGTAACAAAACAGATTTATTCAGACCAAATGTGAAGGTTGGAATCAAATGCAATACGTTTTTCTGATGATTTCTATGAGAGGTCACTCTGAACTATATTAATATATTTGAAGCTGAAGGTGCACTCAGCTGAGATCGCCCTTTCTCTCTTAAGAATAATATTAATACACTTAGATCCTGATCCTCTAATTGCATCTCCGTGGGAGGGTAAAATAGCATTGATTTCAATGGGGTATGTGTGGGTATTAGATTTTCTTCTGTGTATCTGGGTTTTTTTTTCCCCTTTCTTTACAATGAAATCCTAGGAATATAATAATTCTTCAGCACAAAACACTAAATACACCTTTACCTGCTGCTTATTTTTTCCTATTCCTGTCACCTTGCAAATCGTCATTTTTTTAATGTTCTAATTCTGCTGCTTTTACGATGTTAAACTTCTGTTAATTTTAAACTTGGTTGCCGTAGAATAACACCAAAGCAAGGATGTCTTGGGAGACCATGATACTTTCCAGGCACAGAGTTGAGGGCATGAGACAGAACATCAAGAAGCTCTTAGTGTAAGAAAGCACACAATTAGTGTGGCAGCTTTTTGCCTATAACTCATCATTATTTGCAATTGACTTTGCTGTGATTTTAAGCACTTCTGTTCCACTTCCTATTGTCATCATTTTTCCTTTTATGCTTCTATGAGGCCACTTGGCAAAAAAAAAATCCTTTCTCTATTGCCTCTCTCTCTGGAAAATGGCTTGCTGATGCATTTATTTGAAGGTGCAGATTCATAGAATCATTAAAAAAAAATAGTGTCAGGAAGTCCTCAGGAAGTCATCTAATTCAGCCCCCTGCTCAAGTCCGGCTCATCCCCAATTAGATCATCCCAGCCAAGGAGGGGCTGGATGTATGTAAATCAGCAGGTCTGGATGCTTGTCATCCCAGGGTGCTGAGGGAATTGGCGGAGGTCATAGCAGGGCCCCCGGCACGGTTGTATGAGCACTCGTGGTGCTGTGGCCAGATCCCCATTTACAAGAAGGGGAGAAAGGAGGACCTGGGTAGCTATAAGCCAGTTAATCTCACCTCAGTCCTTGGGAAGAAGTTTGAGAGTTTTCAAGGAACACAACTGACGGGGTCCAGCAGGGGAGGTAACGCTCAAGGGCGACCAACACGGGTTCATTGAGGGCAGATCCTGCCTGACTAACCTGGTTTCCTTTTATGACCAGGTCACAAAGTTCCTGGACAAGGGCATTGAGGTAGATGTCATCTACCTGGACTTCAAGAAGGCCTTTGACACTGTTTCTGACCCCATTCTCATAAAAAAAAAACTAGGCGACTGCAGCGTTGATGCCTACACAGTCAGATGGGTGGCAAATTGGCTCAATGGTTGCACCCAGAGAGTGGTGGTAAACGGATCATTTTTGACCTGGAGGGATGTGAGCTGTGGAGTTCCCAAGGGCTTTGTCCTCAGGCCTGTGCTATTCAGCACAGCCTCCTAAGGCTAAAAAGAAAAGCCTACAAAGGATGGAGGACAGGATTCATCTCCCAGGAGGATTATTCTGCACTGGTCC
>NW_017728910.1:18633415-18634836 GCF_001723895.1 Crocodylus porosus | reverse complement strand
GCTCAGGGGTGATCTGATGGCCACCTATAAGTTTATCGGGGTGACCACCAGGATCTGGGGGAAAGTTTGTTCACCAGAGCGCCTCGAGGGATGACGAGGTCGAACGGTCATAAACTATTGTGAGACCATTTCAGGCTGGACATAAGGAAGAATTTCTTTACCGTCCGAGCCCTCGGTCTGAAACAGCCTACCATTGGAGGTGGTTCAAGCACCTACATTGAACACCTTCAAGAGCAAACTTGAAGGATGCTTATCTTTCTGAGATCCTATGACCCCAGCTCACTTCCTGCCCTTTGGGCGGGGGGCCGGACCTGATGATTTTCCGAGGTCCCTTCTAGCCCTAATTTCTATGAAATCTATGAAACATCTTTATCAGTGACTTGGAGGTGGGCATGGAAAGCACACTGTCCAAATTCACTGATGACACAGAGATGTGGGGAGAAGTGGGCACACTGGAGGGGAGGGATAGAATCCAACTAGATCTAGACAGGTTACAGAGGTGGGAGGATGAGAGTAGGGTGGAGTTCAATGCAGACAAGTGCAAGATGCTGTGTCTAGGGAGAAGGAACCTGGAACATACCTGTCAGCTGAGGAGCACCCTTTTCATCAACATAGTGGCTGAAAGGGATCTTGGAGGCATTGTTGACTCCAGGATGGACATGAGCTTCCAGTGTGAGGAAGTGGTCAGTAAGGCTAACCTCACCTTGTTGTGCATCTACAGATGCATCACAAGCAGTTCCAGGGAGGTGATCCTTCCCCTCTGTGTGGTACTGGTCAGGCCACAGTTGGAGTACTGCATCCAGTTCTGGGCACCGCACTTCAAGAGGGGTGTGGATAACCTTGAAACGGCCACTCACATGGTCAGGAAGCATCAGGCTAGGCCCTACAAAGATAGACTAAAGGGCCTGAACCTATTCAGCCTGCACAAGAGAAGACTGAGAGGGGATCTGGTGGCTTTCTGTAATGTCAATGGGGGGGACCAGCAGAAAATAGGTGAGGGAGGTGTGGGCCCCGGGCACCACCTAGGATAACAAGGAATAACAGCCACAAATTGATTGAGAGCAGGTTCAGGCTTGATATCAGGAGGTATTACTATATGGTTAGGGCTGCCAGGCTCTGGAATGGGTTCCCAAGGGAGGTGGCGCTCTCTCCTGCCTTGGGGGTCTTCAAGAGAAGGTTGGATAGATATCAGGCTGGGGTATTATGATCCCAGGAGTCATTTCTGCCCAGGGCAGGGGGTCGGACCTGATGATCTGTTCAGTTCCCTTCTGAACCTAGAAACTATATGGCTTTGTCTAGCTAGGTTATGAAACCTTCAACATTTCAATATTTGCTTTGCATGACTGTTCTCCAGGATTCCTTGAAACTTGATTGAATTCCCCAGGGATTATGCAAAGAAACTTGGGGCTGGGGGGGGGGGG
>NW_017728910.1:18605480-18632180 GCF_001723895.1 Crocodylus porosus | reverse complement strand
GAGTCCCTGCTGCTGGCCCCTGATAAGGTTGTAGGCAGCCACAAGATCCCCCCTCAGTCTCCTCTTGCAGAGACTGAAGAGATTCAGGTCCTTCAGCCTCTTGTTATAGGGCTGGCCATGGAGGCCCACAACCATATGAGTGGCCTGCTCTGGACCCTCTCCAGGTTCTCCACATCCCTCTTGAAGTGCAGCGTCCAGGACTGGACACAGGACTCCAGCTGCGGCCTGACCAGCACTGCATAGAGGGAGAGCAAGACCTGTCTGGACCTGTTAGTGATGCCCCTGTTGATGCATGACAGGGTGCAGTTGGCTCTGCCTATTGCTTCCTCGCGTTGGTGACTCGTATTCTTCCTGGACTCCACTGCCCACACCCTCCCAGGTCAACACCGACCTGTCCTCCACCACACCCTGGGTGCGCCCCTCGAGCCAGTTTGCCACCCATGTGACTGTGTGCATTCGTCAATGCCACAGCCCCTCAACTTGCCCACCAGAATTGGGTGGGACTTCCAGAAGGCCTTCGACACAGTGTCCAAGAAGATGACATCGACTTCCTCCTTCACATCTAAGCTCTTTGTTACCTGGTCATAGAAAGAAACCAGGTTAGTCAGGCAGGATTGGCCTGGCACGAACTTGTGCTGGTTACCCCTCAACATCACTTCCCCTGCAGGGCTCTCACAAATTTGGCCCTTGATAATTTTTTCAAAGACCTTCCCCAGGGTAGAAGTGAGGCTGAGTGGCCTGTAGCTGCCAGGTTCTTCCTTCCTCCCCTTCTTGAAAATAGGGAACACACTGGCCCTTTTCCAGTCCTCAGGGACTTGGCCCGAGCACCAGGAGTCCTCAAACAGCTGTTCCAATGGCTCCACAATGACACCAGCCAATTCCCTCAGAACCTGTGAATGAAGGTCATCTGGGCCCGCTGACTTGGACACATCTAAGCCCTCCAGGTAGTCCTTAGCTAGGTCTGAACTAACAGTCAGGGGACTTGAATCCTTCCTGGGCCTCTCTACACTATCACCTGAGAGCACCCCATTGTCAGCAGACAGGAACACGGAGGCAAAGAACTTGTTAAAGGGTTTTGCCTTCTCTCACGTGTCTGTCACCAACTGTGGTGCCCTGCCTCGTAGGGGTCCAATGTTACCCCGAGACTACTTCTTGCTACCTATATACTTGAAAAAGGACTTTTTGTTATCCTTAATCCCAGAAGCTAATCTAAGCTCCAGTGCTGCTTTAGCCTCCCTTACCAAATCCCTACAAGCTTGGGTCAGGGAGCTGTACTCCTCCTTTGTCTCTGCCCCCTGCTTCCACCGCTAGTATGCTTTTTTTCTTTGCCCTCAGGCCAGCCTGGATATCCGCACTCAGCCATGAAGGTTTCTTGGAGCCTTTTCCTGCCTTCCTGCACAGACGAATTGCATCCTGCTGTGCCCTAAGGATAGCCTGCTTGAAGAAGGACCACCTTTCCTGGACCCCCATACTAGCTATCTCCTGGGCTCCGAGTGCCTCCCTGACTGCTGCCCTGAGCACATCAAAGTTGGCTTTCCTAAAGTCAAGTATTTGCACTGTGCTAGTTACCCTCCCTGCCTTCCTCTGAATAGCAAGCTGGATCATTTCATGATCACTGTCCCCTAGCCTCCCTTGTACTAGCACCTCCCCTACCATGTCATCCCCAGGGGCTAACACCAGATCCAGTATGGCGTTTTCTCTAGTGGGGATGTGTACCTCCTGCACAAGGTGTAGGTCCTGTACACATCAGGAACCATCGTGAGTGGCTAGACCTGGCTGACTGCTCCTCCCAGTTGATGTCAGGGTAATTCATATCCCCCATGACCACAACATCCTTTGCACACACGGCCTCCCCCACCTGCCTGGAGAATTCCAGATCCAGCTCTTCCTCCTGATGTGGTTGCCTGTAGTAAACCCCTACCACCAGATCCCTCTTCCCCTGCCCTCCTTAGAGCTTGACCCACAGGGTCTCAATTAAGCCTTCCTCTGGTCCCATTTGGAAGGTAGAACTGGTATACTGTTCCTAACATAGAGCGCAATCCCCCCACCCTTTTTTCCCCTTCCTAGCTCTTCTAAACAACCTATAGCCCTCTATGTCTAATGCCCAGTCAAAAGTTTCATCCCACCATGTCACCACTAGGCCAACCAATGGCCAACCAGGTTGATTTTACTACCTGCAAGCAGGAGAGCAAGCTCCTCCTGCTTGTTTCCCATGCTTCTTGCATTAGTGAAGAGACACCTTAATTCCCCTGTGGGAGCCCTGGGCACCTCCCCCGCCTTCCTGAGAGACTACTGGTCCCTTGGTATATACCTGAGCTCTTATCTGGGCAGATCCTACACCTGGTTGAGTTTTTTTTCTTTTGCTCCTGTGGATCCCCATCCCCCGACAAACATAGTTTAAAGCCTGCCGGAGGAGGTCAACTAGCCTGTAAGAAAACAAACTCTTACCTTTGGGGGAGAGATGGAGACCATCATGCCCCAGGACGCCCTCTGCTCTGAAGTGCGGGTCATGGTCCAGGAAGCCAAATCCGGCATTACAACACCAACTCTGGAGGCGCCAGTTCACTTCATGGATGCAGGCACTCTGCCACTCCACTAACCGGGAGGAGGGATGAAAAGACCACCTGGACCCCCAACTCTCTAAGCTTGGCCCCCAGAACCACGTAGCCATCCATGATCTGGTCCGGACTACTCCGGGCTGCATCATTGGTTCCCACATGGATGAGGACCATAGGATGGTAGTCGGAAGGCCGGATGAGGTCAGTGATCTTCCCTGTGATGTCCCCAATCTTGGCTCCTGGGAGACCGTACACTTTTCTCACATTGGGGTCCGTGTGGTGGATGGGTCCCTCTGTTTCTCTGAGGAGGGAGTCCCCTATGACAATGACCTGATGTCTCTTCCTCTGGATCACTGGATGATGCTCAGTTAGTATGGATGCCGGCTTGCTGGATGAGAGCGTGGCTTCCTCCCTTCCTTCTTCCTCATGCCCAGTCTCCTCCAGCACTGCCAGGGTCGCATACCTGTTCCCCAGTTGTACTGGGGTGACAGTTGATGCAGCTACACGCCACCTGCGACATTGCCTTGCCCTGGAGGTGACCGTCCTCCATTTGTCTCCTGCAGACTCCGGGGTGGTGATAGCCTGAGGGGACGGGCCCTGCAGAGAGAGAAAGTACCCGTCAATCTCGTCCTCTATGGCCCTGATCTCCCGCAGCCTGCTCACCTCCACCTGGAGCTCTCTCATCTGCCCTTCCAGTGCTGCGATCCTGGCACAGGTGGGACAGGTGAGAGAAGCTCCCGCCTCTGCGTCCCTCCCCGGCCCCAGGGACCAAGCCAGGCAGCCCCCACAGGCAGGTGGCCCCACCTGCGTGGAAGCCTCACCGGTCCCCGGGCCCAGAGGCAGCTGTGGGGCAGGAACCCTGGCTGCATTCTGCATGACAACTCCCATGCTCTCACCCCCACTCACTTACCTGGAGATGACTGCTGCTGCTGCTGCCACTGTTGGCTCTTCCGCGGCTTGCGGCCCCTTGTGCGCCTCCCTGCCCGAACCCTGGCGCAAACTCCAGCACACCCTTAAAGAGCGCGTGCCTGTTTGCGCTCCCTGTTCGCGAGGCTCCTGCCTGGTGTGGCTGAATAGGGTCAGGTAGGGAAAGAGTCCCCTGCCCCATTTGCTGGCACCTGGCCCCACTCGCTCCCTTCCCCTGGCTTACCTCCTCATTGCCACAGCTGTCTCTTAGCTGCGGATCGCTGCTGCTGCTGCTGCTGCTGCTGCCACCGCCACCTCAAGGGTTGGGGGATACTGGAGGTACATGTGCTCCCTTTGGCGTCCTCAGAGCAGGAGTGGGGCCCCGCATGGGCTGATTTGTCCTAGGCCCCACACTCAGGTCAGCTCTGGGTTCAGGGTGCCATGAAAGGGTGGAGGTTACTGGACTTTCAGTGGTGGAGAACTGCAGTAATTCATTACATGTTAAAAGTATTGAGGTCAGATGAGCCATTCTCAAACCTCTTCTTCTTCGGGCCACTGAATGGTACAATTTTGGTTTACTGCCCTGAAAGTGAGCAACTTAATATGTTTTCACTGCCTGCTTCAACATTTATTTTAAACCTGACTTCATGGCTCTTTGGAAAGGGGGGTTCCAACCCTTTTTGACGGTAGAGAAGGGCACTACAGTCTTACTGGTTACTAACAAAATATTTCCATACTGGATTGTACAGCTCTGATGCTCGCATATTTTGATAGGTGAGCACAGGTGTTTGGGGAAACAAGTTTGTTTTCTTGCAAAAAATAATTAAAAAAAAAAACAGTTTTTGTTTAAAAAAAGTTTTCAGTTCTCAAAAACTGAGACACTTGCAGTAAACATGTTTCTTATGAAAATTCCCTTTTTTCTAAGAATAGTCATTTTCTCTTGAGAAACATTTTCTTTGCTTCTGTTGCTAAAACCAACTCTATAACTGCCATTGTCACTCATATATAATATTGTTTCTATGTGAAGCAGCAGGTAGCAGAAATATGAACTTGTACTTTTGAAGTACTGTTTCAGATGTGTTATTGCTTCAGAGTAAATGCACTTGAGGTGGTTTTTAATTTTTTAAATAGTAAGCCATTATTTTCTATAGAATAAGATACTTCTTATGTATTTTGGGGGGAAAGTACTTCAGGGCTACAGTAGCATAATGGGAGACATTGAGGCCTATCTTTACTTCTACTCCTGACTCTAACCTGCAACTCATTATCACTTAATATTAGTGGGTTTTCCAATAACCTTTTGGATTTATATATACTTTCCAAGTAATTTTGGGAGGTTTGTTTAACTAATGTTTTTAAGACACTTTGGGACCTTTATCATTTTAGTCCTTAGGAAGCATATATAATATGAGCATCATGAAAACATAAAATACCTCATTTATATACTAGTTTAGCCAGTCGTTATAGAATCTATAACTTACGATCTGCTGAGCATTGCTCAGGCTTTCCCTCGTCTCTTTAGAGCATAAGCAATTCACCTCTTTTATGATCTCAGCCCTACGCTGACCCTGGGGGAAGAAAAAGTCTATACATCATATCCCATTCTGGGTATTGCACCTATCAAGCTACTTTTAGTACTAATTACCATAGCTGTTAATTTGGCTGTCAGGTTTTTGACAGGCGAGAGATAGTAGCTATAAATGTCCATTTCCTCCACCAACAAAGTATAGAGTTAAGAGAAGGATTATAAAAGGATAAAAAGCAATTTCAAAAGCATTTCCTGCAGTGCCTGCTGTGAGATCACAAGATTTTGTGACTGTTCAAATACTAGACGAGGTATCAGTTCCTACATATCAAATACCCCTGCAGGGAAAAGCAACCTGTAGACTGGAGGTCTCGCTGCAGTTGTGATGGGTTATTTTTCTGTGATACTGCTTCAAAAACACCGCACAGTAATGTACAGTGAATATGTGGTAACTACAAACGGCTCCCTTGAAACCAGGAGTAACTGCATGGTTATCTTGTGGCAATGGTACTGCTTTATCTTGTCATAATGTGATGAATTGCTTAAGCTGCTGCTGCGTTTGGTGAAATTAAGTCCAGAGCTATCCTGGTGCTAAACTCTGCTATCTGAGCTTGATGCATCCTCCTCTTTTGGAGGATGCTTAGCAGAATTGTGAAGTAGCCACTTGGATATCCATATATTTAGCAGTATTTCACCTTCACCGCCACTGACAAAAGCATGCTATTTTCCTGTCCCTATAATTTCCACCACTGTGTGCAAAGCACCTTTTTCTTAAAGTGGCTTCCCTCTCCACTGCCGATGTCTTATTCTACAGTCACCTCGGGGTGGGTAAATAGAACAATCGTGTTCATACATACTAGTGTTTCTTGTTGGATATGGGTAGAAACACTCTCAAATGCATGTCAAAGGCCGTACGTTGGTGAGGGGGAAATGAGTCTCCTTTAGGTCAAATAATGGAGGGACCTATGGAGAATAGCAGTTACCTTTTCTCTCAATACCATGCATTTGAGAGTGGCAAGGTATATAGTTTAGAGATAGCTATGGATCTGTGACAATAATGTGTCCAAGACACTTGTCAGCTCAATTAGGCTAAAACACCAGCATGATAATAGTGGTTTACACCAGTAGTACTGGAGTTTTCCCTTGTCTGGTATTCATGAAAACCAAGGGTCTGAGAACTTATTTTGCCAAGAAGACAAGAGGCCATCTGCCTCTATGACAAGGTGTTGAAAATACAAGGGCAGTACCCAGATTCATAGGAAACTAGTAGACATTGGGCCTGACATTGCTTTGTGTGTGCTCTAGAAAACCCATAGAAGTCTCGTTGCTTATCTGTATCTGAAAGGTAAGTGTTCTGATACCTACCTGTATGTCAAAAGCATAATTTATGGGTATAGTTGTTAAGACATGGCCCTTGCACACACAGTTGTGTTATCAAATTTTCTGATTTGTTTAGTTTTTTAATTATGTCTTCTTTTTCTTCCTTCCTTTCTTTCCTTTTTTATTTTATTTTTTTTTGTTGCTGTCCCTCAAACATGCCAGTCTTTGAAATCAAAAGTCTTCTCAGACAGGTTGACTGCTGTAGAGCTCATCAGAAAATAGAGGAGGGCGCAGCTTAAAGGGCAGTGCTGAATTACTCCGTGATCATTAAAAAGCCTCTGAAAAGCTTAAGTGGACCCTCCTTTAAACATCTTCAAACATCTTAAAAATTCCAAGTATTTCTTTCAGGCAGAAAAGGCAGCACTCAGATGGTTCAGGTTTCAGAATTGTATTCAAGCCGTTAGCATGAGGCTGAATCAATCCAGTCTTTGTGGGCTGGTCTAAACTGCAGAGATTGAACCAATAAGCAAGCAAACAGATGTTCACTTTTGATTCTGGAAATGCAGCCACATGTCTGCAGTGACCCAGGCCAGAAGCTGGGGGTGGGGGCGGGGGAGAGAGGGTACATTAGAACACACCTCCCTGTTGGGCTGGAGCAGACAGCTTGGGACAAGGCTAGCCCACCCACCCTGCAAGGGCTAAAGGGGAGTTGCAAAGCACCTTGGGATGCTGGAGGACTGGGAATTAACTTGAATCTGCAAGAAATCTGGGACAGAAGTTCTATAAACTGATTTAATCTTTCTCTGTTAAGTACTACATCCACCTAGTTTTACTTTAAACCAGTTTGGGCCATTTTGAAAGCAGTTTATGTGCACTGAACTCTTTTTGTGATACAGATTTGAACTGGTTTCTGATCACTTTATACTGGTTTATGTGTGATTTCTGTTTCTCACCACATGGAGAGTTTGGAATGTTCCAGCATTTTCTTGCAACTGATTTTCAGAATATATTTTTGTGTGTGTGCCTGCCGGGCTTTGTTCACTCCCCAGGGTACAGACTTCCTGTCGTCATACAGCCCCAGGGCCCTTGAGGGCAATGCGGTTGTTCTTTCGCCATGTCGCCGCCCCCGATCTCGCCTGCCACATCTTGGTGTACCGTCACTGGCGGGGGTCGCCTAGCGGGTCCTTCGCTGCTCGGGTCTGACCCAGCGGATGTACACGGGGCTCCACCACCCCTGCACCCTGGCCTCACGCCACCTTCTTGAGCCGACCCTGTGGAGTCACGTGGCCCATCTTGCCCGTCCACCTTCTTCCCTTGTCCCTATCCCTTATACCTAATGGGTTGAGCCTGTCTGAGTAGAGTTGGCTCCCGACCCCTATCCCTATCCCGACCCAAATAGATCCCAGTGCCTGTGTTCCCGGAGGTGACCCCGCCCCAATCACGATCCTCCTTCGGGATCCTCATCACCCTTCCAAGTCGGGCGTTCACCTGGTTCTGGCGTGCCCTCTGTGATGGCTCCTCTTCGCCGCCATCCCGTTTGGGCACCTGTCGTCCGCCGCCAGCTCCCGGGGGCTGCCGCTGGCTCCCTTTCCCTGGCTCCCCTCGTTCCTGCTCCCTGTTTGTCCCCGGATGTTGCTGGACCCCACGCTGCTCCTCCACCGCCGACGGATTCCCCACTCTGGGGCCACCCGCCCATTCTGCTGCAGCCGCCACCATCTTTATGTTTGCCGGCCGGTGTCTGGTGCTGATGTCACCGGCCGGCCGCAGCTGTATGAAAAGCCGGCTCATGAGCCGTGCGGGTTTCCCAGGAGCATCGTCCCCTGCTGCAGGTGAGTTGCCGGCGTCACCCAGGTCTCCAGGACATAACCCCCCCTGCCAATCACCTTGTGGTGGTTCCCATAATCGCGTGTATCCATTACCTGTGCTTTCCTGCTGAGCCTGCATCCCCTGTCGTCCAGAGTCCGGGGCCTGTTTTTCATAGCATCTGGATAAGAAATCCGCAGTGATGTTAATTCTCCCTGGGTGGTATTTTCTGCTCGAATGGCATTTTTATAAACTTGTACAGCCCCAATGGGGTCCCAAAATCAGTCTTGGGGAAGTCGCAGGGTCTCAGGGGAATCTGCCAATATCCCTTGGCCAAGTCCAAGGTAGTAATATACCGAGCAGCCCCGATCCGTTCCACCAACTAAGTTACCCATGGCATGAGGAAGGCATCAAATGTTGCTACGTCATTTAATTTGCAAAAGTCTATACAGAGTTGTAGGGACCCATCCGTCTTTTGGATAGGTACTAGTGCACTCCTCCAGGGGCTTTGTGATGGTTGGATTATCCCCAGGGCCCGCATTTTCTCCACTTCTGCTTTCGCTTCCTTGTTCAAGTGATACGGCAGAGGCCGCCACCAGTCTCATATTATCACTCCAGGCGGAGTATGGATGACGTGATGCGTGCCTCTTACCTATCTGGGCTCCTCAGAGAATACAGCCTTGAATTCTTTCAGAATATTCTCCATCTCCATCAACTGTGAAGGCATCAAGTCCATATTCACTTGGATGGCTTCCGCACCCTTTCTGCCTTCGATATTCACTCTTACCCTTTTGTTTTCTATTCCCTCCTCAGCCTTTTCCCCGAAGGTCGCCCAGCCTTCCGGTTGCTGCCATTCTCTCAATAAAGTAATATGATAAATCTGTTTTGGTTTTAGATGCCCTGGGCAATAGACTTCATAGTCTACGGGCCCCACTTGCCTTACAATATCAAAAGGCCCTTGCCACTGTGTTAATAATTTACTGGTCGAGGAAGGCAACAGGACTAACACTTTCTGTCCCGGCCGAAACTGTCTCTCTTTCGCGAGAGTATCATATCGGGCCTTCTGTTGTTGTTGGGCCTGTTTCAGGTTCGCTACCATGAATTCTCATGCTGTCCGCACCTGTTGTTGGAATGCTTGCTGATACTTCGACCAGTAGGGGATGGTCTCCGGGCCCTGCTCCCATCCTTCCTTAAGGATCTGCAGGAGGCCCCAGGGTCGATGCCCCAACACCAGCTCAAACGGGGAATATCCTAATGACTCTGATGGGGCATCCCGGAGTACAAATAGAACCAGTGGCAGCAACAAATCCCAATGGTGCGGGTCCCCTTGCATACATCGCCACAGCACTCTCTTCATCGTCTCATTTAGTTGCTCGACTAACCCATTCATTTGCGGGTGGTACACCGACATCTTAAGCTGACAGATCCGCAGCGTCTGACAGACCCCTCGCAACACCCCCAACATAAAGTTCCGTCCCTGATCCGTGAGGATCTCCTGTGGGATCCCTACATGGGCTATCCACTTCACCAGTTCGTCCACAATGCGGGGTGCTGTCACTGACCTTAGGGGTATGGCATCCGGGTACCGAGTTGCATAATCTATGAAAACTAGGATGAATTGGTAGCCATTGCTGCTATGCGGTAAGGCCCCCATCACATCCATTGCTATTCGAGAGAATGGCTGATCTATAAGGGGCATGGTTTGAAGTGGGGCGTGGGGGGCCTATCCTCCTGGTTTTTTTGGCACACCGGGCACTCTGCGCAATGTCGCGCAATGTCGTCCCCCAACTTAGGCCAAAAGAACCACCAAGCGATTTTATCTATGGTCCGTTCATGACCCAGATGTCCCCCCATGGGCGTGGCGTGGGCCAGGCACCACAAAGCCTGTCTACACTCCCTCAGCACCACCAGCTGGACTCTCTGCTCCTGTCTCCCTCTACCTGGGGTTACCCGATAGAGAAGATGATGTCTCACCTCAAAGTGGCTTGCAGCACCTGTTGTCGTTGATGCTTGCTGGTCCCCATCCGCCACCCTGTTCCACAGTTCCTGAAACTCTGTATCCTCTCTCTGGGCTTCCCGGAACTGGGGTCCACTGACGCTGTCCCTCCACTCTTCCCAGAAGCTCCCTTCCTCCTTGGTCAATCCAGCCTGGCCACCCATGTCTCTGAGCCATCCTTCCTGACACTTCCACTTTCGACGTGCTACCTCTACGTCTCGCACCCTATCTAGCACTTCATACAATGGGGCCCAATATCTCCCTACCAGCATCTCACATGCGAGGCGAGGTGCTAGCCCAACCACCAACTCCCCTTGATGTTCCATTACCTTCACCCAGGTCTTAACTCGGTGCAGAATTTGGGTGTCGCCATGGAGGCAAGACACCCTTACCGAGTCCACCTGTCCAAAATGATCTCCGGACCACAGATCAGCCCAAATCACCAACTGAGCACATCCAGAGTCTAATATGGCCCACACTGGCCGGCCCTCTATCCAAGCCTGCACTACAGGGGGTTCCCACATGGGGCTCTCATTTCCTGTCCCGAAGTGACAATCCATCGGCTCCCTGACGATCCAATCCCTGGAGGATTGTTTTGTCCCCTTGGACATACTCAAAGCATTACCTTTCCCTAAGCCATGCCCCAGACACTCTCGTGCAAAGTGGCCCCCTTTCCCGCAATGGTAGCACACCATATCCCCGCTTTCGGAACGATACCCTGTCTTCCGGCGTTCGGTGTCCCTTGATACTGGCATTACTCCCGGGGTTCCTCTCCTTTCTCATGGGTAGAAGCACTCAGAGGTCGTAAAGGCCTTTGCCACCTTTAAGGCTTCTTCACATGTTACTGGGGCATGTTGCCGGACCCACTGCTGGGTTTGGTTCTCCAAATCATTGATGAACTGCTCTAGGATGATTTTGTCCACCAGAGTCACCATTGTACATGCCGATAAGTTGACCCACTTCCCAAATAGATCTCGTAGCCTTTGGAGGAGTACCCTGGGCCTCCTCTCCTCAGGCGCCTTATGGGCTCGGAAGAGCCGCCAGAAGTGTTCCGGGCTCAACTCCAGATAGTACAAAATCACTGCCTTCACCGCTCCATAATCTTGGGCCTCCTCCTGAGTCAGGGACCTATAGGCAGTCTGGGCCTTGCCTACTAGCAGCACCCCAAGCTGGCTCGCCCACAGCCTTTTATCCAAGCCCATCGCAATGGCGTGCCAATCAAACACCTCTATAAATGCCTCAGGGTCATCCGCCACCGTCATCTTCAGCATCTCCAGGGTTGCTGAGCTCTGCTGGACTAGCCACCTCTGTTACGACCCCACAATTTGGGTCAATGCCTGCAAATTCTGTGCGACCAAATCGGCAGGACCCATTTTGGGTTCCTACATCTCTGGTGCCCCGAACCGTGGTTCCCAGCCAATGCACCAGATACTGTGCCCGCCAGGCTTTGTTCACTCCAGAGGGTACAGCCTTCCTGTCGTTGTCCAGCCCCAGGACCTTTGAAGGCAATGCGGTTGTTCTTTCACCGCGTCACCGCCCCCGCTCTTGCCTGCCATATCTTGGTGTACCGTCAATGGCGGGGGTCGCCTAGCGGGTCCCTTGCTGCCCGGGTCTGAACCAGCGGATGTACACGGGGCTCCTCGTCACCCTTTCGAGCTGGGATTGCACCTGGTTCTGGCGTGCCCTCTGCGATGGCTTCTCTTTGCTGCCATCCTGTTTGGGCACCTCTCATCCACCGCCAGCTCCCGGGGGCTGCTGCTGGCTCCCTCTCTCTGGCTCCCATCATTCCTGCTCCCTGTTCGTCCCTGGATGTCACTGGGTCCCACACTCCTCCTCCGCCACTGATGGATTCCCCACTCTGGGGCCATCTGCCCCTTCCGCTGCAGCCGCCGCCGTTTTTATCTTTGCCGGCCGGCGTCTGGTGCTGATGTCACCGGCCGGCCGCAGCTGTATGAATAGCCAGCTCACGAGCTGCGCGGGTTTCCCAGGAGCATTGTCCCTTGCCGCAGGTGAGTTGCCGGGGTCACCCCGGTCTCTGGGACAGTGTGCATTGCTAGCTAAATAGAATTTGTCTATGTTGCACATTCACTAATATTTGAGAAATGAAAGCAAATGCGTTTTAGTCAACGCGCATAACAATGGGAGATTTAAAGGAGGACATCTCCAAGGGGCTGATAAAGCTGGTGATTTTTAATTTTTTTTTTTAATGAAACATTCTTTTAATGAAAAATTCCTTTTGGATTGAACTGAAAATGTCCATGGAAAAAAGTTTCAAGTTTTGGTAAGTGGAGTTATTACAAAACCATGGATTTTGGCTTTTAAAGCTAAATTGCATGGGTGTCTAGTGCCTCTTGAGTCAGTGACTGGGGGTGAGGGGTCCCCTGGTGGCCGATCCTGCTGACCGGGGGTGGGGGTGGGTGGGTCCCCCGTGGGTGATCTCACTCACCATAAAAGCAGCCACACGGCTTCTGGAACTCCCGCGGCCACTTCCAGAAGCGGCAAAGCCGCTTTTGCTGGTGGCCCTGCTCCCCAGTTGGCTCTCGTGGGGGTGCGCTGGTGGATGGTCTGGCAGGGGATGCACATGCACCCCCTATGTGTTGCCCCTGCTAAATTGCATAGCACAGAACACTTCTTTCCTTTAACATGTTTTTTAGAAATTTCTCAGCTTTCAGTTTCATTTTGAACATTTTCATGCACTTCCTTTGTTACAAGGCTGTGTGACCCAGTAGAAAGCGTGGCACCTCTCTGTGCTTGTCTCTTTTCATGCTTTGTGTGTGTCTGCTGTTTTCACAGTAAAGGACTATCTCTTTCTAAGTGCTTGCACAGAGATGGGTCATATGAGACTAAGGAACCATTGAGGGAGGCTCCAGTTCAACGGCCCCTTCCCCCCAACACATGTCCAGACAAATGCTTACCCAGCTTTTTCTTGAAAAAAACTTCCAATGAAGAAGATCCCACATCTTTCCTAGATGCATTGTTCCACTGCCTTCCTTCTTGCTGCTAGACAGGTTTTTTTTTCCTGAAATTTAATCTTATTTTGTGTTGTAGGGTCTTCGTCTTTGAAATAAATTGCAAATGATATGTTAACACTACGCAGAGTCTACTCTGTTCGGTTCAGTCCCTGGTATCATGCCTTGATCTATGTTAGGTCCTTTAAGTCACACTGTAATAGAAATGATAATTTATTGTTTTGTTTTAGAACACTGTGACATTTCTTGTGCTTTCTCCTGAAGACGAGATGAAAAGCATGGTTTTCAGCGGTTTTCTACTTCTGAGTTTTTGCATTCGTCTAAGTATCAGTCTAAGAGCAAAACACAAGAGACCTGAATTCCAAACCATAGTGATTTATACGGGACAGCTCTCACAAAACATTTTGAATCAAAACTACTCTTTGGCTAGGTACGCACACTTAAAAAAACTGAGGCGGAAGTGATCTAGGTTATGCGGTTTTCTGCAAGTGGAATAGTTTAGATCAGTAGTGAACAGGACACACATTTTGCCCTTTGCGAGGTGCGAATCTTAGATCGGGTTCAACCATTTTTAAACCAGTCGATGTGTGCCGAACTTCTGTTCTGTTATGGGTGTAGGCTGTTTTTTTGTGACGGACTTCTGTTCTATTGCAGCTATAGACTGGTTTCCGATCACTTATACTGGTAAATGTGTAATGTCTGTACCAGGCCAATGAGCGTAGCATGTGAGTACGCTTTCTGCAGCAGAGAATTTTTACATAAATGCTGCCTGGGGACACATCTGAAGTTTGCTATAGCTTATTTTTGTAAAACCAATAGTGATGTTTTTCAATTATGTAGTGAAATATTCCATGTCACTTCTGATAAATAGACTAACTATGCTGCCTGATGTTGTCTCCAATGTTATATGAGCACTTCACATAGAACATAAACTATGTACCGTATATACCTGCATGCTCATATTTGATCCGCTTGTCATATTCTGGCTGTTCCTGACTGCATGTTGTAACAAGGCAGATGGGGAAACAAATTAATGACACATACATAAAATTTGCTCAGCTACCAATAGACTTAAATAACTGTATGATACAGGAGCTCTGAGAATGCGAGGAGTATCTTTTATCTATGTTGATTTAAATGCAGGCTGTGGTAGGGCTGGTCCTAGTTAAAAGTCATCAGAGGTCTTGCTAGTTAGCTTCCCTTTCTTGTAATAGAAAAAGGGTTGAATGAGTCATGTGAAGCCAGCCATGAGATTAATATAGACAAAGATGTCATATCCTCGTGCGTGCAGCTGTGAATGGCATATCTACTTTGCCATCTGCAGATTTAATGGACATAGTGTCTCAGTAGCTGCTGCAGGGCTTGCTGTAACTCAGTTATCAGGCAGATTTCCTGTTGCCTAATACCCAAATACAATAGTTGTTTCGCATCAGACTTGGGTTTCTGGAATAGTTTCAAAACCCACCAGCCACAGTATGTAGTTTTATAACAACATCATCGTTAACTAATCACACACTCTCACAAAATTATGAAACCCGAGAGGATCATTTTAGTGCATCATGAGTATTTCTTTGTGAATTTTTCATAGGCAGTTTATATTTTAGCTTGATACTTAAAATGAGAATATTTTCCTGCAGATCTGTTTGCTTTAATTCCTTTCCTCCTGGTAATTTTGCAGTTTCTTTCCTGGCAATTATGAAAGCAACATTCTATTTAATTACAATATTTAAAGAGATGGCTCTCTTCACATGGAACGATTTATTTTGCATATGTCCGTGAGATGTCCATTAACTACTGTATTTACCGAGGGAAATCTTTAGTACAGTTTAAGCCCTGTTCATTTCATGTGCAGGCTGGACATTTTGGCCATTTTTTCATGTAAAGGCCTACTTCATAAAAACACTTAAACATATGCTTACTTTAAACCCCATGAGTAATCTCAGTCCTCCCAGATCACTTCTGTAGTTCAAGAGGTAACTGATGACCTTTGAGTAAGGTCATCCCTATTTTGTTTCCTCCTTGAATGATCATCACTCACTTGTATATTCAGTCTGTAGCACCAAAACTAAGGGGAAAGATACTGAGACTTTAGCAGTATATTCTCTTTGAGGCAGGCATGTAATTCCCATTAACTTTAATGAGTCACCCATGCCTGTGGAGATGAGGATCTTACCTCTTTCAGGTTTTAACAATTTCCATGGGACCTTGCTTCCTAGAATATTTTATTTTCTTCCTTGTTATGGTAAGAGGATTTTTCTGACATTTCACTGATCACAAAGCAGCTGGCCCCATAAAAAATGACCCCCCCCCCCACACACACGCGCGACTGAATGTCTGGGGAAAATGCTATAGTTCTGCAACTGAAGCTGCAACAGATTGCCATCATTAAAACAAAGCATCCGCAAATGCTAAAATGATGGACGTTGAAGAGCTGACTCATTTTCACAGGTTGAAAGCCAAACAGACTATATAGTCTTTTAATGAGACCAGTGGTCACTAAATGCCATTGCTCATTTGTGCTTAAAAAAACACCCCTCCCCCATTAATAGTATTAAACACCAGCGGGGGCGGGGCAGCTGTAAGAACTCCTTGGTTTGTTCACACTATTGAAATGATCATTATGCAACTAAATGTACTGTTGTTCTGCACAGGCTTGTTATGGTGAGAGTAGGATGAAATACTCCAAAATTGTTGACCCAAGTTCTCAGGTTTTCTGCTGGGGAAAGATGGTACATTTTTAAAATGCTGCAAAATGTCAGCCAGCTTTGCATATCATCTCTCCTTAGTCACTCTAATAGATTTTATACCAGAAAAGAATTACTGCCCTGTAATTCTACTTCTTTGAAATACTGCATGCTTCAGTTTCTACTCCTGGGTCTTACCTTCCACAAGACGTGCTAGCTGGAGAAATTAGTGAGCTGTCAATTTTTACCCCTTTGGGTTGAACCCCATGTTTCTCGCAGGTTTTTGGAGGCCATATTTCAGTGCCGCTTCAGTCTCTTTCCTGTTCTAGTTCCCCTGAGTGAGGAAGAAAGGTCCACAAATTTCAAAAGTACTAAATATGCCAAGAACATTTCTATGATAGGAGAAGACCATCAGGAAAAACCATCAGCTACTCAATGGCTAGCCTTGAAGTATGTGGGTGTGGGTGGGTGGGTGAGTGAGTGAGTGTGCGCACGTGCGGGGGGTAGGAATCGCTTTCTGAAATATATGCCATCCTCTGCAGTTTGGTAATATTGGATGTAATTCTATCAGTTTACTTTACAGTGTTTGATCAACAGGGGTAGATTGAAGGTGGATATGGTGGCATACCCCCTTTTGACTGCACTGCAAGTGCAGTGAGCTCTGCTTGCAAGAGCTCTGGTCCCTGTTGCTGACTTCCTCTTGTAGTCCCCTCCCTGCCCCCATGCCAGTGTGCTCTCCACCTCATCCCCGTTTTCAAAATCCTAGATTCACTTGTGTTCATCAACAATCAAAACCACATGCTGCTGCCCAAGCACTGATGACATGCTTGAATCTCTGTACAATAATACTGGAGATGTCTAGCTCCTGGGCAGGGGCTTGAATTGATTGTCTTGTTATCTCTGGGTTTCTTGTCATGTGCAATGGGTTGAAATCTGTCCATCCACGTTTTGGGAGTCTCATTTTGATGTCTAATGATAAAGGCCACTGCAGACACTTTTCCCTGCACTTTGCTTTGCATTTTGACTCAGATATAACAATCTTTGTAAAAACTGCTCTTGAATAGTGGTTTAGCTTTTCCATTTCCTACCCTGGCTGGCACGATTCTGTTTGTTGCATCAGGAGCGCTGAATGTGTGTTTTGATCTTTGGATCATTCGACACTAGTTCAGGGCCATATCCTCATTGTCGGTCAGAAATGTGGGTGCATAGGATGCATTTCTGTATCTAGTGAAGAATCATTTATGGCAAGATGTGCGATTGAACACGGTCCTCGGAACCAGACTGGGAAGACTATCAGAACCATTCTCGGCACTGATAGGTTTTAACATTTTCTGTCAAGACTGGGTCTACCTTTAAAAAATCATTTAAAACTAACGCAGTGGCCACAGTTATGGAACAGCTGAACAAAGCCATTGTATTGTTTTGCCAGATGGTGGGTTCACCTCAAATATGCTTTGAGGTTGTGCTTTGATTTTATTTTACAAGGCACACCACATGCAAGGCCTTAGCTGCTCTAAGCACGTTGCAGTTCACTGATTCTTGTTCTTAAGGTTCTCCTCCAAGGGTATGGCTCTTGAGAAGAAAGAGGCCTTCAGGCAACAGGTGGAGGAACGTGTGGGCACTATCAGGGATGCAAGGAACTGTCATCCTTACTGACATTGAAGCCTGTGTGACTAGGGTATGATAAAGGCTCTCCCTAACATTTCAGTGCAGCCAGTGGCAGTAGTGGACATATGTCTTTCTGGGGAGGGTGAATGGGGATGGTCATCTTTTGACAAAAACCCAAGATTAGTTAGATAGGCATGTATTCATGTTTCACTATAACTAAGACTGTTCTGTCTCTGACTAGGAGAGCAATCAGCAAATAAAATTATTTAAATAATAATTAAAATTTAAATATGGATATTTAAATATTGATTTAAATATATCTCCCCACTGAGCATGGAGACTTTTCATGAATGAAGATCTACAATTGGCGGAGGGTTGTAGAATTGCAGTATCCGTTTCCTTCGAAAAGTTTCAGGGAGGACACCAAACCTCAGCTGTCTTCAAAACGTGGCCTTGCATGAATGAATATTGAAATTTAATTTTTGAAGACAGACCTGAAAGTGCACGTAACAAGACACAGCACCGTGAAAGTCTCCAGCAGCTATGGGGTCTTTTACTTCAGCCAGATAAACATGCTCTTTGTGGTCAGCTGCATTAGCCTCCATTCTCTGATAACTCATCTTGAATGAATTCACAGATACAAGTTTTGGTTTGAGTTCAGTTGACAAAACAAACATGAACACCAGAGGTTTCATAGGAACGAGCTTCCCTGGGTTTATAGACCTCGTGCTGTTTTCACAGGATGTTTTGCGGCCTCTGGGCGCTTGTGCACGTGATGGGGGTTTAGTCCTTAGGGTTACGTTCTATGCCCCCTAAATTCAAACCCACCATTTGAATTTAGGGGTTTCTATCACTCTTAGTGAGGGGCCTGATCCTTTTTCATTTTTTGGTGGAGCCTGTCCTCAGCCAGGGGGTGAGCTGCTGGTGGGCTGAGGAGGCCCTGAGCAGTGGGGGCCCCCAGTCCTTCCCTCCTTGGTGGTGGTGCCCCCTGAGGCCACCTGGGTGGGCTGCTAGTGGGTTGGCTGCTGCCCCAGCTTGGAGGCAGCACCCATCCCAATCCAGTTCTTCCCAAACCTTGAGCTGGGACAGCACGCAGCCCACTAGCAACCCCTCTGGGCAGCCCTAGAAGGAAGGACCGGGCCCCTCTGCAGCTCAAAGGCCACTCAGCCCCTGGCTGCAGGAGAGGTGGACAGGCTCTAACTGGGGGGAGGGGATCAGGCCCCTCGCTGCTTCTGCTTTCAGCAGGCGCCTGCTAAAGGCAGAAGCGGTGAGGGGCCCAATCCTTTTTTCTGTGGAGTCTGTCTGCCTCTCCTGTGGCTCCGGGGGGTGAGCTGACTAATAGTTGTAATGTGCCATTGCAAACTAAACCACATCAGGATGTAGTGATGCAAACTCATTTAACCCCCGCCCCAAACTCCTGAACGTGTACAATGTGACGCTATTAAGCCACACCAAGTTACATTTTTGTCATGTGTACTTGGTAATGATATCACATGTACAAGCGCCCGGTGCTCAAAGGGGTTGAAGTGGATCATCTTATAGACTCTTTGGACAAATAGTTTCCTGCAAACATGGAGGATTAGATCTGGCAAACATTTCCAAATCTTGTGTTCAATTTGGATTCATTTCAGTTTCTTGAACAATATAGCAGCTGCCAGATGCTCTTGCGTTCTGTAACCTCTGGCTTTTGCCACTGTCTGTATACTAAGTGTAGCAATTTCTGTGCCACACAACTGATACTGTCATCCTGAATGGACTTGATTCTGTAAATGTCCTCTTTGGATCTGACATCTAACCATTTCTTTCTTGGGGCTATTGTCTCCTTTTACATAGAATCCTTGTTTACCTCCTTCACATGCATCTTTTTTACTTAATTCTTGGTCATAATGCAGAAACTATAGGAAATGAGCATGGATCTCATAAGACTTGCTTTTGATTCGGTAGTTCATCTACTAGTGTAGCCAACCTGAGTGTCATAAATCACCGCTTCAGCGAACAGTCGTTGCTCTACTGGTTAAAAATAATAAAACCATCACTTCTGTGTTAATTCTTATCTAATTAGGAAGCAGACAGTGATTTAAAACAAATACAAAGCATGGAAGAACGTGAAAATGGTTTCATACATTACAGAAAAAAATAATTTCTGTGCTATGGTTAACCTTTCTAATTCTACAACATATGAATGACTAAATGCTCTAAAAAGTTCAACATAAGGGTGGAATGGGTTATAAAAACAGGGTGAGTGTATGTTCATTTCTGTTCTGAATAGACTAAAAAGGAATTAGGCCACAAAGTTATATTTAGGTGACAAGTTCATATACTTACTTGTGTATCAAATACTTCTGGTGAATTTGGGGGCAGATGGAGGGTCTAAATGACAAAATCCAGCTTGGTAATAACCAGTTTAAAACAGCAAGTTCAAATGATGTTAGAAAAGCTGTTACAGGCCTTCAACAAAAAAAGTTTCCAGATCCCTTATTGACGTTTGAGGCTAAGATTTTCATCTACTGTACCCAGGTTTTCCAAGTTTTGTTTTTTTCCGCAAAACCATTTACACAGAGGTCTGCCATATACCGTGAAAAAGGCTTGGCTTCGCTTTCTTTTTTCTTTTCAACTGAGAGGTGTAACAAAGCAGCTGGACTCCCAGGACAGCAGGACACACAGAGGGACCAGCAACTTCTGGCTGCTGTCATGCTACCAGTGTGATCGTGTAGCTGTGATGGGAGCTGGTATTTTTCCTCCCCCTTCCAAGTTGGCACCTCAGGTGGCTGCCCCGGTTTCCACCCTCTAGTTGCACTACTATTTTTACCCATTTTTCATTTTTGCTTGTGCATTTTTGTTTGTCCGTCTTCTGTTCTCCCTATCACTGGAAGAAAAGAAATGAAAAGTGTTTATGCATTGGATAAAATATTTAGACATTTAATACCAATAGCTCACAAAATACATAAACCACAATTTATTGCTGTTTATGCCATTTTTGCTGGAAGTATCCACCTAATCTACCTAATATATGTAAGAAAATGCAGGCATACCCGGTTTTTTTTTTTTATTATGACTATAAATCTTGACTACAACATTATGAGGCATCAAGGAATGGGCTTTCGTGGGATCTAAATACCCTATTTATTAATTTTGGTGCCTCATTTTATCTGTCAGAGCCCTATACTCAGCACTGGGCCATCTTTTGGAGAAACTCGAGTGCCTGACACAACTCTGTTGCAGGTTCTGGAGCATTATTGCTCACCTCTTCAAATTTGCTTTGGAGCTCTTCACGTTTCCTTGGGTGTGTTTCTTTTTATTCCTTAACTTTGTGTAGAAATTAAACACACCCAAATAAAAACACACAAAATGTGAACCCTTGTTATAGATTTCAAGTTTCTCAACCCAGTTTGATTCTCCAGAAATAAAGAAAACAACTGCTGTCTTTTCAGAAGAGGTGAATGGAAAGGGACTAGGAATACTTGTTTAGTGGGGGACCTCCTTTGCTTATGTTCGCTAGCACTGTTATATTTAGCTGACACGTTTAGGATATTGTTTTGTCTTATATATAATGCAATGTGGGAGGCAGGCTATTACTTGGCAATCCAGTTTCTGGAGGCTGTATCCACTAGGATAATGTAGCTTACAGCTCCTAGAAGACCTAGGAAGAATGCATACTTTTTTAGAGTATCACATGGTTTGTGAATACTAGCCATAACCGGGACCTTATTTGCCACCAATCCAGGTCCAATTTTTTTTGTCTAGGATAAAAATGCTATGGCTTTGTCTCCTATCATGCTTTAATGTGATATGGATTTTGTGGTCACCAACAAGGAGTAGCCTTTCTGCCTCTCTGTGTGTAGATATAGCTCATATGCAGGGCAGAATTTGAAAAAAAAAAAAATAGTATTGGCCTACTTCTTCCATTACCTTCAGTGAGATCAAGGTTAAGTTAATGTTGAAAATCCTTCATGACCAGGACCCAAGATCATTGTGTATGCAATGGCCAGGCACAACTGTATATTTTTACCATTATTTATTATTGTCACTAATAGCAATGTCATCCTGTTTGAGACGAAGGAAAGCCATCAAAAGCTAATCTAAATGATCTCTGGATGTTTGGGACTGCATGTTTTAAATGCATATGAAAAGCATGTTAAGTAATACCTTCTCCTGAGCTAACTTTGTACTTGGAGAGACAAGCTGTCAGGCAAAAAATACCCTTCCTCACAGTGGTGATGCATAGCACCCCCGTGCACTCCCTGAGAGCGCTGGTGCACCCCCTGACAGGCTGGGCTCCCCCTTAGGCAATGGGCGGGGGGGGGGGGAACAGGCAGGAGCACCGGTGCCTCCCCTGCAAGCACCGGCCAGGGAGTGGGAGCACTGGATGAAGCGCCGTGGCCACTTCTGGGAGCGCCATGGCCGCTTCCCAGTCAGCAAGATTGGCCGCAGGGCTGCTTGGTCACTTGAGTGGTTGCTGGCGGGGGACGTCTCCCACTACCCCTGCCTCCCGACTGAGGTGGCACCAGTCGCCCATGCTTCCTCAGGTCATGTTCATAGGTTTCATATGCTGTCATACAAATACAGTGGAGGTCAGAAATGTGTGCACTAGGGACAGTATGGCTCAAGTCATTTGTCATGGACTATGGAACGATTCGCCTGTAGTCTGCTGGTTTTATTCCTGCCCAGACCAAAAGAGACAAAATCATTATTGTCTGAAGGGGGTGGCCTTTATGAAATGGAGTATTGGCCTTGCATTAATTCCTGTTGGATGGATCAGCAACGTCCATAGAGAAGCCAAGTATCTGAACGGGCCTGGGGGCTGAATTACTCATTCTCTTGGGAGTGATATTACTACATGTATTTCTTTTCATTCCATAATTTTGCACAGAAGTGGAGAAGTGCCATGGCTCTGTCTTCTATCATGCTTTAATACAATGTGATCCTGAAAGTGCTGTTAAGGCTGAAACATGTGTAGAAGCTTGCATTAATACCACATGCTGTTCTTGTCCTGATACTGGCTCCACTGCTGTCAATATGGTACCATTTGGGAAAACTAAATCCACTTTGCATTTATAAATTGTGTTTTTTCTCATTTGGTGCAGAACACTGTCTGGCTTGATGGGGAAAGCTGTCTTCACATTATCATTACATATAGCCAGGAAATTATCACATTGCTCTAGAGACATGACTTACAAGTAGTTTACTGATCCCGGGATGGCTGACAACCGAGAACTCCCCATGAAACCAAAATGAGTTGTCGGAACTGCACCATAGAAGCTCACAGACAGGATAAGACTAGGGAACTGGACCCTGAACTTTTGAGTAAAGGTCTATTGTGCTAACCCCTAGGCTACATGGAATAAACCTGAAGCGCAGCTAGGAATGGAAATTTGAGTAGGCTCCAACGTCTGGAAAGTGGACGATAAAATCATTTTGTTTTTGACTGAGTCTGCTTCAGACTTTAAATAATAGCTTATTTATCAGATAGCTGAATCTTCACCATCAGGGTGCATAATTTAAATAGTTTGTTAATAAATGTAATTTAACTTGGTGCTCAGTGCTCTAGGCCAGACTCACTCACAGCTATGCACCTAGCATAAATTGTAATATTTATATATGTGTAGTAGCCACAAGACTGTCCACTCCATTCATTTTAAATTAATGTAATACAATGAATGAAGAAATAATTCATGATTGACAGGGTTTGATTTACACTAGCTTAACCCCAGTGTCTTCAAGGGATTTATTTGCTGCCTTGCAACAGTGGGCACAGACAGAAGTGCAGTTCCCCACTGTAACTGAGAATGCTTCCTGACATGTTCTAAGCCATGATGATCCCCCGGACCAAACAGAAGTTCGCTATTAGTTTTGGGGGCAGGGGGTGGAATCTAGCTGCTGGCTGCCAGCTTGCACTGGTTTCCCTTAGCAACAGCTCTCTCCCATCCTGCCCCTATTTCATAATGGGAGGGGGACAAGGCAGGAGAGGGAGCTCATTCTATGGGTTTCACAGCTGGTGTTGGAGTGTGGGGTGGCTGAATTGGAGTCCCCTTCCCCCCTGCCACGGGGGCCACCCCACCCTCTATCAGGGGCTGAAAAAGCCCCCAGACCAAATTCCCTCCAATCCATTTCCCCCCTCCCATTCTGGCAATAGCAACAGACTGGGAGGGCAGTGCAGACACAAGTTACAGAAGATGTTCTGTTTTAAAATATCTTCATCTGACCCCTCCTGCAATGAGGGTTCAAATTTTCACCAGATTGGCCTTTTTTTTTTTTTTAAAGCAGTCTGCAGCTGTGTACTTGCATTTGGTCACACACAACAGTCATAGACCACTTTCTGTGGCCAGGTTGGGTGAAAATTATCACTTTTATCCATGCCCAGTGTTAGTTGGAGGAAAATCAAGTCAAGGAAGTGTGAATACCAAGAGCAAGTGAAACTTCTACTATTCCTTGGCAAATTACATATGATGTTTACATTAGTGGTAAACGTGCTCCCTGTGACTTACTCACCTGAAATGCATGCAGTGCCTAAGAACAGCAGAAGCAATGATCATTGTGATATGCAGCTTTAATAACAAATGATGTGCTAATGTGAACATAAATATAGACCAAATATTGAAGTCATATTTATGGTGTTTTAAAGCAAACCTTGGGCATTGAAACTAATTTCAACCCTCCTGACACTGAGGTATTTGGAGGCAGAGAACACAAGAGCAAAGGATAGGTTGTGTAACTTGCTGGAGTCATTTTTTCCCTTCTAAAATGCCTCCCTATTGCAGTGAAAAATTAATGGACTTATTTTTTTTTTACTTTTTTGATGAGAAGGAAGTACTTCCATTAACAACGCTAAGAATAGGATTTACTGTAACTTGGCCTCAGATGGTATTTGTGGTTCCCACACATCCTGTAACAATATGCTTTCTAAACTTGAACGGATATTGCCACATTGACTGTTATAGAAAAGCAGAAGGAAGATGATGAAGTGGCTCCGGTAAGCTAATGTTTTTTTCTCCGAGGCAAATTTATTGGCCTCATGTTCAACAGCTTAAAAAAAAACATGGCCCAAGTAAGGCATATTTTGAATATATATGTTACCAGTGTACCTGCACAGAGGTTGTTTGTGGGGATTAATTATTAAGCCAAAAGGCATAGAAAAAGCAGTTTTTTGTGACCGGCTTTTCATTCTGGCATGAAACTTTATGAAGTGGGTACAAAGACTCCATCTAGGTCTCTATTCTCTCCCCAACCCATCTAATCTATCATGTATAGGCTGCCCAACAGTTTATTAAGTGGGTATATAGGTGCTTATTTTGGACAAACACCATGCTAATCAATGTCTGTCTTGGATAGCTGACTTGCCCGGCAGCCACCTCTGATTCTTGACCCCTCTGCTGAAATTACTAAAAAAGACCTGACAGTCATGACAATGCTTTTGTGGTAACATCAACCAACATCTCCCCCTGCACAAGTCAGCACCTGGGTCACTTACCCTTATTGCCCCTCCTCCTCCTTAGGTCATTGACATTCATTCATTTAGGCAACCAAGGAACTGGTTTTGTGTCCTTTTTTGTACCTTGCCACCTGGAATGACACTTCAACCTGTGTTCTAGAAACTAAGATGCAGTTATCCAGTTCTAACCCTTTGAGTAAGCCAATTAATTCCACATAATGCAGACAAACACCAGTCATTCATCATCCCCATATGGCTAGGACTGTAACTTCATGAGCTGTGTGTGGGAGGGAACTGTGAGATGCTGCTGCATCAGTGCGTGGGCTGCAAAAGAGACAAAGAGGTGATTTCAAATTTATACTGGAAATAGAAGAGAGTGTGAGTAATGATGTTTCCACCACGGAACTTTCTGTAGAAGAGATGTGCAAAGAAGGAGCTAAATATCAGATGTAAGCACATAGCAAAAACGAAGCCGGAAAGCAGAGGTGTGAGCGTGCATGCATATGTGATAGGGCAGAGGACATTTGCACAGAAGAGTGAAATAGAAGAGTATGTGTGGAGACCAGAAGGAGCCTTGCATAACCAATCAGGAAATAGAAAGCTTTTGTGCACCTCCTGATGTTTTCTAATTTTTTTCATTCTGTGGCACTTTAATGGAACAAGGAGAGAGAACTAGATGGAAAGACTGGTCCAAGGTGCCTTCAAAATTGGGTGAAATTCAGGAGCTAACCTATATTCTATAGTTTGGACTATACCTAGGATAAATGCAGTCCAGCACATCGTAACCTCAAAGCAAGTAGGGAACTGATTTGTGGTTGGACTATATGGGGTTGTTTACACATGCAGGCACGTGCACCTGCAGCAGCTCAAAAAGGAGCGGCATAAATTTGAGCCGGGGATTTTTGCCTCAGCATGTGTCCCTGGACACTTTGGTGTGGGGCAACTTGTGCCACTTAGGGCAAAATAACCCCGTCTAGCTCCCCCTCTGCAGCCAGGGGGAGCTAGAGCCTTGGGCCAAGAGCTGTGCTGGCCCCAGCAGTATAAAAACCTGCCCTGGTGAGCAGCTCAGGCCTACTTACTCTCAGGAGCTTCTGAGGCCTGGCCCATAGTATCTGGGGACACTACCCCTTGTTCCAGCTGGACTGCTGAAGCAGACCTAACTTGGAGTGGCCCCTACACCCTCTACCCACTGCAGCAGTCTGGCAGTGAGGGCTGCTGCCACCTGTGACAGCATCCATCCCCTTGGACCTGCAGCCCCAAGGCTGCAGCCCTGCCAGACCCATATGGTGTGCCCCCCACTCTGCCATTTGGGTAGTTATTGCCCAAAAGATTGCTTCTTGCAGTGGCTCACTTTGAAATGTAAAAGCATGTCCTGTTGGCCCCAAATGGCCAAGAGGTCAGCCACCTCATCTGCCTTCCAGCTGGGTCCCCAGTGCTGGCCTGGACAAGATCCTCTGCAGTGGTCTCACCACTTGTCTCACCAGCAGAGATCCTGGCACACCCTGTTTATAAACTGCAATTTCTCTGATAAGAAACCCAAATTCTCTCATTAAAATACCCAAAATAGCATTCTTCTGCTATTAAAATGAAACACCGCTATATATAGAGGACAGTACTTTATTGATATCTTTACAAGTGTAAAGCAATTTGGAGGTGGGGTTGGGGGAGTTTGTGGGTGGGTGTAGGATTTATGGTGGTGAGGTTTGGAGGGGTAGGGGGCTTTTGTGGGGGTTTGGGGTTTGTGGGTGAGGGATTTGTGGGGGTGGCTTAGGGATGTGAGGGGACTATAGGTGTAGGGGGGCTGTGTGGGGGCAGCTTAGGAGAGATTGGTCATTTCCCCCCCACAGGATGCAGCCCCACCATACAACACATGGACTGCCCCCCTTGCAGGGCCCACAACTC
>NW_017728910.1:18596379-18605380 GCF_001723895.1 Crocodylus porosus | reverse complement strand
GTGGGGGTTTGGGGTTTGTGGCTGGGTATATGGGTGAGGGGTTTGTGGAGGTGGCTAGGGGATGTGGGGGGACTGTGGGTGTGGAGGGGGTCTCCTGCCCCCCCCACAGGGTGCAGTCCCCCTACACAGCACATTGCCCCCCTGTATGGCACTCATATGCTCCCAGCAGGGCCCACAACTCACCCCCACAGCAGCAGTGGCTGTGGGGTGCTAAGGACTCACTGTGGCCAGAGCCCCCAGAGCTGCAGTGCAGCCCCAATCACTTCAGAGCCAGTGCCACTTGTGCTGCCTGTTGCAGGACCAGCTCAGTTTGATGCAGTGCCATGCGGCTTCAGGCAGCACTTGGGCTGTCGCCCGGGGGCTGGTGCCACTCATGGGGACCTATGTGTCATGCCAGGCCAGGTCCTGCTTCCACAGGCCCTGTGTGCCATCGGGGTGGGCTTGTTCCATGGAGGCAGGACCCAACACAACACACAGTCCCTGTGAGTGGTGCCAACCCCCAGATGACAGCCCAAGCAGCTCCAGTACTGCCTGAAGTCACATGAGCCCATGTGGCACCAGGCCAATCCCATGACAGGTGGCACAAATGGCGCCAGCTCTGAGGCAGTTGGGGCCGTGCTGTGCCACTGGGGGCTCTGGTCGCAGCAGGTCGTGAGCGCCCCATAGCTGCTGCTGCTATGTGGGTATGCTATGGGCCATGCAGGAAGAGCTGTGGACCCTGCAGGGAACTCACGGTCCCTGACCAGCCCTCCCACACCCACACAACCCCCACACATGCACAGCTCTCCCCACCCTGCAATCCTTCCACCCCCCAGTCTCTACTTACCAGGGACAGCGCCCGGGTGACAGCCTTGCACCATTTCTGCTGGCCCTGGCGTGTGAATGTAGAGTGTTAGGGCAGCAGGGGCACCATAGAGACATTCTGGCTGGTTTCCAGAGCTTCCCTGGACATCTGAGCCCTGGCTTGCCTGCACCACTTTTTTCTCCGTGATGTTTTTATTTGATACCTGGAAATCCAGGTATCAGGTTTTGACCCTGCACTGCATAACATTTTTTTTTTTTGTTCTCAATATGCCACTTGTGGCATCTCAAACTAGTTTGAGATGCCACAAGAGGCATATGCGCTCGTGTCTGGATGCGCCCTGTGAGGCAACCGAACATGAAGCAGGATACCACATCAGACCCTTGCCAAGGGTCTCCTATCCCCATGTTTCCAGATTCCTTTTCATGAGTTGGTAAAGCCCATAGTTGTTGTTGTCTTTCTAATATTATGTCCTGTGGGGCTGATGAGTGTCTATGGTTCTCTGCCCTGTCTAGTTCATTTCATCTATTTGCCAGTACCATTTTGGAAGGTCTGGCATGATTATGAACCTGGCCTATCCCAGTCATTCACTTTTCTGAAATCTTACTGCAAGTCTGCAGAATCTTACTGAGCTACGTCTGACTTAGGTGGAACTACCAGTTAGATCACTCACTCCCTGACTCCATAATGACACCCAGCTTCTTCATTCTGTCTAGCTCCGCCCACATAGGGGCTTGCAACTTCTTGGGGATAGGCTGTGCGGTTTCTCTACTGACCTGGCTAGAGGTTATCTGTAAGTGATGGAATGTGAAGATT
Source organism: Crocodylus porosus (assembly GCF_001723895.1). Lineage (NCBI taxonomy): Eukaryota > Metazoa > Chordata > Crocodylia > Crocodylidae > Crocodylus > Crocodylus porosus. The sequence goes on along the minus strand of NW_017728910.1, from coordinate 18,603,762 downwards.
GCTCGCCTCCATTATTTGGAGAACGTATCACAGAAATGGGCTACCATCTGGCAAACCTGGGCCTGCTGTTCCCCTTATTGTCCTGTCAATAGCACTGTGTGTTGGATATGTATGTAGGTTTGTGGATCTCAAATTTAGGCCTGTATGGGCATAGGGCTATAAGTAAAGCATCACAAGCTTTCCATTACGTTGGCAAATTGACGGAGTAAATCTGCTTTTCTTGTTTTCTTCAGGGCAAGCAAACCTGGCCCTGTCTTGTGCCTTATTTTGTGCGGGCCTTTCCAGTGAGCCAGCAATGTGTTGTCTGAATTGGGCAATACCATCTGTACCTGTTTACAAAATGGAGAACTCCATACCTGAGCAACCTTTTTGTCTGAATGCTCCTGCAAAGTTTGAGTGGTGTAGAGATTGTAGAAGGAAGTCTTGGGCCATCCTACATTCATTCCCCCAAGCTGCAGCATTGCAGCATATGCTGTGGGATGCTAGTCATCCAGTTACCTGAGTCTTCTAATCCTTTCCTCAGAAGGCCAAGCACTCTCCAAAGCTTGCTGCCTGTATGGGACCCCAAAACATAAGACTATAATTGATGCCTAGGGAGTCTCCCTCACCACAAATAAAAATGGAGGAAAAAGTTTATTCCAATGACTGATGCTCTTTGTTCTAAAACTTCTTATATCTTTGGTCTGTTGAAAAAACATAAGCTTTTGTCCAACGGCAGCCCTTTCAAAAGTGTTTCTACCATAGGATTGGATCTGAGATACTGATGTCCCTAACTGACACTCTGGGCAGGACTCCTGTCTGTCTAGATGCACTGTAAAAGAAACCGGGTAGCAACCTTTGTCTGATGGTCCTGGTGCAGGAGTATCTCAGTTAGTTTTAGGAGTTTTCCCCAAGAGGACTTTGGGATCACCATTTGGGTTAACAATCCCCGTCAGTGCTCACCACGGAGTAGTTGTTCTCCCAAGAAAGAAGACCTCAGTAGTCACTCTAGCTTTGCTGAAGAAAGGGCAGGGTGGTACCTTAGCAACTAACTCGTGTTGCTGCTTTTGAATATCCAGTGGAGTGAGCTCCACCTTATTAGAACAGATGATCCTCTCAAAATCTGCAGGGCCCTTTGGCGCTCAGAGGATCTTCCCCTAGGTTCATGGCCAGGTCCTTTTCTGTATTGCTCTGTGTCATCTTTGAAGAACCGTTTCCTTAGTAGACCCTTTACCACAATGCCACATTGTCATCAGCCTTACTTCTCTGCCAGCTATTGTTCTTATCCTGCCTTTCAGACCTCTACTTTGGCTGAAAACTGGCCCTTGATCTCGAAGGGGAAGAGGGTTTGTGCCATCTCTTCTTGCTGTGCTCCAACAGGCTCTGTATCCTGAAAATCCATTCCAATTGCTTCTAGGGCTGGGAAAAGCAACCTGTTAGGCTTGCCCTCATTCTGAAAGTCTTCTAAAAGCCAGGAAATACACTAGTGCACATGGGTATCCAGTATGCTTCCATACAGATAGGCAAGCAACTCTAGATGCAGCTCTGGCCTGAGAAGGTTCCTATGATTTATGTAAGTCTCGGCACAGACAAATCTACCAAGGCCCGCTCTTACTTCATTCAGGCATACTGTGATGATTAGTCATGCTTAAGTCAAGTGTGTCTTGGACCTGTAGTCTCACTCCATGTGGGTACGGTCTCTGAATACGTGTCACTCTTCCGTGTTTGAAACCAATCCGCCTCTTCACTCCAGGTGTGGGTGAGGGGAGCATGCTACTTCTTGTCCAAGTCTCAGTTAGCTCCTGAAGTGCCTCTGGAGGGGATTTGGAGAAACGTCTCTCTTTCCTTGAGGACAGGGCTTGTCTTTGATCAACCTTCTGTTGTTTCCACGTAGGGATCTGTGTAATTCCTGCGGTGTCCCAGTTTTGCTGGTGCTCCAGTTAAAACCAAAGCCTTGCCCTGTGGGGCTTATAGATTCTGTCACAAGTTCCTCAAACGCAGTGGTAATTTTAAAACAGGATCCATATCCCAACATGACAGCATGGGCTTTAGTAGAGGGATTTAACATATTCATGGGAGATACATTCACAAAACTTAAAAGAAACCACAAAAATGTAGAGCACTGTACTTCAGTATACAAAACTATCCACTGTTCAGTGTGAATTCCTGGATTCACCCACACGGCATTGCTTTATTGTCAGCCATTCGTCACTCAGACTGTAGCAGGCTTTTTTAGTACTAAGGAATTTCCCAATAAAATCCTTTGTGTATGCAGATAATCTGGAGGGAACTCTTTTTTTTTTGACAATGACAGTTTGCGGTGGGTGGGAATATAATCCTGCTTCTTTCATCATTTTCCATCCCTTCTTTTTTTTGCTTCAGATCCTCACAGCTACCAAGTCAGCTTGGTGAAGAAATGTCTTTTCCCCCTCCTTCCCTTTAGTTTCCTAAGCAAGTATCTCTTTTGAAAGGCACAGAGCAGAATGCTGAGAGCCGTCTTGCAACGAATATCTAAAATTCCTAAGGGACAATGCATTGTTTCAAAACAGCCATTTCAGGCACTTCTATCCTTGTGTATACAAAGCCATTCATCTGAGAGTCTTTTTTTCCCAGCACAAATATTCTTGTTCTGGAGTTTTTATCTTTTTTTTAAAAAAAAGAGAGAGAGAAAGGCAAAGAAAAGTGTTTGGGAAGATCAGTTTCACATTGTTACAGTTTAAAACAAAACAAATAAATACAGCTTCTGGAAAAGTTCAAACCAGCTGATTTAGTTAGATGGCTGTTTCTCGTCAAAACCTACATAATCCCCCAGAACGCTGTTTATGCGCCTGTTAAATATTAAAAAAACTCTGACGAGCCCATGAGGCTTCTGTGGTTTAGGCGTGCCCACTTCTGTAGCTAGCTGCTCAGAGACAGTGGGTGCATCTACATGTAAATGAATGTGATGCAGTAAACTCCAGGGGAGTTTGAGCTGGAGTCAACTGCTACCGGGCATAACCTCGACATGTGTGCTCAGGACAGCAGGACTTTGAGCCAGGGTGGAGCATCTCCAAGCTTGGGGAGTCGGTCCTGAGCTCCAGATGGTGGCAGGGGGTGGCAGAGGGGCTGCCTGGGGCATGAGAGTGCTCAAATGCAGAGCCGTGCAGCAGGGAGCCCCCCACACTTTAGCACCCTTGTGCCCCAGCCAGCCCCTGTCACCACCTACAAGTCTTTCATCGCACTTAATTACTCTGCCATAAGACAGTACAGTCAGCAACCCTGCTGCCTTACAGCAAGGTTAATTTACAGTGCCCTAATACTAATACATGTGTAGACCAGTGACGCTTTACTGCAGAGCTAATTGGTCAACTCCACAGTAATGCACACGTGCAGGTGCACCCAGCATGTGGCTAGTATCATGCCCAGCCAAAATGACAAAGTACGTTAGGTTTACTGTGGACAGCCTTTGGCAAGACCCCCGCCCCCCCCCCCAGAGCTCGTGCTTCTTGATAGTGACATGTCTTAACTCGAGGAGAAATATTGGACTTTGTTTTATTCCCTTTCAATTCTAATACAGAGCTTAAACCATAGGAATAGGTCCTAGGTGCTGAATGTTCTCAACAATCACTGGTTTTAGTGTATCTATAGACCTTGGGTTTGTCCCTACTAGAGGGGAATGGTGGAAAAGCTATTCACAGTATGTCATTATTCTTAATATTCATGTAGCCAGAAACTCATCTGGTCTAAATAAGAGTATCATCACAGGACCCAGCAGAATTGTGCCTATTACACCAACTGAGGAAGATTTTACCCCAGCTGTAATTCTGGTTTATAGATTTATTTATTTTTCAGAAGCTTCAATTCACAAAATTTAGATAGTTTAATCTGGATGTTATGAACTGTAGAGACGTTCAAGCATTTTTCAGATGAAATATTATCTGGGATGTGGATAGGTTTTGGCCAAGTGGGGAGCTTTACTTGCTAAGTTTTATGCTCTTTCCACACGCATGAAAGCATTGCAGTCTTGTCAGGGGAAAAGGTTGTTAACACTGCTGCAATAAAAGAGAATTAGCTTGAAAGTTTAGATGGAGCAATGATTATAGTCTAATCTTCTTAAGTTACTTTCCCAAAAAACATAGCCTCAGACTATTAGCAACACCTCTGTGCTTGGTATCAACCCTGCTGTTCTTAGTGAAATTAGAGATAAAACGCTATTTCATTAGCCATTGCATTTTGAGTGCATTCCAAGACATTGTTTTTATTATTGTGATGGGTGATAGCTTTTAGCCATGCCAGTGCAGCAGGCAACACCACTGCTCTCAAACATGATGCATGTTGTTCAGGCAGTAGACTTTTAGATGTCCCATGGGTAAAAGACATTTTAAAAAGTCCTTTTTCATTAAATATGGATGGAACGGAGGGGCAAATTGTGTATCTTAGCAGCACTTCAGAATGAACTGACTTGCAATGTCACCAGAAATATAGCATACGATGTTTGCATGTGGTGCAAAGCCGTCTTTTTGATGAGTATCATTAAACAAAATCAAGAAAAGAGAGAACAGTTGCCATTGTACGAGGCTTTCACTTCGCAATACTGCTGTTTGAAAGCCATTAGTTGGTGCAATTAAAATATGGCAGAGGTTTTGTTCTGTCAAAGAAGATAAAAGTTTTTACGTTGACAGTAAAACAATAATTTTTTCCACTTTGCTGAGGTTTTGTAATGGCGCACTGTATCTGGTGGAGTTATGGAATGCTAATGACAGATTAACAGCTGCAGGAAAGCAGATCTTTTTGAAAACTGTTCTTGAATGCCTGAAGCTGGAGGCCCATGAGAAGGAGATGGACTGAAAACAAAGTGTGCAGAGAATACATGCAGGGCTTCACATTAGTAACATGGCAAACATATTCAGCAGGGCGTATTTGGACCTGGGAAAAAAAATAGGCAATATGGAACAATGCAAAATCCTAGGCTTGGAAGCGCTTGCAAACTCAGATGTAGTCTTTTGGAAGGAATGAATAAAAATTAGACCAAGGATAATTCTATGGGATTAAATACGAGTTTAATGGTCAAGAATGGGGCACAGCCTTACCTCATTTGACAACAGGTTAAGATATGAATTATTTTTCTGGCAGATGGAGTGAATTTGGTTCTCTCTCTCTCTCTCTCATTTTTAAAGAAGTAGGGAAATCTACAGGGTTCAGCTGTAGCCACTAGTCATAGTTCTGTGATCAGAGTTTGTCGAAGTGAAGCTCCATAGAGGTGCCCGCTGGCACATACCTTGCTAAGTGCTGTATGCTTTCCTCGCACATTCAGCCTGCTCCACTAGATACCGCAGAGAAGACAGGTTGGGCTCTATTACCTCTCTACGTCCTTAAAGCCATCTTCACCCCAGAAGAAAGGAGATTTCCATTAGAACGGCTGATTTTTCCACCAGAAGCATGGACCTGTCATCCACTCAGAGAGGTGATTGCAGAAGGCAGTGGCTTTAAATTGAGTCCTTTGGATGCAGAACCAAGCCTTGGGGGTTAATGCTTGACTGGAGGCAGACAAAATACACGGGTAGGTGCCTGATCACTCCCCTCATCTTCTTCAGTGTGTGATGACTGGACTCTGATTCCTTGGTGACTCTCACTTAGAGGGAAAGGTTATGCACTTAAAGGGAAAGGTTATGTCTGCACTGCTGCACTGGTGGTTACAGGCCCTATTGAACCCTCCCACGGATGGGATGGACTTAATTGTCTTGGAATGGGCTCAGAATGGCTTGGGTGTAGGGCTCACGCCTGCTGATCTCTAGAGGGTCTCCTCCAAGACTGTGTGGGTGATGCAGACTACAAACCAAGCAGCTGAATTGTGAGGCGCAAAATCTGAAGAGAAACCTGCAAACAGCGTAGGAGAAAACAATCAGAGGTGATGCTGTGAAAACTGTTTCCGCCTGGGCCCTCTTTCACACTGGAACATGTTACCAGCATGATGACCTCTGGGTTGTACATTGGTTAAGTAGGCTGAAGAATGTAGCGCCCTACCCAGCCCTGGGCACTGACCAATGCAAGGGTTAGAACGTGCTTGCTTGGGTCTGGGAGTGGTGTGAACTGTCAGTCAATTTAGAGGCCATTAACGTGTGTTTCTAGGCATAAGGGACTTGGTAAATTGTACTGTTGCTAGGTGTGTATATACGTGTGACTTTCTAGAAGCCGCCCCTTCTCCCCCTACCCCCAGCCCTGCCATTAATTCCTGATAATAACTGGGGATTTATCTCTTCTCACATAGGTGGTGTTTATTACTAGGAGGCGCTTTTGTTCTTGGGGTTACCTCTTTCAGCGGTTGTGGGTGGGAGCCAAGGAGGGTCAGGCCTAACCAGAGGCAAGTTTGGATTCCTCTTGGACACCTGGTTTGGGATGAGGAGCCCTTGAAGCAATCCTGGGATTGCTCCCCTACCTATGTGGATGCATTTGCAACCACAGTTGTTACACATACCTACCTCTTCTTATCAGCCTAAGATATTGTATACCTTAGTGCACTCTATCCTTGGTAACATCTGGAGATGATGTCCCTGGTAGTAATTCCAGAAGTCTTGGAAAACCATGGGCTTCCGGTAGAGTTGCCAAGTGGAAACTCAGTTGTGTAATCTTTAAAAAGCCACAGTGGAGAGAGCAGCAGCTGCATGATCTGGCAGGCCTTCATTTCTCAAAGGCCAGGTCAGGATAGGAGCTAAAATGACAGGCTTGTCAAACTAGCATTTATCATTGTCACTGTCAGAGCTATAAGAATCATTACAAGGTATTTCTAATGACTTTTAGTACGTTCGCCCAAAATAAATGTCCCAGGAACCTGGCTGGAATTAGATGCTTCCTAAGGGTTTTTTGACAAATTTCATCGCATACAAGGAAGGCCGTCGTGGAGGAATTCTTATTGTCTCACCATATGAAACAAGAAGACTCAATTCCTCACTTGTGATAAATGAGGCTCAGAGCTTAACTTTTCCAACAGTCTGATACTTATTGAAAGGAGGAGCTCTGGTACAGTGGTTACTTCTGTTATGTACAATTGTGATGAGGGCTTATTCTGTTTTTATTTGAAGTTCTGTGTTAGGCACAAGCCTTTGGAAAGCTATTTTCCTGAAGCAAATGCCAATTGGACAGTGACTCTAAAGACCTCATTCTTACTAATGGCTCATCAGCGATTTGGACAAGGGGGTAAAAAGCACCCTGTTCAAATTTGCTGATGACACTAAGATGTGGGGGGACGTGGGAACATTGGAAGAATAGGATGGGTTTCAACACAGACAAGTGCAAGGTGATGCACCTTGGGAGGAACAACCGGCACCATACCTACAGGTTGGGGAACTCCCCGTTTGTCAGCACAGAGGCAGAAAGGGATCTGGGGGTGATCATTGACTCCAAGATGAACATGGGCCGGCAGTGTGG